>NC_087555.1:9021309-9332809 GCF_036250125.1 Pseudopipra pipra | reverse complement strand
TGACTCATTCTCATGAATAATATATCAAGATGCATATTAACATATAATCCAGCTAAATCATCAATTTACAGCAAACCTTGGCTGCAGCAACTTTGGTAAAAAAAAGTCAGAAGCTGCAACATTTTTCCAACAGCTGTTAAAACTTCTGTAGTGTCTCTGGGTACTGAACTTGCAAAGCAAGTGATTAGATTCATGTTGCAGTATGTGGGGGTGAATGAATTTGATTAAAATCATAACAGTACATTTCTGAAGAGGGCTTTGAGGTTAAGGCCAAAAAAGGCCTTTTATCTTAGATAGAAATTATTTTCCTTTATGATCTGAGGAGGAGAGTATTTGTCCAGGTTCAGACTGAAGTGCTGTGTATGGTTAGAATAGATTGCTTTTCTCAGTAAGAAGCTGATTTGTTTTGTATCTGTGAATGTGACAAAAAAGGTACCAGCTAATAAATTATTACAAAGATTTTTAGTCTGAAATGAAATCACTTGTCACTTGACCTCAGTCTTGCAGAATATTTTGAAGGATTGTCCCAGCTCCCTCATTAATATGCTGGGTGGGACTGTTGTGGATGTAGCTGGTTGTTTTTGTTTGTGATCATGCTGACAGTTACTGTCAAACAGCTTCACTCCATCATGTGGTGTTCATCACCAATTAGTCATTTGACAGGTATAATTTCTCAGTGCTGTGGATCACTATTGTAACTGTAAATTATCTTTGAAAGTGTCTTTAAGATGTCATCTTTCCCCATTGTTGTCTGTTTTCCATCACCTAGTTCATGATAGGTTGCTGGCACTGGCATATGCTTCCTTCCTGGTTTATTTTATAGACAGAATGATATATACCTGCCACTCCCTTGCTGTCTTTCCCTGCTACTCACATCTCTTCCCCAAAGAACTGGGCTTAAAGGAGGCTCCACTTGGTGACTTCTGTGTGTTTGCGTCAGAGCAGAGAGAGACAAGTCATTTGTGCCTGGTTTCTCAGTCTTGCCAAATGTTGTTCCATTGCCGCATCTGTTGACTTTCACGCAGCAAGAGAGCCTTTGAAAAGGATGCAGCTTCAATGTAGCTTCTGTCAGACCACATCAGAATAATCAGCTTTGAAAAAGACAGGTACCATGTGCTCGACTCTTGGTGCATATGTGCTCTCTCCCCTGCATACATGCTGCTCTGAGACTGTGATCCTGCCTGCTGTACAATACCTCACTGAGGATCTGTTACAGTCACAGGGTTTGTGGCATCCATACAGTGTGAGGATTTTGAACTTAAAGGCTGCAGGTCACGGCTGTTCAACTTAATCTGATTAGGTTGTGAGATATGATCTGATTGTGCAAGTACAACTGCTGCTGGTGGGGGCTTTGTATGGGAGTGTGAGAGGCTTAGCTATGTTTGCCTTGCCATTTCAAATGGCTCCCAGGTAGGATCTGCCAGTTAATGGCAAAGCTGTAGCTGGCACACATTGAGTCAAAAAGTTTCAAAGTGAATTACTTGAGAATGGGTTGTTACCAAAAGATAACGGAAGAGTGTGGACAATTTTTCCAAGGTGACTTAGACAACTAAGTCAATATGCATTTCAAAAAACCAAAATAATATTTCCTGTAATAAAGGGGAAGCAGTAACTGTGATGCCTGAGTCACAGGCTGTTACATGTGAGCACGTGTGTGGTATGTAATGAATCAGTTAGATGTATTTGGCTGTGCTAGACCATGATTGTAAATTGTAGCAACTTGTAGTAGCTTTAAAACATTTTTTGGATTGTTCTGGTTGCCTTAAATAGTGAAGGTTTCATACTGTAACCGGAAAGTCACTCCTCTGTAATATTCTCAAAGAACCCCTTAAACTGGTTTTTATATATTTGTAATACAAGGGTGGGAAAAGAAGGATTGAGTACATATCATGGACTATTCATTTGGAATCAGAGCTTCACCTATGAAAGAAGGATGGGGCACTTGTCATTAGTAGATAGCTAATGTGGACTTGTCATTAGTATAAAAAATTAGAATATAGAGGTTGCATATGAGTACACTACTCTGGATTGATGTTTGAGCCCCATCATATTGCACTTCTCCCCTGTTCTGTCAATATTATTTTAAAAAGTGGATTGATGATGACTTTTTTTAGCCTGTGAATCAGTGTGCTTTATGCACTTGACATCGATGTGTGTGTACCTCAGCATCCCATCTTAAGTTGCAGTTAAGAACAAGGGCAACCATTTTAAGTTCAGGATCAAACGTGGATAACAAAAAAAATGTGCTAAAAATTGTTTCTTGAGTGTTGGGGAAAGAAGCACAACTTTACTGCTTGTTGGCACATCTGTACAGCCTTGATACAACTTGAAAATTTGCCCATAATAAGCCCCAGGTGTAACACCTTAGACAGTATGAGTTGAACTAATTAATGAGCTGAAAGATTTAGATTGTTCTAGCAATTAAAGATTTTCACACAGATTTATGCTCCATTCAACTTGCAGAGCTTGATGCTGTAGTTCTTTAGCAGGTGTAATATCTTGCAGTAGAAGTTTTGCATGAGTGTGCTGTTTCGTGAGCCTTTTTATGTACTAATAATGAAAACATTCACGTTGTTAGCTTGTTGTGCTCTTAAACAAATGGGTGAATCAAGTTCACAGAGCTTTGGAAGACAAATGACACTTCCAAGGTTGCCAGCAATTCTGCATAAACAGCTGGTGATTTAGTTGATCAATGGCAAAGAAGAAAGTGCGGATCTGTGCTTGACTCCTAGGAAAGGAACAGGATACACTGTCACATCCACCATTTAAATTAAAAACTCTGTGAGGCAGTTGAGTTTTCTATTTCAATGACATCTTAAACTGCATCACGTGCTATGTACTACACAGAAATTAGCAAATATATTAGATTAACGTGGAACTGAGCATGAGGGCTAAAATCAGTTTATTTTGACAGGGTGATGATGACAAATAAGTACGTTCCTTGGAACACTTAAGTAAAACTGCTTTGAGTGTACAGATTGAAAACTCCATCTTGCTCTCTTGCTGTCATTTCAGCTCTGAAATGTATTTTGCCTACATCTTGCTAATTCTGCCTGGTTTTATAGGCTGAGTTGATGTTTAATGTTTCTTTAATGTAGCAATCCATTTTCTTTGCACCTTTGTTATATGTGTGCTGGGCTTTTTTATTTTTTTTTTCCTTATTCTCTCTCTGGAAGCATTTTAGTCTCTTCACTTTGAGTGGCTGATTTAAGGAAATTGAGAGATTAGGATAGCGGACAACTGAGATGAATTGAAGCTGTTCATCTTTGTCAGGAAAATCCTGTCTCTCTCAGCTGTCCCTCTTGCAAGAAAGAGGAGAAATTGGGTGGAGAGCTAAACTTCAGAGGCACACAATAATTAGGAAGAAGCGAAGTGAGAAAGTGTCTTGAACAAAGCTGGAAAAAAATGGACATGCTTTGGACTGAATTAGGTAAATGGAAGCACCTAATTCCATATGGATCTGCAGCAGACTATCAATTTACTCTGAATCCATTAACATAGATAGCAGATCTTGAGAAAGAGAAAATTCTTAGGGGTATGCTTTCCAAAGAGTAGATATTAAAACTTTTTTTTCAATTGATAAGGATGAGAGAGGACGAAATAGAGTAGAAATAACGGAAAATGTTTTTGGAGAAAAAATGTGCAGAGAAGAGAAAGATCTATGATATAGCTCAAATGTTTCTCTTTGCTAAGCTGGAAAAAAAAGGAAGGTTTAAGCTCAACTTCGGTGTTATTAAAAATAAAATAGTTGAATACAGGTGAACTAATGGGGGGGCCAGAGGGGAGGGTGAGAATAGTGCTATTAATATATGAAATGAGGAGAGAGAATATCAAGTATGATAAAGAGATTTTCATCAGTGTTAGTAGCTACCAGGTAATGTATTTCAAAGAAGTATTGAGCTGGCTAGGATCAAAGTCACTTGTACATGCAGAGTTTCCAGCTAAGAAGCTATGGGAGGATATGGGTCTGATGCAGTCTGGCAGTCTCAGAAGCTGTTCGTTATCTGAAAAGAGCAGAATGGCCAACATTGATCCCACTTCAGCAAAAGTGGAGAGAATCAAGGTCATAACAAGGCCCATTCACTTGATCTGCTGAAAACCTGAGACTGGGAGAAATGACTGATAACATAAAAGCAAAGAGGCACTGGAAAACTTGATCCAGAAAAATAGAAGACGTGTAAGCTTCCCAGGATAGGGGAACTTGTATCACCTTAATCACTCTGAGATTTTTCAGAGGAATTAGATGAGGTGATGTCCTGGCTCTGTGCAGATGTGGTGCCTCCTGGCTTGTCCCTCCTTGGAATGGACTCTGTCACTCTGCTCTGTGCTGAGGCTTCCACTCTGTGTTGAAGCAGCCTCTGACTTGTCTCTGAGTCTTGCAGAAGCATGTAATTTTGTAGGGGTGGGGAGGAGGAAAGGCACAGGGGAAGATGATTCAGACACACATGTAGGTCAGTCTGACAGCCCCTCGGGGAGAGGAAAGCAAGCAAGTGATGGAAGTCAGGTGCTGGAACAGGCTTCTTGTCCAACCTGTCCTCAGAATTACAGTCACACATGTGAGCACACAGACTTTCTCTGATGCAATCTGGGAACAGACTTTCAGCTAAATTTAGTGCCTAAAGAGATATTTTTTTTCTCCTGGATGAAGACTATTTGCTGTGGGGCACGTTCAGCTGTGCAGTTCCCAGCATCACTGTCACTGTGATCAGCAGGAAGGGTCCCCATCCCCTCGGGTAGTCCAATTGCACAAGGTAGCTAAAACTCTGAAATTTAAGGAATAAATTAAAAGCAATTGATAATGGCTTTTTAAATGTAGCTGACTAATTTGGCCAAGTTGTGAACATCAGAAGTGAAAATTTTTAGTTTTTAGAAAAATACTAAATACCCCATAATTTCTACAATACAGTGGGCATTGGAAGGTGTTCTTGCCTGTGGAGGGGAAGGTTGGAACTAGGTGATTTTTAAGGTCCTTTCCAACCCAAACCATTCTATGATTATGTTGAATTGAAGCCCTTTGTTTCAAAAGTTGTCTGTAACTCCTTGCTCAGTGAACAGTGTCTTAGCTGCAAAGTCCCCACCAGAACATTTTCTTTTGCAACTGTTGCACTGTTTTACTATGCAAGACTTGCAAGTCAGCAACATATGGCATGGCTATATTGTCCCATAAAGAGGGAAATAACTGTGTATGACTTTTACTTGGATGCTAAAAGCTGGGGGGGGGGGGGGGGGGGGAATAGTCCCAAGAGTTACTCTTCTAAAACTAAAAGCCAAGGTGTTTGATGTGATGTCAAAGGCTGTTGAAATATGTAATCCATTCCATCTGCTGCCTTGGTGCATGAGAACAGAGCATGGGTGCCAGCTGCACACGCCTAAAACCGAGAGAGTAAAAGCCTTGGCAATCACTCTGTTTACTCTGCTGCTTGTAAGAGTGCAAGTGAGCCACAATTTCTATTTTATTTTTAGCCCATGTGTCCTGGTTTGCCTGACAGGCCAAGCTTAGAGGGATATATGCTGCATGTGCTTGAGCTTAGGAGGCTTTCCCTATATTGCCGATATTGGAGTTATAAAAATGCATACCCGTTCACCAACCTTCTATTGCCATCTGCCTAGGAATTAGGTAGCTCTGGCTTTCTTATTCTAGGCTCAGTATTATGGAATTTTTATTCCTTCATTACTCCTTGGCTAGGCCAAACAAGCTCAGCTATTGGTTATTTAGAAGCTGTAGTTAATAATGAGTTTAGTGACCTAAACAAACATTTATTAAAAAAATGGAGGTTTTAACAGTAAAAATCTTCTAATGCTTCATTCCTAAATAAAATACAAGGTTTGGAAGCATAATCATCTAATCAACAAGCTCCAGGAGATCAATATTTTAAAAATAACTATTATCATTAAATCATTGCCCAGCCTTTAGGGAAGCTTACTCTGGTTTACTGTAGTTCTTTACCATGTGTTATAGTGGCTCAAGAATCATCAAGAGGAAGTGGAGCTTATGATGCTCCTTCAATATTTTATTGATACAAGTAGTAGCACTTTCCCGAACATTTTTTATGTAAAACTATGCAGTTAATGTTTAATAGAAGGATGAAAAAATTGACTATCAATAAAATGTTCTTTTTTTTCATGTATCAAACAATTATTAAGGAAATAGGAAATTAAACCCGTAATAAATTATATTCAGCTCTCTCTCCACTTTCTGATTATTTATGGCAGAGTAGTGCCTGGAAGCTGTGTTGTCTTTAACCTGTAACCAAATGGATTTGGACATACAGTGAAAGATGGTGTAGTGAGAGATCATAAAAGAATTGTGAAAAATCCAACAGGATCAAAAAAACAAAATGCCCAAATGCTCAGGTGCAAGAAGATGGTTTAGTGTAGTGGAGAACACAGTAACACAATTGTTATTTTATTTCATTTATTTTCTTTTTTTTTTTTCCTGTGGTCATCCTCTACCCAGGAGAAATAAGAATTAAGATCCTAGACAACTTTTGTGGATCTGTGTCTTTACTCAAATATAAGCATGCAAGTAGTCTCAAATCCATGTGCCATTTACAGGATTCAAGTTTGCTGCGTCCTTAACAACTGTAAGAACTGAAACCAAATCCACCACGTTGTTTGAACCTGCACTGGGGAAGGAGAGTTTAATAGTGCTTCAGGAGTAATTCAGGGGTCTTTAATCTGAAACCTTCAAAGCTGTTTTGGATTTTGTCTTTGAGGGCACGGCTCCAAATTTTCACCTGCTTCATGCATCCCAGGGTTGCTCAGTAGTGACTGACACAGTTCTGTACTATATATTGCTAATGTAATGGCAATGAAGCCAAAAGATCATGTGTGTAAAATTTTAATAATGCAGTGCATTTTTTGCATGCTATTAACAGATTTAGTATACACAAATGTATAAATGGTCCCGGTAAATGTAAACTTTGACATGATACTTGTGTAACAAGTGAAATTATTTTCTGCTCCAGATTTCTACTCTAGCCCAGTAGATTATTGTTTGGAATAAACAAATACTACTAACACATCTAACACTGAACAGCTGACATACAGTCATCTCTGCCACTGTGATGCTCTGCTGGACTACTTGGAGAGAAGTGAAGGTGGATTTGTCTAATGGCAAATTTGTGGGAAATGGGATCAGTGTACTGTTTTACTAGAGATTATACAAACTAGACACTGTTACTATTAGAGAGTACTGATGCATTGATGAGAATTTTATTATTCATTCAAGTACTGAACACATTCACATTAATAAAACTATTCAAGTTTGAAAATTGAGGAATTTTAACTAGAAAAGTTAGTACAGACTTTTTCAGAAGAATTTTCAAAGCTTGAGTAAGCCTCTGCCAAAACCTGCAGATTTTTGCACAATGTTGTTTTACTGCCCTTCATTTTGAGATGTGATTGGTGGGACAATAACTTTTCATCTCTTGGTCTGCATGAAAGCCAGAAACCCAAAGGTAAAGTGGAAATAAGAGGGAAACTGTAAATCGTTAACATTTAGTTTGTTATTCAAATCTAGAAGTAATATTTGGTTTGTACATCCCGTGGTTATAATGTGGAGTCAATTTTAATAAATTAGGAAACTATTATAGGTAAAGAGATGAGGTTGTGTATCGCTAGGAAATAATAATGTTAAAGGCATATGCAGATTGATTTCTTTTGTTTTTTTCCCCACTTTAAAAAGCTTTAATTATCCATAGGCACAGAACAGAAGATACCTGAAAACACCCCCTACCAATACATGAATTTTGAATTATTTGATTCCTATGATTTTTAAAATATGTAGAAGGATTATTAAAGGAATTAAAGGAAATTAAAGTTAAAGGTAACATTTAAGATATTAATAGACTTACAGTTTGAATCCATTTATTTGGGAAGAAATACCATTATTGTCCACGTAGATTCATTTATGTGTTACTCCTGTTTTTGATATATATTTATTTTTATTAGTGTAAAATATATTGTTGACATTATGTGAACTTAATTTCATACTGTAACAAAGGTTTGGCTATGGTAAAAAAAAAAAACAAACAACAATCAAACCCAATAACAAAAACCCCAAAAAAACCCTCAGGGACAACAACAAAAAAACACCTGTAGCTTTGGGCTTAAGAAGATCTCAGACAAAACATCTACTAAAACATTGTGGGATTCTGAAGACAAAATTTTATCTGTTCTTCCCTGTAACTAGTTAGGTTTGCTTGGGTATGTTGTTGCAACGTGCTCATACCTTCAAAAAAACAAAAACCACTACAATCTGTTTTCTGAATGGAGAAGGAAGTCTTGGAGTGAAAAGAGGCCTATTTTCTGCCTGAATTGACTAATTAATGTCAAAGTGCTTAGGCCTTTTAAAACATGGGTAAAGGATTCTGTTATTTTTTTTGGCTAATCCCCAATTTACAGAAAAATCAGGGATGTTACTACTTAATATTTTCTTAAAAAAATGTTAAAATGATATCTTGAATTTCCTGCATGGACAATGCATGATTTGCCTGTGAATGTTGCTGTAAAGTAACCCAGGCAAATCAGCCCACAGCACCTCACTTAAATGCTAAGGGAACACTGGAGTAAAAAAAAAAAATCCCTGTCTTTGGGAGGAAATCTCCTAATTCAGGTTTCCCCCTTTTAATTAGCTTTGGGAATGTATACATTATTTTAAATTGATACATTGAATTATCAGCTGCAGATTTTTCTATTCCCTGTTTGGTGCAATGCTTATCAAATTATTTTCAGATTTTAGAAATAATCTACAGGAAATGTCAGCCTCTTTCAATATTTATCTACCCTTACTCTTACCAGAACTATTTTTTGCGAAAGACAAACTACAAATATAAATTCCAGTCGTCCTTTCTGAATCTATAAATTGTTCATTGTGAAGAAAACACATTTTGTCTATAAAAATGATGGATTGCTGGGACATAATGGCTTGTGCTGCTGTTATAGTTAAATTTTCTTTGAAATTACTCGATTTCATACTGTTTAAGTAGGTACAGCCTCTATAAGGCCAGACAGTCAAGAAGAGTGCACATCTACAACTGAAATAGGGCAGCTATAAAGAACTCTGATGTTACATAGCCCTTGTATTTACTTTTATTCTTTTTATTCTGAAATGGATGAAAAATGCTGAATGCTCTCTTTGTAGAGTATTAGACATAGACATGATTTACATAAATGTGAGCAATAACACTCTTTGCAGTTATCCTTTCATGCATACAAGTAAAAAATAACCAAAGTGCAGATGCTATTTTGTTTACCTCCTACAATGAGGACTTAAAAATAGGATTGAATGCAGTTATCATCTGCAATAACATGTGTGAGGGAAGATATTTGTTTTGAGCAAGACACTGAAAAGACTGATTTTATGAGTGACAATTTTGACAATTGTAAATTGCAGAGACACTGACTTCATCCTATTCATAGGTAACCAAGACATATTTTCCTTTACTAAGAAATTAGATGGTTGCTGAGTTAAACTGTTCCTGGCTCTTCCCAAGGAATTACTTGTTAATGGTCAAAGAGAGCTTTCACTGCCAGGGAAAGGAGCAGGAGGAAACATGACAGCTCCCAAGATCTCTGAACTCATGCCCAGCATGAGTGTTGGTAAGAGCTGAAGTTATCACCTTCCTCTCACTTTCAAGAGGTGTGGAATTTGGCTTATTCATATATCATGTGCTGGTTTAAATAATTTTCATCATAGTCTGTAATTCCCACACTGGTGCTTTCCAGAATAATTTGTAGGCAACTCTACACCTACAGCAGCTTCATCTTATCAAAAAATATCAGTAAAACTCAAGTTGCCTTGATGTATCTTCCAGGGGAAAGCCTGATCTGGAAAGGTCGTAAGAGAGTTGATGGACACTGAACTAATCATTACCTTACCAAGTGTCTTAAGGTGGTGACAATTAGTGTGTGCTCCTGGAGCACTCTTGTACCATTATGCATTTCTGCCTCCAATGGTGAAAAGTGTTAGAGTGATGAGTGTTCCACCTCAGAGCAAGAGATGTGTGTGGCAAGGAGGAAAGGAGACTCTCAAGCCTTCTGTGGGTATGAACCTTTTTTCCCAAACCTGAAATCTATGATTGATTTTGGGTAAGTGTTTTTTTGGGCTGAGGTAGGGAGATCTTCACATTGTAGTCTGATTTTGAATCAGTCTTGTCACTATTAGAAGTGAAGGCTTCATTTATATGAGCCACACAATATTGTGCAGGAATGTTCCACCTTGTAGCAACTTCTGAGATCTGGTACTGTATGTAGCTTGGAGGATGAATTGTTAAAATGAACTTCAGATTTCAGGCATGTTTCACCCCAAAATGCAAGATTTATATTATTTCTAAAGAGAGAGTTAAGGCTTCAGTCAGAACTTCTAGTTCACTTAGAAAGGACTAAATATCTGTGAAACAAATTCTGAAACCTCCAAGAACATAATTTAGTTATCAGAAAAATCTAGTAGTAAACATTACAGTTCTTCCTAGTAACCTTATTATTTCATCATGTAGTTTATTATTTCCTTTGTATATGAAAAGAACTGCTCAGAATAATAGCTATATATAAAGATAAGGGAGGAGCACAGAAAACCCATTCCTTCATCTCTTTTGTTTACACTAGTAAGTCTGGGGACTGAGAGTAGTTAATTGCTTCAAGGAGTACTGAAATAATGGAAAGGACTTAGCTTTTCCCTCCAATTCCTGTAAACCTGCAAATCCATGGTGATAGTGTGATTTCACATAAATGACATGCTACTTTGACATAATTTTTTTTCTCAGAGTAGCTTGTGTAGTTTATGAGGTACCACTTGCAAGGTGTGTTCCAGACTCCATGGATACTGTTCTGTGTGTGCTAATTCTGATATGTATATAGAAAAAAAAATGAATTTTTTTCTAAACCAGATTGGAATGAGCAATGTCCTTTTCTGACCAGAATATTTCCTGATCAGAAATATATATTTGAGGTCTAATTGACTGGGAATGAGCATCTAAAAGGCTTGAAGCACTACTGTCATTCTGATGTTTGCAACAAGCGAGCTGGTTGCCCAGGGCAGCTGTAGTCAGTTGCCATCAGGATTAAGTGAAATAATGGAGAAGGTAATATGGATTATAATAGTGACATCTGTGGGTTTAAGGAAAATGCCCTCTGAAGTAAGCTGATTTTATTCTCTGACAGTTTAATTGAGGTAAATATTTCTAATTGTGAAGGTATGTGATCTATTTTCATCTCATGTTGCATGACGTTCTAGGAAAGAAAAATCCTTCCTCCTATACAGTATCACTTAAGTACACCTGAGAAGAGAGGAACAGTTGCTATAGTTCAAAACAACTTTTGAAAAGAATCTTATTTAAAGAAGAAATAACTACAGGGATTTTTGGTGAAGACTGGTGTTATGTCTAGTGTCATTCAATATACGTAGCAGTGATTTGAAAATAAAAAAAAGGTAAAGGAGTTATGAGGTTGACAAAGGTGAGTGAACGAACACTGAGGCATAAATAATTCTGAAGAGCCAGCCAGGTTGTGCAGTTTAGATTGCTCTGAGAATATGGACCCAGTTCAAAGAATTCTTGTTAGTAAAACCCTGTGTGGGGTCACTGATGTAGAACCCCACAGCACAGAACAGACATAGTCACTTCTTCTGAATGGAATAAGGCTCTGGGCTTCACAGATCTTCTTGATTTGAGTATTAGTCAAAGCCTGCTGTTATCCTTGAATACACAATTAAATAGGAGTGCACATACACAGGTAACTTACCCCTGAGACACTGATGAAACCAATAGTGAAGCTGGTGTCAGTTTTAGGATCCACACTTCAGAACGAATGGTAGACTAGAGCAAGGTGGAGAAATCAGCTTCCTTCTATAAGTTCTAGGTGGGGAAAATATTCCTAAGAGAGAGTTAGGTTTAAGCTGTGACGTATCTATTTATCTAATATAATTATATTTTTATATATCTAAGTTTTATATATCTAATATATGAAAAATCACAAGTGATTTTTCCAGTGTTCCAAAAAAGAGTTTTGAAAGAGGATCATTTGCTGGTGGATAGTGACAGGAAAGAAACTGAAGCAAATCAGTGTTTGGACTTTTTCCATAAGTGAGAGAATAATCTTTGGAACATATTGCCAAAAGTAATTGGTTGTTTTTTTCTGGTTTTTGGTGTCTTCACAAGAAGTACTGGCACCTCGAGGAAGATAATCTTGATAAATGTAACTTATTGGGTATAGTGAGGGAATGGGAGACGAGTTAAAGTGCAGGGCTTGGTAATAATCATTACATAATCAAAGTACCTCACCTCAAATGTCCTAAATTTCTACAGATATGAGGTCAAACACTTCTATCTCAGAAATAAAAATGTAGAAAGATATTTTCATAGATCTCTACCACATACATTTTTTTTCTGATCTATTTCCTTTGTCATTAATAGTTAAATGTTTAAGATAGCACCGTAGTGTTGGTATTTGTGTTTTAGTGGACTGGTGTTGGCAAATTCCTAAGGAACATGGAAATGAAGGAGGATTTGGTAAGTCTGTTCTACACATTCTCCTGTGTAGAATCATTTAGGTTGGAAAAAGACCTAATAGCGCCACGTCCATCACTAAAACAGGTCTCTTAAGAGTCATATCTACATGTCTTCTAAATGCCTTGGCTCATGAAAAAGCTTTCTTAAGGACTTAGGAGAACCAAAAAGTACCCCACTGTTGTGCTGAGCATTGCCTTGTATTTAAAAGGTCATTTGGTCTCCTTTCACGTTACAAGTTTGCCCTTTAGATCCTTTTGCAATTGGAGTTAATTATTACACGTAGTAGTGTATCTTTATCCTTTACATATGTTCTCATAATATTAAATCAGTAATTCTGTGGAAATACTATGCAAAATCAACCCTCTGTGCCTTTGAACTGTTGATAAAATTAAGTAGGCAGAGTTAGCAATGAAACTTTTCTTCTCTTTTTGACATCATGCTTGTCTGACCCCGAACTTTCTTCATTTCTGTTGAAGTGGAATATCCTGGCCAACTTGTGCATGAATGTCTATTTTCTTTAGCGTATCGCTCTTTCTGTGGTTTAGTACCTGGCTTTGTATTCCTCTTAGATTTTAATGTATCACCATAGTTCTTTCCTCCCCCTCTGCAGTCTTTCACAAATAGTTGAAGCAAACGTGATAGGGTTTTGGCGGACCATCTGTTATGTTTGGTATCACATCCCCAACAAAGACAGAGTGGTCTCATGATAAACAAGTACTTGACTTGATTAAGGACTTGATGTTCCTAAACCCTGGAAAAAGCAGCTTTTTCCTTTCTTTCCATTTCAATCGTGTTGGCTGGATAATGTAATTGCTTTTAACATTTCAGTAATCGTGACAATTATGTCAGAAGTTCTGAGTAAATAAAATGTGTGATCATCAAAAACACCCAACCTCATGATATTAGATACTCATAGTTCAAGTCTTTGTGGTTTAGTCACTCTTCTAGGTAAAGTGGTGTTTGGAGTGAAGTAGGAGAGTTTTCACAGCAAACAACTCTTCCACAAGCAGCTTTATGGTTCTAGAAACTTTACCAGTTACATGTAAGGGTAGGTCTACTTTCCAATTAGTGCCTGAAAAAATATTTTGTCAATGCAAGTGATACTCCTGGGAATTTTGCATTTCAGTCTTCCGTTATTGCAAATAAAACTTTAGCTAACAGTGAAAGCAAACACTGTTAAGTCTTTACTTAGTGGTAAGAAAAAGAATGAAATGTTTTCATTTGTCAAAAAGAAAAATGCATGTACACCGAAATTGCTGTGGCAAGCTCCTGGGTTCATTTTGGAAGGTTGAGTTTGCATCATTAACCTCATCTTTCTTCTCAGAATCATTACATTACATAAAAGACAGTTGACCCTAAATCTCCTGGGATGATTGTTCAGGTAAGGAAATCTTATGTGGCATTTCTACATAACTTGTAGATAGGACAGCAGTACAGCTTTAATCCATGTGATCTCCTACTTACACTGGGAATCAGGCACATGGCAGATTGTGTACCTGAGCTATGGGCTGTTTTGTCTCTCCATGGAGGTAGAAGATAGCTTTGAAATTTACAGTCATCTTTGTACTCTTCATCCTGAATTTCTGTTTGTGCTTAAGGAAAAACTTCGTTGTACAGCCTCTAGAGAAACATGACATTTTCCATAAGTCACTACTGGAGGCCAAGGGTGACAAATGGGAAAATCCCTATAGGTTTTCACTCCAAATCTTCCAGCTCCCAGTTCTGATTACTCTGCCTCTTCTGAAACACACTTCATGTATCAAGGAAAGGGAAGTGCATACCTGGAACTGGTGAAAATTACTGAATGGGTTCTGTGTTATATAAAACAAATGTTTCAATATTATGGCATAAACCATAAATTTGGCAGCCAGCCGCAGACTAGTAAAGCTTTAAAACTTTCATTAGTTAAAGTTAAATAAAGATCCCGTGATATTTATGATACACTGTAAAAATGGTAACTCATTAGGAATGGCACTGTAATTTAGGTATTGAAAGAGAAAGCTTTCAAGTGTGACCTGCTGAGCATTATTATCCACTTTCACTTTACATTCGTGTTTGTGACAATGCAGCATTTACTTCTCTCCTTGTAAAATGAGTTCTATTCCTGAGGTCTGCTCTACTTGTATTATTCTTAGTACACACCGTGTTCTGTTTACTTGCTGTGAATATTTCTTGAAGGTAGTTGGAACATGCTTCTCATTGAGGCATATGTGTTATTTCGTACTTGGAGTACGTGTGAAAGTTGGAGTACTCTATCCCACTTCTCCAGTGGAAGTGCACTCCCTTTGGTAAGAACATCAGTTATAGATGAGCTGTTCTGTTTGACTAAGTTTCTAAACACCATATGAGCCCTCCTTTTGCAACTCCAGGTTTCCTTAACTTTTTTACAAGCCTTTGGTACTTGTCACTTTATAGCTTTTGGTAAGATCCTCAGCTGCATTTCTGTCACTTTGCACCTCCATAAGTGCAAAGAAATTTTTAAACTGGTCTATCCATCCACCCAAACCAGAATGACTCATTTTAGCTTCTCCTGATTAACTGCAAATGTGGAACAGACATTTTATAGCATTGAAGCTTCTCTTGGCCTGTCTAAAAATCTCCATAGAGCCTTTTATTGGCTCTGCTGAGTACTACTGTAGCTTAATATGTTGGCCTGGGACATGTCTCATCCCAGGTTAGGGTGAGGTTCTCACTGAGGCAATGTGTTGTCTGCTGATACTTGGCATTGCTAAGTAACATAAAAGTTAAAGTCTAAATAATTTATCCACAGTATAAAATGGTGTCATAAGACTTGCTGCATGTTTTTTTTAAATCCATTTCTAGAACTGATGTGTGTCACCTTAAACATGTTTTCTTTTTTTTTTTCTTTTTTCTCTTTTCCTTAAAATAGTGTTATATCTGAGCTGTGCCCTTAACTTGCCAGTCTAATATGCTTCTCTTGTTTCTTCAGGGAATAGGTCAAACCAACAGCTGCAGGAAAGTCTCTTTAGATTTGTCAGAAAGTATTCAGCAATCAGTTTCACTTTCCAGTTGATTTCTTGTATTGATTGTATTATTTCAGTATAACACCATGAATCTACCATTTTGTGCTCCTTTTCAGAAACTCCTTTTGTTTTTTTCCAAGTCTAGTGATCCACAATACTTCTAAAACTTTTGAACACTTGCAAAATTATGCCCAGTTATACTAAAAGGGCAGAAGAATTTTTCTTTTGTGTTATTCAACAATAATTCAAAGGACACTGGACGAAAGGCTTTGATAGTACCAAAGCTTACATAAAATTTATAAATTGGATTTAGATTTTTACATGTATGCCTCGGACTGTAAAAAGTCACAATTTTTTTTTTTGCTTTTAATTTTAGATCAGACCAACTCTTTTATTTTGTTGCATCTGTGGTCATGGCTAGTTCTTACAGGAATTTATCTTTAGTATCTCTAGTAGAAACCTGGATTCTTTTCTTATTTAGTCACAGTTAATTAGGTTATGCCTAAAGTTGTTTGCTATTTTATGAAATTTGCCTATCATAATCTCTGGGAACATGTACATAAATTAATACATAAAAATGACCTCGTTGTCAAATAAAGAGAATTTGCCATCCTTCCCTTTGCTTCTGCAGCCAGCCCCTCAGGCAAAAGCCTGAATAAATAGATAAACCCTGCAGCAAGCCCTCAAGGCTTGTAAATGTGGGCTCTGCCAGACTGTTGGGGTTAGGGAATTTGAGAGAACCTTGCCACTGGGCAATAAAACATATGTATTTAGGGTTGTTGGTGAGAGCAGATCAGCTGACCTCGACTTCAAGAATAGGCCAGAGACTCATTTAATGGTTCAGGGTTTCGAAATTCCAAGCAGACCTTGAAAGCTGATGTTTTCACACTGCTGCAATGTGGTGCTCTTAAAGGATTTTTAAATTCTATTTATTTTTTTGCTGCTAATGGCATGGCTGTCAGAGTATGCAGTAACTTCCACATTTTTTTTCCACCTGGAATAGTAATTCAGCATTTTAGGAATAAGTCATCAGGCCCAAATATAAAGAGGTGATGACTACTTTGCAAAATTAACATATTTTTAACATTCAAGCCTATATGTAACATTTATGATTCAGTATTAGTATAAAAAGGAAACCAAGAAAAACCCTTATGGTTATTTCCCTGGGTAGGATAGAATATTGTGCTAAAGTAACAAAACAAAATTGGAGGTCTTAAGAGTTGCAAAAGCAACACAAATAAATATGCAAGTTTGTTTTTATTTTGACTTGATAACTTCTTGAAGAAAAAGTAGAAAAATAGAGCTCAACTCTTGCAATTAATAATTATAGCAAAACCTCCCACTATTCTGTGCTTACCATAAGATACCTCTATACTACATTTTCAGTTTTAACTAGATTTTTTTACTGCTATTGGCTCAATATTTAACAGGAGAGGAGGAAGGAAGGTGATATTGGAGAACCCTACTCCACTCCTTAAAAAACTAAATAAAATTTTTATTTGAGTGAAATACAGGATAGCAATATTATGCAACTTATGCTGAATAACGAAATAAAAATTAGGTAATCAGTATAAATATGTTTTTAAGGAACTGAGGGGACAGCAACTATAGAGGAAAGAAAGCAATCCTTGATTACCAGGGAAAGGTTATTGACCGAACACAATTCCATTAATTTATTCCAGTTATTCTAAAGGTTAATACAATTTAAAATCCTTTAAATATCTACAAATACTTATTGCAATGCAATCTGCTGATGGAAAGAAGTAGAAAAAAGTAGAATAATAATGAGACCTTAATAAAGAAAACTTAAATCAGAGAGTGCTTTGCAATGAAAGTGATAAATTTACTAATTTCACTCATCTTGGAACAAGTTCTCTGTGGATCTTTTGAGCTATTTTTGTGCAAAATATCTTAAAGGAAATGGGACTCCATTTGGTTATTCAGGGCCAAATATTTGATACATAAGCATAAAAATTCACACCTTCAATGATTTCTTGAAGTCCTCATCAAGGTGGAGTGCACAGTATTTGGAGCAGACATTTAAAACCAGACAGCTATTTTTCCCAGTTTGTTACTCTTGGAAAGAACCCTAACTGTTTAGTAAGCTGAGTTTCCCTTCTGCACATGGCAGGCTGAGCACTGCTGGTTGGTTACCAGAACATGAGCAGAGCAGGACAAGGACTGATGGGCTTTGAAAGAGCAGAGCTCCTACAAGGCCATTCACAAAGGGCCATTTCTACCAAGACTTAAGATGAAAACAAGAGGTGAATACCAAGGTGTAGAAAACATAACCCAAAGCTCAACCTAATTTTTAAGATTAGGGAATGAACAAATCGTTGGTAGTAGAAAGAGATAAACCTGTAGTGCTTCCAAAGTGAGCAATGCAGTTTGCTCAATTGGTGTTAAATCTAATGTGAAGTGACATGTAATATTGTCTGGCACATAGAAATGGCAAAGTACTGTCTTGGTATTTTTGAGCAAGCAGAAACCTGGAGAGCAGTTTATCCCTGATTAAGGAATATGGAGTTAGTCATGAAGTGCAGATTATTTTAAGGCTTGGCCATCTGACTTTTGTGTAGAAGTTGAATTTGAATATCCCAAATAAGAGAAATATGCTGGAAACACCAGAGTAATTCTGTCATGGATACTTGTGCCTCCTGTGTCCCCTACTTGTCTTCCTTGCAACCCACAAATCAATTTTGAGGGTTTTCTTTCTACATCTTGAGCTTCTTTTCGGTGCTGTTCTTTTTTGTTGGTGCAAAGGAAACTTATATGAAGTGAATTAATTTTGTTGCTGTCTGTAAGGTATCTCTCAATCTGCCTTCTGAAAGTATCTGCAGTGTGTTGAAACATTAGTTCCTCATACAAATATGATAGATAGTTGAATTTGTGCTATTTTTTTATTAATAAATCAACAAAGTAGACTTAAAATGTTCATTATAGTACCAAGAGAATTTTTCATTTACGTGAAATACTTCCATTTAAAAACATGTGCATTGTTTTAAGTGATGTTAGAAGCTTGGAATGTATTCCATACTACATTTCTACATTTCTTACCTTCCGAGTGTAAAAGTTTTTTTTATTGTTGTCAAAAATGGATGGCGAGATCTGGTATCATGCAATGAAAAATGATAGTGATGCAGTGTTTCATATATTAATGCCTTTCGTACTTGTCAAATAGGAGAAGAATAATGCATGAATACATGTCATGAGATTCAGTTTCAGAATATAAGCATTTTCAGAACAAATTTCTGATTTGCTTTTGTAAGTAGTATTGAATATGGTGAGCATATACAGCTTCTCCAACACAATAATGTTTTGAAATACATTCAATATTTATTCTAATATTCTGAACTCAATATTCAGTATTCAGTAATCCAAAACTTAAAATGCTGGCATGGTTTTGCCCTGCTGTCTGTTTTGAAAGCTTATGTTGATTCTATTTTCTCATTTTTCTGGAGAGGATTGTTCTAAAATAAAATCTTTCACTGGAAGTCTACATCCTGTATTCAGATGCTAAAACTTTCTGCTTCATACTGTGATGCAAATATGCAGGGTTCATGATACTTGAGTTACAATAGTTCAGCAGAATATTGACATACCCAAAGAGGTTTGTTTTTGTGGAGGCTGGTGCTCATTTTCTGCAGCTTGCTCCTTACTTTGGAGGGAGTTGTTCTGAGGAAATGTGGAGGCTGTGGACTTGCATCACTGTTATGGTCCCCATGGATGGTTGCTGCAAGTTTGGGTTAGAAGTACCAGGTGATGGGCAACTTTCTCATGGAAACCCAGAGGCAGGTACTGTGCAGTCCTCTGAAGCTCAACTCTCAAAGCCTTAAGACAGGCCCAATGCTTTAATAGTGGAAAATCAGGCCAGGCAAAACACTCTCTAGTGAGTCTTGTTCATGAGCCTTTGATTCTGTTGACTCTTTAAAACAATTTTGTGGAGTGGAGCATTTTGTTAAGCACAGTTTCTTCAATCATGTATCTTTTTTCCCCGTGTTTTTGTGTTATACTGTGATATGTTCATTGTGTCCATTGATCATCCTGCCTGATCCCAGACTGTGTGTCTGACAGTGACAATGCTGTATGTAAATGAAATAATAGGTGCAATTCGCTCTGTGCTTGCTGTTACTGAACTGCTGTACCAATTTAATCTCACAAGGCTGCAGAGTAATTAATCAGTTGGGCTTTTCCAAATTTTGTAGAATCTTTTACAAACAGATTTTGAAAATTGTTCGGACAATCAAAGAGAAAACTCATTAAAGCCATTTTACAACTATTCCTTCCTCCCACTACTTCTCCCCCCCAAAAAAACCCCAAAAAACAAAAACCCAACAAAACCCAAAAAACTAGAAACAAAAAAAAAAAAAAGAAAAAACAAACAAATGATTACAAAAAAAAACCCCACAAAAATCCAAAACAACCAACCAACCAACAACCCTCCTTCCCCAAACCATAAAAAACCCAACCCAAACTCAGAAACCATCACACCCTAAGGGCCCTCGTCTCAGTTACGTAGGAAGGCATCCTTAAGATTTTGCTGTCTCCAAATTCAAGTAACATTAAACAGCCTGGAAGGAAAGAGAATAAACAAACAGCTCATCTACACAGAGAGAATATGTTTGTGAGTAAGTAATTTAGTTTATAGTGTGGAAGAAAAAAGTGACTGAACAGTAATTAGTTTACTGTATTGTTTGTAATAATGTTATATGATTAACAGAGCATAAATGGAAGAAGATGAGTGAGGGATTTTGTATTAGTGCAACGGATTGCCTCAGCTTTGATATAAACATGAGAGGATTATCTCTTTATTAACATGTCTGTTGGCAAAAGATGAAATATTTCTGATGTTGCTCTGTATAGCATCCAATTTTCCAAATAAGGAAATAAATTAATCTTTTTTTCTGAGGGTCAAAGTTAGCAAAGGAAGAACAGAAATCTGCTTTCCTAGGCAATGACACTTGAGTCTATGACAAGGGAGGGATACTTCTGATTTTTTTTTTTTATATTGTAGTAGCCAGGTTGCTGCTCAGCCTGGGAGAAAGGTGATGATATTTTTGCATTTTAGGGAGATTAAAGTTCTGTGGTAAATTGCACTGGGTAAGTAGATTAAAAAACTTGCTGAGCATTTGTCAATGCCCTTTCGACATTAAACTTTAAAACATGTATGTGTTTGAAAATTTTTGAAGGGGTTTAAAATTGAAATTTAAAATAGAAAGCTCAAGCTTCGAAGCTTGTAATATTTGACTGTATTTCCTATTTTTCAGTAGCACATCTTGTTTGTTGTAAAATTTTCTGTAGAAATTTGCTTGCAGTCAGTAAGTTTTTTTTCTGTAGGTCCATCAAATTAAAAAAACAGAGTTGTCCAACTAAAATTATAACTACATTTTGCATCTGATAAAGCTGAACATTACTGAATAGAAAGGGAACTGGTAATCTGAAACATTAAAGTGGCTTTGTAAGCTTCTAGCAGGAGAATCACAAAATCATTCAGGCTGTAAGGGTCCTAGCCAATCTCCTGCTTAAAGTAGGTCAGCTGTGAGGATCATCAGAGCTTTGTCCAGCTGGGTTATGAAAGCCTCCAAGGATGCAGTTTGCACAAACTCTCTGGGCTCCAGCTTCTCTTTTTAATTATTTTTGTAGTGACTCTTTTCCCCTTGTACCTAGTCAGAATATTTTGTTTCAGTTTGCTGTCTCACTTTACTGTTGTACACCATGACAGACTTTGTCTTGATACCCCCTAGTACTGGACAGTACTGGAGAAGCTACTGTTATCTCCCCCCCAAACCCATGGGGTTTCTTTTCCAACAATCCCAGTTGCCCCAATATATTTTCAATAAAGGTGTGGTTTTTGTGGCCCTGTGAACTTGTTTGACTTTATTGATATCATTAATTCATTAGTTCTGGAGGGTCCAGAACTGGATGCAGTAAGTGCAGACAGTCTGACTAGAGCAGAGTCAAGGACAATTGCTTCCCTTGAACAACTGGCTATGCTTCCATTGAGGGAGGATGGAAGCCTTCACTGCTGCCAGCACATGCTGTAGATGTGGGTATTGTACTGTCCACCTGGCCCCTCAAATCCTTTCCTTTTCCATAGAACTGTTTTCCAGCCAGTCTCCTCCCAGCCTGTCCTGTTGTCAGGGTTAGTCCCTCCCAAGGGAAGGACTTGGCATTCATCCTTCTTGAATTTCATGAGGCTGGTCCCTTTTTCCACCTCGCCTGAGTCCCCCAAAGTTTACTTTATTTCTGCATGGCTAAGGTCAGCATTAGTGAAAATTCTGTCTCAGTTTATTTTTAAATGTGCATGAGCACTAATTGCATCTTACTGCTGCTGGTCACTGGGAAACCAAGAGTGGGAGAGGTGATAGGAATCACCATTGGTGGACAGATGTTACTGGAAGGTTTGGAGCACTTCTCTGCATCAAATACTACTTAACTTCTTTCTGGTGGTGGAGCGTCATGGTAGAGTGGATGGTAACAGTACTCTCTCCCTGACAACTTTCTGTCTGCAGAAGATGGTGGCTCCTGAAGAACAGATGTTATTTGCATTCACCTGAGATGCATTTCTTCCCCAGAAGGAGGGTAGTTCTGTGCTTACTCTGAATACTTGTATGAGATGTCTGTGCTTCCCTGCACCTTTTCTCTTCCCAAGGAAGAAATAAGGAAAGTAAATCTATTTAACAGTTTCCTATTGCTCAAAAAGTGTAACAAATCTTCAAGATATAGGAAATGTGCTGAATAACCAACCCTGAATTCTGAGGGGAAATTTCTCTTTAGGGAATGGCAATACCTTTTTTTTTTTTGAGAACAGGAGAGATGAATGGACTTGGGACTGTATAAATTAGTAGACTTGCATAAGGTAAGCTAACATGCTAGTTATTTATAGTTCTAACAATAATTCAATAGTTATGTCTCTTCTATGCATTTAAACTGTGAGATAAGTAAGGGTTCTTTTGCACCAGATGGTCTAAACTACTTGATATATCATTTTAGAGTAGGAAAAGTCAACCCATTTATTTGCTTTTAACCTTTGATGCAGTAGGTACTGTCCTTTGGATTGTACCACTAAGCACCTCTTCTTCAATGCCACTGTGATGGGGAGTCAGCTCACTGTGCAAGTTTTGGTTGTTGTCTTTGTCCTTTTTGTGATTTCTGAACTGGAAGTTACTTCTGTGAGATCTTTCCAGAGTCTTATCAGCACTGTGTAGGCAACTGCTGTCAGAGGTACTGCAGAGTTCAGTAAGGTTGGCTGGGTTTCTGAAATCCCCTCAGTTTTTACATGGGATAAGATTAGTGTGGTACACATGCAACATGTAGAGCACAGCTCACTTACTGCAACAGTGAACTGTCCTGCAATGCATGTTGAATATTTTTCTATAACTTTTAGGAACTATTTGTAAGGGCGTTGAAGAGTCAAGGATAGTTTTATCTATTTCCTGGATGAAAATATTATGACATTACACGAAAAAGTGGTTAGCAATTTAAAAATTCATATCAAGGATTAATGCCTTTAGTGCCTCAGATGGGAGTATTCATTCAGATTCAAGTCTTTGGACTCTTCAACGTTATATCAGTAAAACTTATTTTCCTCTGCTAGTCATATTTTCCTTTAAAACCAAAGAACAGTCTTTTACTGGGCTGCCAAAGCTGTGTTATTTTTTTGTAGTGTTGAGAGTGACATCATGTTTCTGTCTTCTCTTCTTGTATGGCAAGCAGTCCCTTTGCAGTGATATGTAGAAGTCCAGAGATATTTGGGCTCAGATGTGCTTAATATAGTTCATATTCTTGAGATAACTGAGAATTGGGATGAAGACCAGTATCTACAGTTTAGAGAATATCCTACCTTCCATTAACAGCTGAGCCCCCATAGTGATGACTTACTAGGGTCATTATAGGAAAACAAATTTTGCAATGTCTTGAGACAGATGCAATATTCTCATCTTCAAAACCTGGAGATAATTGAAGTAATAACAGTTGAGCAGACACTTAGCATGCTTAAACCTCCTGTAAAGATTAAGCTTTCCCTTTAATTGATCATCTAGATCCACAAAGGGGAGGAGCTTTTCAAAATGTGGGTTGAGGAAGGCGGTGTAAAATGTTGTTGACACAGTTGCCCCAAATCTGCACTGTCAAATCTGTTGCCCAGCTTCAGCCTTAATCTAGTTTTTGGCTTAAGACACATTTTATCCTTGGCGTGTTTTATGAACTGATTATGTGTCTTCCACTCACCTGAATGAATTTCATGCACTGTGACCCAGAGGTTTCAGAGGGAGCTGAGGCATATGCTTCTTGTGAAGGTGTTGTAGATTCAGTAGGGAATGACAATCCCAGCTCCCATTCCATAGTAGTTTAGAATATAAGGAAAAACATCACGTCCAGTTAACGTTTGAGATGAAACTTTGCATGAGCAGATGATTTTAAATAGACTTTTAAGAGATATAAAAGCCAACTCACTTCTGGAGTAAAATGCATGAAGTAGGATAGCCAGAATTTGTTGGATTAGGTGGGCATGTGTTAATATCTGTTGTGTTTGTACTAATGAAGGCAGTTTGTTGGGTTTTTTTCCCTTTGGCTGCTCCAGTGTTTATGTAATTGCATGTTGTTGCCTTCATGAGAACTTGGTAAATCTAAATCAACTTGAAAGAGAAAAAGCAATAGACAAGTCAAAGTAGGCAGGCAGACCCCTTCCAGAAAGGGAAGGTGGTGTCTAGTGAGAAATTGAGTGTTAGGCTGAAGCGGGTGCTGTTTTAGGTAAGAAAGATGTGAGTTCTGACACTCCCTGGGCATGTGTAGCTCCACTGTTCTGTGTGAATACCCAGTGCTGATGATGCAGCTCCGTGCACAGCACAGTGCATCACGACCTTTGGCTTTTGCTGCCCATCTGCAGCACTGAAGGTGCTGAGGGGAGGTGCTCAGGCAACTCCACTGACTATTCTCCCTTGTTCACACACATCAGTCTGCTCAGTCCTGTCTGCTGTCTCTACTGACAAAATGTGTTACTAGACCTACTGACTTGGTTTACCTGCTGTACAAGGCTATGACCAAGCTCCAGCCTTTTTTCTTACGTATCTTTAATGTAATTGTTTATTTTTTCAGCTTTGCCTTAGAGACAGCAAATCTGTTAAAATCCCAAGGAAGCAGTGGGAGAGCTTGTGCTTAAAGGTAAAGCTGGGTGTCTGTGCAGTATTAGCTCAATGCAGTACTTGTCTTGTAAAACTCCTGGTAACGAGTCCAATTTGAAGGACTAAATGTCTTCAGAGACAGAATTATGAGAAAATGGGTCTTTCTGTGCCTGTTTAATGATTATTGAACCTACTTTCACTACCTCTGTTTTGAAAAAGAAGTTGCTGGGTTTGCCTTGTCAAATCCAAGTCGATGGAATATTGAGTTGCAACAGGAATACTATTATGAGTTCCTGAGCAGAAATATTTTCGTGACTGCTCCATGTTTGCACAAACTGTTCTGTGCTTCTTTTTTTTTCTAACTGAACCAACATTTTGAAATTCTGGCTTGTTTTATTTCCTGAATATGGGTACAGACCAGGTTCCTGGAAGTCATTCCTCATTCATTCATCAGGATTATGTGAAGAACCACCATTTTCATGTGTCAAATGACTAATTTACTTTTTTTGCCTTATACATAATGTGACCCTTCTAGATAACAATCATTTTGGGAGTTTGGTGTTGATTTTTTTATATATTGTTTTAAATTTCTTTGTGGTACTGCATAACTGAGAGCAGACAAAAAAGCATTATATAAATTCTGTTACATGTTTGTGAAGAATCTATTTGATTAAATTTATTTCACACTTTAAAATGAATTTTAATATTTTTTTCTAATGAAATAATTTTGAAAAAATATCTACAAGATCAAATATAACCAGCTTACCAGTCCTGTGTGTCTACTGCAAGTTCTCCTTTGTTTTTCAAACAATACACCTCATTATAGCTACAATTAAATTTTAGTGCAAACTGTTATAGGTAAAGGCTCACTGTCATTGCTTATAATTTATGATACCAGACCCTTCAGGATGTTTCTTTTTTTTTAAAGTAGGTACAGTATGCCTCATTTACTCTTCCCGTGATCCCTTGTGATGGATCTTTACAGACATTTAAAATAACTTATGCTCTTGATTGTAAGAACTTACCACTTCAAATTTTATTTTGCTATACATCATAAGCTTTGAAATGAATTGCCAATTTAGTTACAGTTCTGGAGAAGAGTATTTGGGAATTGTCAGCCTGTGATGATATAACGTGAAAAGACAACCTCTTATTTGATCATGTAAGAATGCTAGATAGCTTTGGTTGTGTATCCTAAAGATATGTATTGCTAGAGGTGTGCTTTCAGGATAAAGTATCTAACATAGTATGATATCAGGGACAAATGCAATTCTATTTTGTAAGCCTCCCAAATTTCATGGGTGAAATGGTAATTGTCAAAACTCTGGTCAGTGGAGAACAATCCAGGCAATGGCTGTGTCTCTGCTGCAGAAGTACCAAGTGTCTCTTCCTGTGCAACTTAGAGCTAAACGCAGATGTGCTGTTTTTCCTCTCCTCCCTTTACTTTTCTGTGCAAGTAAGGGTGGTCATGATAGCTAGGGGATAGGAGCCAGAGGTTCTCTATGGATGCTTAGGAAGCAGGGACTGCAGAGATAACTGTCCATTCTTTGCTTTGATCAAGATGGGACCAGATGTGAAAATATTTTTACAGACAGTCTAGCCTGTATCTGAGCTTCAGGGCAGGTAACAGGCTCACTTATTAGGAAATATCTGGGGACAAAAAAGGGCACTTGCCTGGATTTCATACTTCAATGACATTCAAAACCACATTTTGTTTCAGCTTTCAGCTACTGCCCTGGTCCAAAGTAGAGCAGTCTTGAGGTTTTAGTTTGATCTACAATCAGAGTATTTCTTTCCACTCACAAATGTTGGCTAATATAAAACTATAGCCTTAATTAAGATGTGTGTGTCTGTAGTGGACAATTGAAAAGGAAAAGAGAAAGATGATGTCCTCACACTACTCTTTCAACTTCAATACACATCATGAAAGTGAAATGCATTGGGTTTGTTTGTAGAAATGCTGTAAGGAAGTGAAAGGAAGATGTATTCTCCCAATTATTTCTATCCTAATGATAAAAGATAAGGAAATATAATACTGTGTGGGAAATGGTATAGAATAGGTGTTGTATGACTATAAATACAAACAGTCTTTTCTTTCTCTATACTTCTCCTTGTCCGTTTTGATATCGAGGTATCTGTAGCCCTTTAGGCTCCTGGGCAGTCAGTCCCCAGCCTGTACCATTACTTGGGTTTTACTACTTAGTATTAGACATCATATTTTTGTGGTGTTTGCTGAGCATTTATCCCTCAGGTGGGATCAGCACCACATCATCCCATTAACTTCTGATGCACATACTCTCTCTCTCTCGGGTGTATTTGCTTTCTTGGTCCATCTGGAGCATTTGATTTTTTTCAAGGGAAACAATTTTGGAGAGTGGTTAGAATGGAGACATCTCTTTCCTCTTCCCTGTCTCAAGCTCAATGTTAGAAAAAAAAGGGAATTGCTTTGTGATACTCTGCATTTCGATAACGAAATCAGCACATCTCTGACTTGACACAAGTACTGGTTCCTGGCACTGGATTGTCTGCAGTTCTTTGGATGCAATTTGAACAACCATGTAGAGATTGCTTTGTCAGTAAGCAGGTGGCTTCAATGACAACTTTGCTTGTGGATATGCAATCAGCCCTGAAGGAATGTGGGAAAGCCACAAGAGAAGATTTCTTGTCATCTGTCAAGGCTTGTCAAATGAAATTAGCAAGTGGAGAGAAATATGAAATTATATATTTAGCTAAGAGAATGAAATACAAAAAATATAGAAATATGTATTGATATATATAGATGCAAAAATACATAGATGGATATATTTCTGCAAAACACTGAGGGAAGGAAGATGTGAACAGAAGCTCACAACTGGCTCACAAAGCCATCTGCTAAAATGGAAGTCCTTGAGGGCTGACTTATTTAAAGATTGACTGATGCCTGATGATCTTTGTCCTTGAAAACATCTATATATTGTCTTCATGGATTCAGAATGAAAGCAAGCTGATTTGTTTAAAATCACACAAACTAGGATGGTAAAGCCCTCAAATATTAAAGTGGGAGGTGCTCCATGGATTTCTGTCAGGGCAAACCGATTTTAAATCAGGGTAGAATAAGGCAAGTAGTCTAGGTTATTACTGTTAGCTTCTTTTCAATATTTAGGAGGTATGATATTAATGGGAATCTAAATTAGGAAGAATGGTAAGGAAGGAAGGGAAAATATGACAAAAAAGGACACTACCAGGACTACTGAGGTGTGCTTGAGCTGAATACAAGATGATGTCTTAAGCCTGAACTATTGAAAAGAGAGAGTAGCAGAATGGCAGTTTCATATCCTTGCAGGTTTTTGAATAAAAATGAATTTTCATGGAATGATTTAATGTGCCTGGATAAAATATTGAAGTTTAGCATATAACCCTAGCCCAGACAGTGTGACACTTTTGGCTATCCTCTGGAATTGCTGTCATGGTTTAGAGAATTGAGTGAATGCTGCCAACTATTGGTAGATAAATTGAAAGCATTACTCCCACAACATGCGTATTAACGCGCCATGTGCCAGCAGCTAACATGTTTAAGCTCATAAAATTGCCATAGAGGATGAGATAAAATATAGTAAGAGGTGTTACCTACTTTATTATTGCTTAAGCTACATGAATCTTAGAAATCGATATTTCATTCGGTGTAATTCCACATGACGCAATTAAAAATAACAAGAAGAAGAAAATATTTCTGTACCTAGGAAGCTTCTGGATAAGACTGGTGGCACAGGACACCTGTACTGCAGTTTGGAAGTGACAGCTCACTTTAAATGGAATAACTGCGGGAACAGATGCTCAGGCATTAAGCTCTCAGCTTTATATACAGCTGAAGTTTACTTTCAGGCTTGGGAAGTTTATTTTCAGACCTGTAGGGAATCTCAATGGGATGTGTGACAAGTGGTCACCTTGCAGGAAGCAGGGCAAATTTACATTTTACTTCTACTAATTCCAGGTGATTTTTTGTTTGTTTGTTTGATTGGTTAGTTTGGTTTGGTTTTGGGTTTTTTGTTTTGTTTGTTTTTAGATTTTGAATGTGAAAAGGAAATTAATGTAATGATCATAGAGGATATTTGGACTGACAGCTCCGAAAACAGAACACTGGTGTTGCACACTGAAGATCCCATTTGTGGGAATGAATTTCCCTCCACAGGTTTTTTTCCTTCACTGGGATTTCTGTTTATGACTAACCAAGAATGTGTATTGGATATGCCTTTCTGCTTTCTTTTGCTTATAGGGATTAAAAAAGAATGAGTCTAAAAGCTGATCTCATTAATACTTCCACGCGTGTATACAGTATTCATCTGAGTTAGTTTAGGTTTGAACCATAGTTTTCAGAGATGATGTCAGTTCAAATTTTGGTCTCTGAGTTATTCTAGATTAGTCTGATGGATTTTACAATGATTTAGGAGTGAAATATGCTGGTTTGCTCATAGCTTAAGAAATCATACTTTGTTTCGAACAGCTAGGGCAAAAAAAGAAGGTAGTGACTTCCACACTGAGTGAGAAGTGTTTGAGATACCTAAATATTTTCCTTACTATGAGTTTCTGGAAAAAATGAAACTGTAGGAATACAGAGTAGGAGAATGAACCAATATAAAATACCTTGAATAACCAGCATATGAAGATAAAACAATTAGTGGAATGAACTTCTAATTGAAGTTGGACTTCTGGTAAATGAAAATTTTCTGAAGGCATTCATAGCAATCCTGTAGTGGTAAATCCTGCTACACCATGAGCACAATGCTTTCCTCTAAAATGCCATCATATGCAGGTAGAGTGATTGCAAAATAGCTGCCAGAAGAGCTGCGTATCAGTGTTTTGATCCATATGTTTGGGTCTCCAAAGGCCATGACTTGTTTCAAGCAGGTGGTCATGGATTCTGTGTTCCCTACTTAACCCCTTAGGACATTTTACATTTGCTTCTGTCTGAATAGTTGACTGCACTTGCCTGCAGCGTGGTAGCCCCCACCCAGGCCCTGTCTCCCCCAGGGAGAACTGGCAAAACGGTGTCCAGAATTGCTGTTTGACACTGGAAAATTAAACAAAGGTGATGAAACTCACATTTTGCGCGTTTCCAGAATGAAGGCTTTGAGGAAACGATCTTGCCAAAATTTTGCTTGTAGCTGAAGCAATCCCATCTTTCTTTCAGAACGTGCTCAGTGTGGATTTGTACGCAGCAATTAATAAAACCTCTTCACCCTCTTCATGTATTTAATATGGAGCTGTATGTTGGTGTTATCTGTCTTATTGCCTCTAGTTTTGTCCAAACTTACAGCAATTAATAATGAAGAAGGGAGAGATTTCAACCTTGTGTACACTTGTAGCCTAGTGTTTTCTTTAAGCTGATATAATGCCCTTGGGAAAAAGAATATTAAATAACAGGAAAAAGTCTCAAGCAAAAGAAACATCTTTCACTGAAGGGGGAAAAAAACCCCTACAACAAATCAAAAATGCAAGAGACCGCTCCTGAAACTAAAGCTGCCAAAATTTCATTTGAAAAACTGGTATCTGTATACCTTTGTAACATCTTTACAATTTATGCCATCTTTATAATTACAAATATTAAGTACCACTGGGATAAGGCAGAGGAGGTTGAGGCAGAGCCACAATTTCTTGATCTCTTTTTCCCAGTGAAATGGTATGCATTGCTTCAAACTGTTGCTGTACCAATTAATGTGTTTTGTAAAACATTCTGACATAATCTGAAAATCTGGAAGTTGGAAGGGTTATATGTATTTCACATAAAAACATTTTGCAGATGTTACTGACGAAATTAAATATTCTTTCCCATTTCTGAAACGTGTTTGTAGATGCTTTAATTAGATCATATTTTTCCCTGAGTATTTCATTTCCTTTAAGGCTTCTGTTCTACATAGATATATTCTGTAGACCATTAAAATATCTAGCAGTTGAGATAGATTGAGTTTCTATTCTTAGAATGACTAGAGTAAATGTACTCTTTGCCATCTTCTCTTAACCTGAATGATGGCAAGTACTTATTTTTGTTCTGGGGTTGTTCTCATCATCTGTTCTATCACCACCCCCCCACCTCCATAACTTATATGTAATCAAATAGATAAATAACTAAGTGTATATATAGTTAAGACATTAATAAAAACTTCATCCCCAGTAGACATGCAACTAATCCTGCAGCTCAGTTTCAGCTTGTTGTGGTGAGCTCTGTGAGGCTTTCAGCTCTTTCAGCTTCTATTTTCCCCCTTTCTTTGGAAAAAACCACAACCAAATCAAACCCCCAAACAAATAACAGACTTGATTCATTTCAGAACAAATAGAGAAGAGTTAAACTGCCGTGATGTTGCAACTGGTCTCATTCCAGGGTTGTAAGGCCACCGAATTGAAGTTCCTGGGGTAGCTGAGGTTTGCTGTGCTGTGCTGATATGCCACACACTGAGTCCCTCTAAGGCACGCCCCAGGGATTTTGTCTGCCTGCCAGCTCTGGATACATTCCTTGGCATCTTCTTTGTGTAAGGCCGAGACCGGGGTAGTCTAAGCTCCTGTGGGTATTTAGTTGCCAGAAGAGGGAAGTTTTTGCTTGGAGCTAACTGGTCTGGGAAGCCAGAACATAGGGTTTACACTGGGGCATGCCTCCAGTGCAGCATTGCCATGATCAGAATCTCATACAGATCCAAGTGAAAAAGTGACAGTCTTTACGTATTACTAAACATTAAGATTTTTCTTGCTTTGTCCATCCTTTCTCTTTAATGCAGAATGTTAGTTTTATCTTGGGTTCTGAGTAGCATTTAGAAATCGTGCAGTTTAGACACAGTTGTTCATGTATTTTTTCTTAATATTGTATGATATGTTAACAGTGTTCTGTAAGGCCCCTCTCACCTTCACTGAATGGCATTTAAAATTCAGTGCTGCTTTTGTTCTGTAATGCTCTGGGACACAAACTTATTTGTTGTTACATTCACTACATGTGTTTAAAATGATCAGGATTTTGTTTATTTCCTTTCATAAGCATTCTGCCTGAAATTTGTATCTGTATGAATCTACAATCACCAAAAGTAGAGTTCAGTGTTTATGGAAAAAATAAAAAGCATGAAAAGGGACCCAGTGCCCAGATTACAGAGTTTTCCCTCACATAAACCATCCTGCACTTCATAATAAGATATATTTATCAATTTGCTCAGTTATCTTATTTGCTATCATTTTACCAGAGATGAAACTCAAACTTGCCAGCCTGTCTGAATCCCTTCTAGACCTTTTTCTGTTTGTGAAAGGATGTTTCTTGGGAAAAGACCAGTCCTCTAGCATGGTGAGTGTGCTGAGAGTTTGTATAACAAGGGAAAAAGCACAGAAAATGGTGTTATGTTGCAAAACCAATAGATTCTAATTATTTTGTTAGGAGCAGTCAGCTGCATATTTCCTTGTTTTTCTGATTTCAATGATGGTGAATTCAAAGACGTTTCATGCACCTTCACTGGACTTTATGACTTCTGTATTTTCTTTTGTTCTGCAGAGCAGTTGGAGGAAAAGAGGATAACATAGAAGTCCAATGTGAATGTCAATCCTTTTTGAGATTCCTATGAAAAGAATTTAAGAGAAATTCCTCACTAGAATACAGAAATTCAAAATCATCTGTATTTGACCATAGATCTGTTTTACTGCTTTTGATCTTTTGCCAAGTTTTGTTCCCCTTTTTCTTTTCTTTTTTTTGTCATAATTTCAGGAAAGTAGAGGGTTTTTCATATTTCTTTCTCCCTTGTTAAGTATAAAAAAAACCCTCAAACAACCCTTAGTAGCACTCCTTAAAGAACTGCTGTTGTTGTGTCTGTACATGAAGCGCAGAAAGCTTAGTTAGGATTACATTCTTTTCCAGTCTATTCACTTTTGAGCTCTTTCCCTTGGGAAGCTTAGCCTCAGGCTTTTATGACACTGATATAGTGCTAGGTGACATAAAGGGAATTTTTCCCCCTAACACTAATCCAGCTGTTAGAATACAGGAGCCTGTGCTGGTGTTTGCAGCAGAGCTGCATCCCTTGGTGGTTCTGGAGTTCACTTTTTCACTGGAAAATTCCATGTGTAGGAGCATTTTTCTGTACAAAACCTTGGGAATTGGACCTGCTGTAGAGTTTGGGCAGCCAACAGCCTTGCTCCAGGTGATGTGGTTCAATCTGTTAGAATCAAATGCATCTTTCATCATTGTCCTCTTAGTAATTCTCTGTTGGAGGAATGTTTTAATCTATTAAATGTTAATTTATGTTCTCATCCTTCCATCATGCAATTACATAAATAATAAACTCTGTTAATTTATCTGGAAGTTAACCAAACTTGCTCTACAGTATTCTTGTATCAAAAAGGAAAAAAATGGAGGACACCCTATATTAAAATATATAAAATATAGCAAGTTTTTAATATATAAGTAGGTTTTTCTTTTACAAACAGTATTTAATTACTTTTATGTGTACATTTGGCAGAAAACCTTTGTTTACAAGTCAGCATTTCTAAGTGTGGTGGACTCTTATATATTGCTCCTGGAAAAGAACCATTCCTGTGTATGTGACCAGGCTGGGTGCAGTGATCATCCTGAGCACTATCTCAAAAGAATTCAGCCAAATTTGCTGCAGTAACATCAGTGCAACTGATCAGGAGCAATTGAAAAAACAATATTATTGTACATACTGCAGTTTTGCACTGGTGTTAGTGAAATGAAAAACACAGTCTCTGGAATGCTTTGATATTCAAAAAGAGTACTCAGTGAATACTGAGCACGTAATGAAGTTCTACTCTTGTATCAGTGCTCTGGATTCCAATGTGTTCAGGTAAGCTCTCACCTGCTGATGTCAGAAGTGTATCCAAACAAAGAGGTTTTCTTGGACTGTTGAGACAATGCCTAATCCTGATTCTCTTGACAAAAAGGCAGACAAGTCTTCCTTTCATGATGCTCAGTGGTCTAAAAGGAAAGAAATACTTGGGTATTTCATTATAAATTCTTAAAGTGTTTTCTCAGGAGTGGTTAGCAATCTCTAAGTGTTGTTCTAGTTGATCTCTACTGGTGAACCTTCAAAACCAAAAAAAAAGGACTTACGTGCTCCTAAATATTACTTTCTTTTAGACCCTATAGTTCAAAATATCTGAGCTCTTCCTCAAAGATGATCTCAAAAGTGCTCTTTGGTTCAAGGCACCATTGAAGTAAATGCAAGTTTTATTGGTCTGTACAGTGAGGGTGGACTTGCAGGTTAAACATTTCATTTAAGTTTAGCTGGGCTTGACATTTCTGCTGTATTGCACAGAAGCACAACGAGTTTGAAAAGCAAAGGGTACTGGGGAACACCCTGAATCATATTCTTTTCTGGTATATAGCATACAAACCTGATAATGTCAGTCTGGGGTTCCTCTTCTACTTCAGAACTTTCTTTATGAATTTCAGAAGCTCTTAATTCAGTTTGTTTGGGTTTTTGTTGGTTTTGGTTGGTTGGTTGGTTTTTTGCATTTGTTTTTCTTTAATGGCAGATGCAGGAAAGAATGCCCCTCCATCTCTTTGAATCTATTTCTTCTCCTTTCTAAAAGCTCACAGAGCCACGGCACTTGAACACAGAATTATGAAGCAATTATCTCAGTAATAGCCTCAGTGAAAATCATGGGGTTTCCTTTTATATATGGAAATTTCAGTACTGACGTAGGTGAGTGAAGTAAGAACTTCCAAAGCAGTATTAGGACAAGGATGACCTTTCATTTTTTACCTCCTCCCATCTCCAAGGAATTCCATAAATCTCAGAAAACCTTAAGGATTTGGGAGCCAAATTACTTTGCCTGAGACAAAGACTTCAAAATCACAGGTCTGATTATGTGATAGCAATTTGTGTCAATCTGCTCCTACATATTTGATCTATAACCATTTCTCCAATTTTTAATTTTATGCAAATATAAAATGGTGAGCAATTCATATTTGACTGGAAAACCACGTATGGTTTTTGAAGTAGTACTTCTTGGGCAAGTTGCCTAGGGGTTTTTCCTGCTGTGACTAATATTTGTGTCCTGTTTTTTAAATTGTATTTTTAAATAATTAAAACTAAGCAGTCATCGTGGGGGCTCAGAAAAAAATGTGTCCTTCTTATAGATGGCCACTCAGGTATTGCTGCCACTGAAATGGTAAATCAACAAGGGAGCTGCCAGCACCTGAACAAAATAATGCCTCCTTCCAATGGCATGCTCTGTGCATGCAGTGTTAACTGACAGCATTAAATTTGTCAACATGTTATAATATCATTTAACCTCAAGATAGCATGCTAGCAACACCTTTTGTCCTGGCTGAGCTGCATTAAGAGGTGATGGAATCCAATTTATATTCTACTGAGTACACAAAGTGCAATTCAGTGTTTATAATGTTGTGTCTTGGTGAAAGTCTGTGATATCAGTTAATATTTCAACAATATTTTTTATTTAAAAATACTGGTTGAGCTGGAAATACCCAAGGCTTCTTAATTCTTTGATTACAGAATTTTCTCTCATTTGTTTACCACGCTTTTTAGTTCTTCCTTACGTTTCTCAAAGGAAAAGGTATGTAAGTACCTAAGCACAGTAACAACTTTTTTTCTTGCATTTGAAGTGACTATGGCTAATTCATTCCATTCAGTTATATCCTGAAACTTAAATGCCTTTTTTAAGGTCTGTAGAAAGCAATTATAAAGCTGGTAACTTTGAACTATTGAACTGCATGCCCCAGTGCTGTTGGCAGTGCTAAAAATGGGAATATTAGATTAAATTTTTTCAAGCAGAAAGTTCTAATAACTCAAGTAATAATATTCATTAACTTCTATTTACACCACTTTAATCTGAATCCACATTGTATGTTTGTTTTATTTTTTTTTCCAGAAAAGCGTTAAAGCCTTAGCTAAACGCATATTTCACAGTATATGCTAATTCAGATTTAGTATAAATTATGGTTGAATTATCAAAGGTGTCCCAGTACTGCATGGCTTGGTTTTAATTGGAAGGGGTGGGGCATTAAGTGCTACAGTAAATCAGTGTCGGGGTGGAGCGGCAATTACAATGTAGCACCGCAGCAACACAAAAGCGAACGCAGGGCTGCGGGCACTGAGTCGAGCCCACAGAAACGAGGTGTGATGAGACATTCAAGCCTCACTTATGCTGCTTTAAGTCGAGTATGAGGAGATCACTGGCCTTTCATTGCCTGGAGATGCTCTGGTCCCACAATAAGTTTGACAAGCAAAAGTCAAGCTGCTCAGCCTGTGCTATGAGGGGAAAAAAGGGCTTCACAAGATGGGAGATAAAATCAGTAGAAGAGACTATTGAAAATGACAGTTTGAGATTTATTTCAGTAAGTTCTAAACTTCTCAAGTTGTTGGTGCCTGTAGCCAGTCTCGTTTCTGTTCAGTGCGAAATGCTCAGATCTGTCCCGGAATGAGTTAAAACCTTCCTGACTGCCAAGTCTTTGGGCATGGTGCCTGGCAGGAAACTCTCTCTGCTCAGGAGCTGATAACAGTGCAGGATTTGCTAAAAAGAAGACAAAATACTTAAATGCTGCTTTTTTGGCATCCTTTAAGAGAAAACAGCGGGGGAAGAAGAGCAGCACTGCAGATGTGAGCAGAGATAAGGGTACCCAGGTTCAACCTGCAGCTTCTTTATTAACACAGGAGTGCAGAAGCTGATATACATATATATTGTATAGCTGCATGAAAAGAGTGAGTACTGTGGTACTGAGATTTGATCTTATTAATTTTCCTCTCTTAATAGGTTTGTTAGAACATGGCTTATGCTTTTGCTTGGCTACTTAGCACCAGTATTGTCATGGCTTAAGTTGTTCACAGTAATGGAGATTCATGTGGGATAAAGTAAATGAAGCTGCTTTTCAGTGCCGTTATCATTACTAAAAAGCTTCTCACTGATCTTGCTATCACAGATCAGCACACACCTAAAAAATGATCAAAAATCAGTGTCCTGGAGAATGTGCTTGACCAAAGTACTGTTCCATTAACTGCTAATAAAAAGAATAAATGTTTAGAATTGTCATTAGTAAGACTCCTGCTTAGTAACGGTATTTTAACTTACTGTGTTTTTTTCCCCATTCTTTTGAATTTGTTTCTCTTCTGGCTTTAGTGAATATAGCTGCTGTAATAACAGCTCTAGCCACTTCACTTGATGTCTGCAGTCGGGTTCTGACAGTCTCACAGATTTCTTGTGAACAAGGAGTGGCTTGAAGGATTCCTTCAGATTGCAGATGATATCACTGTCTTGCTTTTATGCATCACAGGCTGTATTTTCATCAGGCATGACTGCACTGATAGGTGCAATTCTCTGATTTAGGCAGTGCCATTAAAAAGCAAAAAGGCGTATAGCTAGAACCTGGCTAGTTTTAATACTATATACTTGGTCACCCTGCCTCTGGATTACAATGGCTTTCTTAATGTGAAAGGTTTCAGAATTGTGCTACTTGTTTCCATATTTTTATTCATCCATTAGGTGTTGTGGTAAAAGCTTGCTTGCTTCCATCTCATGGTGTACAACCCTATTTTTATGTCATGTAATCTACAGTTTCTGAGCATCTGCTGTATTGATAGTTTTTTGGACCTACTACTCCAGTTCTAATATGAAACCTTGTGGTATTTTATGTTTCTGTGCATGTGAGCATGCTTGGTGGTCACTTGCCTAATGACTATGTGCTCATCCAGGGCTTGTGAATCCCTGGGATTTTGATACTTGTTCAGTTCTTATTTTTCATGATATTTGCTTTGGGTTCAGCCCCGTTGAGATGGCAACCTTCAGTATGTCATCTCCATCTGCAAAAGTAGTCTTTTCCTGTCAAAAATGCCTAGGTTACACATCCATTAATTGCCTCAGGGAGTGCCTGATTTCTTTTAGAGATTTCTTTTTTTTTTTTTTTTCCCCATGAAGAGTTACTTTGCTTTGGGAAACAACAGGTTTTAACCAGCTCTCCAGCTGTCTGGTTTTTTTGCCCAGTGCATGCTGGAAAAAAAGAAGCTGTCTGCTTGTAGCCCCCTTACTTGCATCTGCACTGCCAATGACAGAGTTCCTTATTTCAAATGATGTGTAGCAGATTTCTTGAGCTGTTACTCAAGCCGTTGTCTGACCAGTTGCTTTTATTCTTTAACACCATGTATTATCATGAACTAGACTGGTAACAGCAGCAGAAATGGATGCAAAAGAGGAGAAATCTCAGACCTTGGAATTCAAACCCAAGGTTTCCCTAAGCAGTTTTGCTAAGGAGGAGCAAACATTTATTTTTACACCTGTCCTTCACAGACATCTGGTTTTGCATAGCTATTATGTGATAGTCACAGATAAGACAGGGAGGAAGATTCTTGCAGCTTGTCTTAAGGACAGCTTGGATCAAACCTTATTTTTGTTTGAAAATGTGAGTAGGAAGGTTGTGTGATGATGTGACAGCAACAGTGATGCCTGTAAGTTGTCATGAGAAGTGGATATGAGACTGTAGGAGAAATCCTGTGAAAACAAAGGATACAGGGAGGATATGGCTGGGCAAAAAGCCTGAAAGCTATAATGAAGCAGGTGCTTGGTGCTGAGTTTGCTTCTCTCGTAAAAAAAATATGAGGTAGGAGCAAATGTTTGTGCTTCAGCAAGTCACCTGCACCAGGCTGCTCTGAAACTGCCCTTACAGTGCTAAGTCAGTGCTTCACACTCTGGCACTATAACTAGCAATAGTTGGAGACCTCCAGTTCTAACAAATCTGCACCCCTTTGGCATAATCTGCTTTTTCCCCATCCCTTGATATCATGCCTTTGTCTTAAGAATGCCAAATTATTTATGAAAGGATGTAATTCTTTTTCCTCTAAAAGACAGGATGTGTAATGGCTTTCTGTACAAAAATGTTACTGAAGGACACCCAGATATCGACTGAACAGTCTCAGCTAAAACCACTCGGTGATTGCTGGTAGGTACTTAGTGTTAATTCTCCAAGTTGGCTAGTTTCCTTTGAGGGAAAAGATCCTGAATTGAAAGAGAAGGGAGAATGAATATTAATCCCATTTGTTTTATGAAATTTGATTGGATTTCTAAAATCCCAATGGGATAATGATGGGGACCCAGTGATTAAATGGAGGGAAGACATGGTAGTTTGATTGCACAGTAATTATTTCTAGGGTTAATATATTCTAAAAGTAGCAGTGGCACAACAGGAAACAGTAGCTGAGTAATAGAGGAAACTTGGACCCAGAATCCCACAGAAGAGGTTTTTTAGATTCAAATATATTGGAGAAAAATAGATGCCCATGGCTCGCTGTTTTCTGTGGAAATGGAGCTGGTGGCCCAATTTGTCAGAAATGCTGAGATAAGAAAAAAAAAAATACTGGCTGCAACTTGATGTCTTATTAAGATTCTAGAAAGATAAAGGATTTAAATATATGACTCTTCATATGCACAGGCATTTTCACTGGTTTCTCCAGGATTACTCACTTGACATATCTTTGAAGTTAACAGGTTGCTCCTGAGGAATAAGGGCAGGCAGAACAGCCTCCAGGAAAACCTCAGAGAACAGACAGAAAACAAATCATATCTCCTGAGCAGGCCTGAAAGGAGAACTGGCACATACAGTAGTACAACCATTGCCCAGTTGTTCCATCCTAGGGCTTGAGGATTTGATTTCCAGTGCTGTCTGTTAGCTGTCTCCCTTTCATGAGCAGCATATTCATTTTCAAACAATGATAATACCACACCATCTGTGAAACAAACTCAGAACTCAGAGTTCAACAGGGGAAGACAAAAAAAAAGTCACACCTAGAAATTAGGGAATGGAAGCTCATGTCCAAACAGCAAGTCAAAAAGGTGTTCAGGAGCTGGATGAAGGAGAACATTTGAAAATCGTGTTTCTAATAATAACTTTTTTTTTCTAGATTTACCTAACTGCTAAACTGTGTTATTTTGGCTTGTGAATTTAGACTATAACACAAACCCATTTTAAATGTTATGCAAACAGACAATAGCTAAAATTCTGTGGTTAGTCTTATTAAACATTATGTTGTATTTTTATAAAGCTTCCATTCATTTTAGCTCAAATTTAAACCCCTATGCATAACGTCTTCTACTTTGTGGGGTTTGAGTTTGACCAGCTCATTCCTCTTCTTTTTTTTTTCCTTCCACCATTCCACCATCCAATCAAATCCCACCATTGAGTATTCCATCAGATTTGAACTGTTTTTTCCTGAGAAATTATGAAATGGATGGCAAACCTACAAACAGCTCCTTTGTTTGTTTCTCCCATGACTCTTTATGATGCAGAATAGACAGTTTTGGTTATACTCATATAGTGATAAACTGGTCCTGGCCCCCGTTACCAGGACAATCAGTCTTCTAGAGCAATAATATTTATAGATATGTTGACAGCTCCACAATACATTTGACTTCATTTACTGGTGAGCTGCTAAGTTCACTAGTTTAGGATTTAAGGGGCTGTGGTCCCACAGTGTTCAGTTCTAGTGGTCTTGTATTTTTTTTTTGTTTAATTGAATTTTATTTTTGATGTGTTATTTCTCAAATCTTTCAAGTTAGTTACCAATGCTATGATGGTTCAGCTCTGTTTCATTTCTACTATCAAGAACTGCTGGGAGTATAAAATAGGATGCAAGAATTATTCTGCCTTGAAACTTTGCTGCTGTGTATTCATAACCAAATGCTCCCAGGCTTTGGTCACATCTCATTAAAGCTGTGGTTGCACAATAAAATTGCACAGTACTCTGGTAAGTGTCAAGGTTGTCACTTAGCAAAATATTCTTGTAACTGCTTTTCACTGTCGCTCTCTATCATTTCAAAAGGGCTTGGCTTTTCCTCTAGAGAGGGGTTGGAAGGGAAACTCAGAAGCCTAATACAATAATAGATTTTGGTTTTGTACAAATACAATAGAGTTTCCAATAAATTGTTTCAGGGAGCAAAATACTTCCAGTTCCCAAACTTCAGGTGACTATCAATTATCCTTACCAGCAGCAGCAAACTTTCCATTTGGAAAAAGTTGAAATTGTTGTTGGCTGTGGAACATACAGCTACATAAGGTGGATTCTTATCAAAATCAAGTGGATTTTTTTTTATAACACTAAATATGGTTTTTTTACTGCTTTATCCTTGTAGTGTTTATAATTTGAATAGTGATGCTCAGAAAAAGGATATTCTGTGGGATGTTACCACTAGGAGAGAGAGGTAAAAATAAGTGTTGTATTATATGCTTTCAGTCAACAAACTTTATCTTTTGGTGAAGGCCACTGTTCAGCAAAGTGGATGGGGTAAAGCATATCTCTTAGTTTGAGTGATGTGTTGGACTTGTACCTATGCTGGAATACTCAACTATATTTGGTTTTTAGGGTGCAGTTCCAGTGACCTAAAGGCTAAGAGAATATCTACATCAAAATATGTTTAAAATGCATTAAGCATGATCCTAAGGGTTTGCCTGGTTACAATTTAGTAGTAAGCAGGGTGGGTGCTACTGTGGTTCATTGAGCCCTAATTGTTTCAAACTGTTATTGATCAGACAAAATAAGTTTCTGCTCTAGTTCCGTTAATAAATATTGGAGACTATGGGTTCAGTTGTTAAACAAGCTCTTTAAATGATTCTTGTGAAGTTCAGATAGGTAATTAAGAAAACTGAATCATCTCCAGGCATGATGGCAGAAGTAAGAAGCAACTTGGGGAGCTGGGATGGGCAGGGGATGACAGTGGTAATCTGAGCTTTTTGAGGAATGTCTGAGCATAACTCCACTGACCTCAGTGATACTGAACTGGTTTTCTGTTAGTTACAGATAGAGATTTATCAGCAATTGCTTAAACAGTTCAGTTTGTTAAACTGCTTTCTGCCTTTCCCAGATTATTTTTTTGTCTCTGTATGTGTATTGCTATAAATCACTACAGGTCAAGCGTAACTTGACTTGTATTTGACTCTTTAGGTTTGTGTGTCCAGGGTATACTTCCATTTACTCATGGGTTTGCATGTTAATGAACCTTTAATTTTGTATTATTTTTTGATAGCTATTTCTTGAATAACTAAAACATACTGTTGTATTCTTCCTTGAACAATGAATTAGTTCTGCAATATTTTTGCACTGACAAGTGACCAAGAATTTAGATCTGTTGCTTCAGTCTGAAAAGACTAGGACAGTTTATTAGGGTGGTGGAAATATCATCCAATATTAACATTAATTAGGCAATTACACATGAAATATTGCTGACATTTCTGTGTGGGCTTCTTTAGCTCCCCACCTTCAAAGTGCCTCATACAGCTCATTAATTCAGAAGCCTTGTAGGGACTGGAAAGAGAAAGGCTTCTCTAAAGAGGCTTTCAGTGTTGCTCTGGGGAAACTAACTTCCTGATTTAGACCCCAGGATGATACCTGGCATGACAGGAGAACAGGGATAACTGGGAGACAATTTGAGAGGGGGGGTTGTGGTGCTTCCTTTGAGAAAGCAGTGGCAATGGGAGAACATCTCAAATGCCTGCACACAAGTGCACGCAATGCAAGGAGCAAACAAAGGGAATTAGGAATCTATTCACAGTTGCAGAGCTCTGATCTCCCTTGGATTACAAAGCTAGCCTGGCTGAATTGCTGCAATGGATGAACACAGAGACATTAGGATTTGCCTGCTGCCAAGGGGAGAGGCAAATGATCTAGCAATAGATGCAGAGATAGTAAGGCTGAGTTAGAGCCATTGGAGAATGCTGAGAGGTGGATAACATTCTTGGAAGACCACTGTTGTCTTTGGGTTGTCTGGAGATTGGAGAGGTTTCCTGAGACCAGAGAAAGGCAAACATTGGAGAATGGGGAGAAAATGGAGTGACATATACTCATCAAAAATGGGAGATTCCAGCAGAACATACTAAAAATTGTTTTCACCTCAGGGGTGGTCAGCACTGGAACAGGCTGCCCAGAGAGGTGGTGGAGTCTTCATCCTTGGAGATATTCCACCAGACACAATTCTTGGTAGTCTGCTCTAGCTGGACCTTACTGTAGAAACTTTCCTTCCTACAGAAACTATAGAAACCATTGGACATCTCTCTTGAACTGAATCATTCCATGCTTCGATGAGGTGCAGTGTCTCAGGCAAATAAAGCTTCACCATTTGATTTTTTTTTTTTTTTTACTTTTCCCTTTAAAATAATTGCTCCAATGATCTTCAATGTATTCTGTTATACTTGGACTCCATACACAATATTTTGCACCAGTTACATTCTAAAGCCCTGGTTGAATAAAGAGGATTAATATTTGGGGATTTAATAGTCCCCAGTTTAGCTGAAATCAGTAAATCTGTCTCTGGGCTGATGAAGTGTTTGAGTGCTAACTATTTTGGGATACACAGAGTAATGACATCATTGAATCTTTTTTCCTTAATATTGAGGAAGTATTGAGGAAGTTGAATAGGCAACATGAAATCTTACCCCAATTATTAAAATAATCCACTGTTGATGTTCACAACAAATATCACCCTAATGAAGTTTGGAAGTAATTCTAATGGAGGAAAAATGAATTTATGCCAGCAAGCTTTTTGATATGAGTTGTTTTATGAACAAGATGACATGAACTTCATTAGAGAGAAAGAGCACAAAAATGTTTTCATGCAGAAAAAATTCCCCACATAACAGTTATAGGCATAAGCCAAAAATACAGAAATTAGTAAGTTATATCAACTTATAAATTGCTTCTTCAACCTCTGCAGGCCAGATCCTCCAGCCAGTATTAAGTTAGGGATTTAAAAGGAAAATTTTTATTAACGGGAAAATTTGAATAAGGCTGAGGGATCAAATATAGAATCAAGAAGAAGCACAACTGAATATGTGGCCAGCTGTCTTATGACCATTATTTAAAAAATGTTTTGGGCAGAGTTTTTTATAAACTCACTGTTCATAGCATTGGGATTAACCAACAAGCAATTCTTCAGTGGTAATTCTGGTATTTTAGTGGTTCCTTTGTTGGCTACAATGGGTTCAGAATGAAGTATTGTCCTTGCATATATTTTTAGAGCAAAAAGAAGCTGCAGAACACATGTTGTGATGTTTGAAAAGCAGTTGTTTTATTTTCGTGATTTTGTCAGTTTACTTGACTTGTTATATATTTGCCTTGGCTATCTGATGCATAATTATGGAGTGCAGATGAAATTAATACCTTCACATTGTAATGACTCAAACTCATATCAATGGAAGGCTTGCATTGGTTTAAAATTAGAGTAAAAGCTATTTTAAGTTTTTCTGTCACAGAGCTGTTTTGTTTATTTCAGTGCAGTTTGATTTGCTAGTCTTTGAAACAGCAGTGGTTGCTGATTACTGACATTAAATGTTACCTTCAGAAAACATCTTGATTTTTTTTTTTTCTCCAAACTGTAAGCAAGATGTGCAAAAAAGTAATGATTACACAGATTAAAAAGAAAAGTGCGGATTTTTCTCCCACTGTAAAGCCTTAGGGAAATAATGGCTTCCTACTCTGAACTCAAAAATCAGCACACAAATGGGTAGAAAACTTTCCCATTAACTCATAATCAGATGGTGCCAATCCTATCTATTTTTAGAGGGTTGTTCAACAAACAACACAACTCATTTTTTTTATTAGATCTTTTGTTTGGCTTTTTTTTTTTTTTTCAGGAGATGGCATTCTCATTATCTGTATCTTACAATAGAATAATGCAAGGCTGTATGAACTTGCTGGATTTAATTCTGCAGTAGCTACACATCCCATCACAGAGACTTGAGAATTCATGAGGCTGCATTTTAAACTCAGACCATCATGCCTACTTTTAAAAAATGATTGGGCTTCTAGTAGACGTGTAAAAATTTTGAGATAATAAAATTCAAAACCCTGGGCCTCCAAGCAAATTTGTTTTCCTTGTCCATTTAAACCAGCAGCAAGAGTTAGAAGCAGCAGAATAAGTATACTGTGGTGTTATAAACCTAATGGTGTCTAATTTTGCTAAGTACATATCAAAACTAAAAATAAAAGGATAATTCACAAAACTGTCAAGTGCCTCATAAAATGGATAGTAGTGAAGCTGCATGGAAGAACAGACAAAGTTTATCTCACTCAAAAAAGGGTAGGATACCGAATCTTTTGAGACATGATGGGAGCAGTTCCCAGGCTGTTCCATAGTCCTTCCTCACTCCTTGTGATTCTTCTGAAATTTTGCAAAAAATGAAAATTTTGTGGCAGTAGGTATGGAGTGTGGGTGGTTTTGAACACATTTCTCTGCATAGGAGATGTAATTTCACCTGTTCTTTCACTGAATGCATTTTTAGTAGTTTAATTTAAAGACTGTGATTGTAGTGGTTGGTCTTGTCAACAGTGACAGGATTGAATTTGGAAGCTTCATAACATTTTTTTTTTCTGTATTTTGAGTTAAAGAGAAGATTCAATAGCATTAATAGTATAATATCTGCAGAGATTAAATAGAAATTCTTTTGTTGTCCATGAGTGCTGCTATATCATCTCTGAGAAGTCTGTGAGCTTTCTGCAAAGCCCCTTCTTCCACCAGCCATGTCACTGACTGTGGCCATGCTTATTATGCTTATTGCTTTTCTAGAGTTCAGGTGGAAGTTAATATCTGTTACTTGCTTTGTTTTGACTACCTAAATTTTTATGTTTAGTTCTAGAAATTGACTTATGATAAGAAGCAGATGGGGAAAGAAAAGTTTCGTTTTGTTTTGGGTTTTTTCCCCCTCAGAATGGATGAATCCGAAGTTAAATTAAAAAAAAAAAAAAAAAAGTAGGAGTTTCACATGACCTGGCTTTAGGAATTTGTGTACTAGGTGTCTTTGGTTGTCTAAATGTACTAGCTGTAGACAAGAAACAGGCAGTTTTAGCACAAGAGTAATTTTAAATGTCTATTTTCTGTTGGTTCCTTATTTTCCTGTCTTATCATGTTCAAAACAGTTACTATTGTCTTAGAGTACATTTAAAATAATACTCCTTTGGATGAGCAAGCTGTAAAAATAGAAACAAACCTAAGAGATAAGTTGAAAAGATAAATAAGAATCATGATGAAAACTATAAGAAAATATTTTGAATACAGATGTGTGTGCTGGCTTGAAATGCTTTGAAAGAATAAAGCACTGAAAGGCAATAAAAGCCTGTCACTGCACTGAGTTGGTTCAGGAATTCCATTAACTAAGGGAATTTTGAATAAAAAGATAAAGCTTAAGAATTGGAAGGAAACTTTTAAAGAGAGTTTGTGGATTTATTAAAGTTCAGTCATGAACCAATTAATGTGAGAAAGGTACAAGCTGTTTTTATTTTATTTGATAAAGCATCTAGCATTATGTTCACCCTCAGGGCACAGTCGATGACAGGCTGCTTTGTTCACCACAAAGCTGCTTTCTCTCTCTGCTTTTACAACCTGAGATTAAAATATTTGCAGCACTAGCTTGTTTTTAACAAAACCTGTTTATGAACAGCTAGCAGTGCACTTCAGTGGTTGGCTCCACCTGTGAAGAAATACAAACAATATTTTTTTTTCTTAAAATCAGCATTCTGGAGTGAAAACTTCTTTGTACCAGTAGGTTCATGAGGGGATAGTTTAATTAGAAATTATAATAAAATTGTTTAGGTTAGAGTTTTGGATTTAGACTTGAGTTAGACTTTTAAATATCTGTCCTATCATATTTTTATTCAGAAGAAAAAGAATTAACTAATTTATCCTCTAACACCTACTATTAACTTTTGCCATTTTTTACAGAACTATGTTTTTAACACAAGAGTGTGTTTCATTCCCCTCTGAAAATATAATTTTTTAAATTATATAATATTGTATGAAACACCAGCAAAACAAAATGTGTTCTGTAATTCTTATAGGAAATTAATGATTGGGAGGGAGAGTAAAATTTTGGGTCAACTGCAGTTACTAAATTGTAGTCTTTCCACAATGAATGTGGTTTTACTAGTCTGAGAAGTTTCATTTTTGGCAACTTATAATTTCTCAAGGAAAGTAGATTTTCAGTAACAAATCGGATGGACTTGGGAAATTAAGAAGCTATGAAAAGTAAACTTTACGTTGGATCTTCTAAACACAGAAGAACCCTTTTCCCCCAGTGGCTAAAAGAAGTTTTCCACTGGTGATAGTTTCATCTACAAATGTGTGAAAAAGGTGGCAGGGAAGAACACTGTGTCTCTCCATTTACAGCTCCCTGTTTCCCTGATGAAAGGAGTCTTAAGTCTTCAATGGAAGGATGATGCAATATCTTGAAAATATGAAAATGTTCCATGTCTCAGGATATGCCCACTGATGAGCTGCATATCTTGAGGTTTGTGGTTTTTCCTGTTTGTGTAAGATACACCTTTAAAATGAGTCTCCTCAAAATAAACATCTTAATTTACTGTGTAAGTGCTCTTAGGATTTGTTTCTCATCAGCTTCCTCGTGGCAGAATTACTGGAAGATTCAATATAGATTTAGTTTCTTCCTTGGTCTGTAAATAGCACGAGTGTGTATTGATGAACTGCAAGAGAAAGGTATGTAAGAGAAGGATGTGTATATTAATTTAATATTTGAAGGTAGGAGATTATGGATGAGACTTGTGACTGGACATGCAGAAGGTGGTAATGATGTGTTCAGCCTTTAGGTCTGAATTTTTGCTTGCTGCTGAGTGCATTGAATTAGTATATAATACTGTAAGATTTATCAGGGAAAAAATCATTTTTTCAATAAATATAACATTATTCCTAGACTACCGATGAGTTTTATGTGTCTAGGGAAATATTAGCAAGGCATCCAAAGTTCAGAATTACACTTTGTTGTTTAAGAAAATCAGAGCACCAGTTTGAGAGTGCAGAGGAGCTAATAGCAACCAGAGCCATGAAAATAATCTGATCAGAATGATACTGCAGGCAGCTCACTTAGCAAGCGACAGTTTGGGTGTTCAGGGTCAAAGATTAATAAACCTGATTGTTGCAGGGTAGAAAAAAACTTGGGTTTAATTGAAACTTATATTTCTAAAAGAGGTGTGGAATATATGGAGAGTTTGGGTACCCACAGTGCTTTGTGTCTGTGCATACAACAAAGTTATAAGTATTGTCGGTTTTCTGATAGTAGTACAAAAATGTGCTTACTACTTCCAGAAATCACATGGCAAAAAGCAGCAGGAAATGCCAAGCTGAGAAAGAGTGAACTACTTTTTGATTAAGACAGATAGGTTCATTGTTGCTTTACACACCTTCAGACCTTGACAAACCGAAGGTTTCAGGCATTTAAATTGTAGGATTTGAATAACTGAGTTAGGCCTTTAATTTGTTTACCTGTTCTCTAGAGATGAGCAAGTTGAAATTCTTTAATTAAGATCAAGAAAGAAGGAGAAACTGGGCAATTTAGGGTTAAAATGTAATTTCTGCTCCAAAACAGTACTATTGAGTTGTGATAGTGTTTCCACATGTGTTACAAATGAAGAATAGTAGAACTTTTTAATTCTGCACAGATCAAATTTGATACCTGATAATATGTTAATCAATTAACTGCAAAATTCCCAGTATTCAGGTGATTTTTGGATAGTTTTAGAAGTAATTTAAAAGACAGTGTAACCATCTCCAGAGCAGTTACTGTGAATTTAAAGGATTTAGATTTAAAAGAATTGAGAACATGTTAAAGACTGAAGAAGCAAATTTATGATACATAACGACCATTTAACTTATCCAGGAATGTGTTAGACTTTGTATTAGGGCATCTTGAGTGCATAGTATGCCAATCCAATACAATTATTTTCTCAGTAATTGAATTATTTTTTGATTGATTTCATTGTGTCTCTAGTTTGTTTTTCCTTCTATCAGATGACATCAGAAATAGTAACATTTCTCTTCTTTTCTTTACTTTATCATTCTGTTCTTCTCCACACTTCTACAAGGAGCGTAAAGTGCTTTTCCAAACTCATGTTGTTGTCCTTCTGAAGTGTTTCTCCCTTTACCTGTTTTTCCTTTAGTACAAGAACAAATGCTTGCTTTTTCTCCCAGACTAAACTTGTTGCAAATATTCTTGTCACTTGAACTTAGTTTCTTCATATTTTCAGCTCCATAGCAGTAGTGAGAAATAAACACATCAAATACAGTCCTCTTTTTCTTGCACAGAGAGAATGTCAGAGATAAATGAGGGGGGGCTGGTGGGGACAGCCCCATCCAACAACCTACGAAGAATCACCATTTTTAAAATAAGTCTTGAAGCATTTTAGACTTGGCTGTTGAGGCTGTGGTACAGGTGAGGAATATTTTAGATTTCCTCTTCGATATTCAGTAGCGCATAATCCCTCAAAGAACTTCCTAAACTCCTTCGTTAAGAGGTGTAGTTCAGCCTAAGCATTGCAAACAACTGGAAGAAAGTATAATTATACACAATTCCCCTCCTTCTACAATTTCTTCCCAAGAGAGGAACACATCCAGGATGGTAGTTTTTCCAGAGGAAAAGCAGAACAAAAATGCCACCAGTGAGAACGCGATGTGAATCAGCCTTGTTCCATCATTGTGAGTTGGCTGATGGAACAGTAGCACAATTAAATTGCTCTTAATTTGGGTGCTCTGTATTGAATGCAGGCTTCAGTTAAGGTTTTCTGCTTCTGTGAATATGTCTATACACATGTGTACCATCTGTACATAGTCTAGTATGTTTCTAAAAAACAGTGAATAAAAAACAAGTGGAAATTTCTGGTGTGGTAAATTTGAAAAAAAGAGAAGCTTTAGAAATGCTAGTTTATATAAGTAAAGTTGGGTACAATTTGTATTTCTCTCAGTGCAATCCAATCTAAAAGGTGTCAGGGTCCTTATTTTTGTAATGTATTTGTCTCTTAATCATCCTGGAAGTATCTGTGTGTTAAGAGATTTATGCATCAACTCTGAGAACGGATGCTCTGTGGTCTTTTATCAGCACAGCACACAGCAAAATGTAATGTTTAGGTAGTTCTGTGAGTTTTGTTGACAAAAAACTGACTTGCTCAGCCCTGATGCTGCTGGGGACAGGAAGGTGTTGTCCTAGAAGCGGAACTGGGTCAGGGTTGGGAGGGGAAGACTGGCTGATGTGTTGCCCTCAAAGGCAACAGGGGTCACATTAGAGATTTAATCAGTGTTTTAGCCATGCTTCATTTCTCAGTCTGCACCTGGAGTGTTCTTTCTAAGCAGAGTTTTAGAAGGATGGAGGAAGAAATGCTAGGTGCTTTATCTAAGGGCTGGACACACCCTGGGTTCAGCTGTCTGTTCATCTGTCTGAGCAGCCTCTGTGCCTCAGAGGTTTCTCTAACAAATCAGATTCTTGAACCAATCACTTGAGAAGCTGTCCAAAGAAATCATCCTTTTATGCAATTCAGTTGCTTACTCTTGCATTTGTTTTCTCTAGTGCTTCAGAAGAAAAATGGTGTTAATGTGTCATTCATATGGTTTTAAAAAAAGCCATGTTAACAAAGGTGAACAAAAATACATCTAGAATCTCACATTTCTTAGGAATCAAAAAATAATTTTTATTATGGTGCAAGTGAACAAACAGCTTTTGATTCTTTGGCACTGGCTTAAGTCACGGGTGAGTACATCAAGAAACCACATAATTGAGAATCATAAATACAAATATGGAAAGAATTAAAAGCTGGACAGGTTAGTTACACCTGTCATGCACACAGCTGAGCATTTGGCATGAATATTTGATGGAAGCTTGTTTGCCAGCCACCTAAGAGTATTAGTGCCACAGCTGCTACCCAAGGAAGTAGTTATCCATTCTCTGTGCTGCTAATAATCTTTCTTCTCTAGAGAAACATTGTTAATTAACCCTGGCTGCTATTCCCACTGTCCACTCAACAGCCTCCAGTACAGTCCAGTCTTCTAAAAAAATAGGTTTTTAAGGAGTCTGCTTTGCTTAACAACATTTTCTGTCTCCTGACAGAATATTCCCTTGTATTGGTGGGTAAATTTGTACTGGTCTCATGTATTAGTCTTAAAGATGTTTTAGTGGCAGGATGTTTCCTCTTGCGTAGTAGAGTAAGAAAAAGATACTGACTATGGATGCAGCTGGAATGCAAACACTAAGGGTCAGTTGTAACCATTATAATAATTTTGACCCTTTTTTTTTCTACTTAAGTGTCAATTTCTTGCACAATTCTCTTCCTTCAAAAACACATGTAGAATAGTGAAAGATTCCCAGTGTTTGTTGTGATTTTGCAAATATTTTCTGAGGTGTTTACGTTTGTTATGAAGTAGGCTGGCACCCCAGCTGCAAGGTGGTTTTTGTTTGTTTGAGGAATTCTAATATGTGCCATAAACATGGGCCCTGAGCTATGCTGTGTTACTCTTTAAGCAATGTGAATCAACCCTTCTGGAATAGAAACAGTTCTCTGCTTCCTGCTCCTCACTCTTTAGGCTCCAGGGTTTTGTGTGTCTACTGGGCTGGGACTTGGTTGTCCTGGTGCTGGTGTGCCTCCTCAGTAGGGACCCAGAAAGCTGCCAGAGTCCTTGTACGGGAATCAACAGATCTGATTATTTTATGGATTGATTTTCTCTTCGTTCTCAAATTTTAGCAAGTAAAAACAAGAAAGGACTTCTTAACTTACTGTGGTTGAGTGAAGAAACCAAAGCTCCTAACAAATATTCCCAGAATTTCTTGTTGCAAGCAGAGAGCAAAATGGAGGGAAACACTCAGATAAGCCCCTGAATTGCCAGTCCTGCTGGGAACAATTAGGACACTTGATGGCTTTCTCTGTTGTACCTGGATGGCTATTTTTCCCAAAAGGTCACAGAGGAGGAGAGGGTAACTGGACAGCTTGGCACTCTGGATACTTTCTGGACAAGACTTTGACTTAGAGGTGAAAAGAACCTGAGCAGAGACAAGATCTGTTCTTCATAGCTTGCACTGCTATGTATTTACCTCTAGCTGGTGCAGGGAAGCTGAAGCTCTGTAACTTGGGTGGCCCCAAAGCCAGACTCTCCTGCTTGTAAGGTTATCTCAGGAAAAAGCTGCACAGCTCAGTGCCAAACAGCCTGCACCTCCATTAGTGTTTTGGCAGCATTTGTAATGCCCTAGCAAGTCTATTATAAAGTTCTTACTTCAATATTTTGTTCCGTGGGGTCTCCTTAGTGCGAAATATTCCTTCCGTGTGAGGTAGTTTGTGCCTTGAACTTGTATTTTATGGCTAATGTTATAACAGACAACCACATATCATTATTCATCTATTTTATTTAATTATTGATCCTTTCAACTTTACAAGACTTAATTAGAATTTGCTGTATTGAACAAAACAAAAAAAAATTAAATTTGTTGAATTAGTAAATAACAGAGAATTAGTGGTAGTTTAGTGATTTAATTAACACAGCTTTATCCCAGCACACTAGTTAATGAAAGGCAAGCACTGGGCCATCTGGTACAGTTTCAGGAAATGTGGAAACAGAACTGCCTTATTTTGTACTTTCCTCTCATTTGTTATTTGCATTTTGATGAGTCCACTGGTTCTTCTCTTTCAGATGATTATTCACTTTCCCGGTGAAGTCTCTAAAACACTACAGAAACCATTAGGATAAAATGCCTTTTATATATGTGAGATGATTTTAGACCCTTTTCTGTTTCGCAAAACTGTTCAATATTCTAAAGGCTGAATGGCACAACAACTATGATCTATCCAGAAGGCCTGCAGCCATCACCCCCACGCTATCTAATTAAAAGCTGCACATCTTTGCTCAGTGGTGGTCAAGCTTAATTTGCTCAGTCCAGTTATAGCTGCAAGGTGCCAGGGGACAGGGAAACGTAGAATCTTCTTTTTCTAAAAACAGTATATTTATCTTGAAAGTAAAAACTTCCAGGTTCTCAAAGACACTGGATAATCTCAGAAAAGTCTTTCCATGAGTTTCTGTTATTCTACGTTCTGTATTCTCCTAGTTACAAAGTTCACTAGAAAAAGTGGCTTTTGTGCAATCTTTCTTTTAAAAAATTATTGACAAAAATGAAGTTTTAAAGCTATTTTAAAATAACATTGGGTAAATATTTTGGTGTTAAAATGCATGCCTAGGGAACTGAGGTTTCTGAGTTAGGGATGTTTGAAATTTTCACTTAGGTAATTCAGAATGTCACTAAAAGTGTACTTGCACTGTCTGCCAGGAATTAACCAGTGACATTTGAATTTAAGCAAAAAAACCCAATCCCAACTAAAAAATGAACCAAAATAACCACAAAACAAACAGAGCCAAAGTGGTTCTGTTCTTGCATTTTACTGAAAATAAAGAAAACAAGCATTCCCTGAAGGATTCATTTTTCCCAGCAAGTATTTCTTGAGAACCATGACTGTTGTTTTATCTACTTTATCTACTGAGAAATGTAGTGCTTTTGTATCATTTATCAGCATCAGGATGTGAATAGAAATGAAGAATAGTAAAAGAACTGAAAAATATTTATTTTTGGTACCTTATAACAATTTATTTTGGCCATCAAAAGCTTCTCATTTGTATCAATATGCTCTTTTTATCAATATACAATACTCAGATGTCTATGCATTTTCCTGAAGACATCAGCAGAGGAAGAATTAGGATGAATGTACTGAAGTAAGTAACTTCAATGATCATGCAAGATTATACATTTTCAGAAAGACTTCATTCTAAGTAGTCAGTGCTATTAGTCTTTATGTGTCATCACTTTGACTCAGGAATCTGTGTGCAACTTAGAAATTATAGCTTATAATAATTCCAGCATTGTTGTTTCCCCTAAGGAAGACCTTTAGCTCCACAGTTTACTTGCTGACATTCGTAGAATCACTGAATAGTTTAGATTAGGAAAGACCTTTAAGATTGAGTTCAGTTGTTAAGATAACACTGGTAAGTCCACCACTGAACCATATTTCTGAGTGCCACACCTACACAGCTTTTAAATACCTGCAGGAATGATGACCATCACTTCCTCCCCATGAGACTTGTGCTCCAGACTCTTCAGCCACTCTGTCACCTGATTCTGGACTCACTCCAGCTCCTCCATGTCTTTTTTGAACTGAGTGTCCACAGTACTTGAGGTGCAGCCTCAAGTACTCGATGATCCCTTTGTCCAGATCATTGATAAAGACATTAAACATTGGGGCAGAATTGACAGCTGTTTTTTCCAACAAGCTTAGGTTTTTGACACTAAATATGATTAAATAACACAACCCTTGCTTAAAAAAATGGGAATTCTGTTTACTTTGATTTTATTCTTATTACCTTATACGTAAAGAGGGCTAGACATGAGAGTAGAAGCTTAACAGTAGAAAGATTCCTAAAATGCTCACAGGTTCAATTTGCATGATGGGAGGGTGGTCTCTCATCACATTGGTAGCACAAATTTGAAAGAGATGAATGGAAGTCAGAAAAGAACTTGAAGAATGGGACTGGTCACTGTGTAAAGACTGAAAATTATTTAGCCGGAGCTTGTTAGGTCCAATTAGATTTCTAGCTTGTGTTCAAGAATGTATTATCCCTAACTTTAACTTCATTGGTATTTTTTTCACTATAGAATTCAGATTGGGAAATGGCTCTATTAAAGTCTAAATATAGCTTTAAAGATATTGCCTGCTTGGTGGGAAGGAAACATAAGTTATTTTCCTTTTGAATCAGTGCTAATTATATTTTCCCTTGAAAGCCTTTGCCATAAAGATGGTTCTGCAATTAAACAGTGCAGATGAAAAATGTTTGCTTTCTACCCCAGAAATCATTAACTAAAAAAGTTGTGTTAGTTTTTTTTTCAAGTTGCTAATCATGTCGACATTGTTCTCCCCGGGCTGTGTCTTTCTTGCACATTGCATAACACTGCTTTAAACATCAGAATGGATGTAACCTGCACAAACATCTTTTCCTCCAGAAACACTGCCTGCCGCAGTTCAGTTCTTCTTTGTCTTGATTTCGTCTTTTGTTTTATAACTCTTAGTGCCACGAAGAGAAAGTAATGCGAGCCTCAGGCTGTGACTGCATTAACCAAGAAGCTTAGTCCAGTGGGAGCAGTAGACCTTTGCATCAGGCCAGTTAGTAGTGAGGATCTAGCTTAACTGAATGTTTTAGTCATTACTATCTGGTCCTGTACTGAATAGCTGTTGGTGTTTGGGGCTCATCAGATACCCTCCTGGACTGGATGTTTGATGGGTTTAACTGGATAGGAATCCACTCTGTACGTCCCGTGGCCATTTGCAGGGTGAACCGAAGCACCATAAGTGGAGGCAGCTGGAAGACTTGCTTCTGACCTGGACTTAAATGCAAATAGACTCAAAGTAAGAGAACTATTCCATGAGTTTGTCTTGTGCATCCAACCCCTAGCAATCATTCGGTCAGACACATGGAGTGGAGAATTTGAAGTGAAATATTTAAAAATGTCATGTCAGAATTGAGTCCTCAGTACCTAGTGTTTTTCTCTGCAGTACCACTCCTACTATTCTGTGCTGTCTCCCTGTGCAGACAGCCACTGCCAGCAAAAGAGGAAAATAAGATTTCACTTGTCTCAATAGAGGTTATAAAAGCCACTCTCAGTAGTTTTGCATGTTGTGTTCATTCTCGGTAATCTGCTGCTTATAGCAGGACCTGTGGGCCTTACTGTGGTTTGCTGAGGGCTGTACCTCTTTTGTCACTGAAGACAAAGTAATACTCTATGGAACTATAAAATGTGCACAGACTTTTACCCGTGAATGGTAAGTTATTTGGGATCATTGTTTTCAGTACTTCCCAGAAGCCACATAATTTTCCTTGATAATCACTGTTTAACTGCTATGCTCCCCTACACAAATTTAATTTCAATTTTTCCCCCACAGTTGTAGTAATTTTAAATGTGTGACTGCAATTAGCGAAAATACTAACTGTGAATTGGGCTTGATGCTATTCTTTCAGCACCATTTTAATGAAGAATTAAATATTCTTCATCCTTTCTGAAGTCTGAATTTAGTGCTTTAGCTAACCATCAATCAAAGGTTCATGTCTGCTTTCCATTACCTTTCCAGTCATATTCTGTCAGGCTTCTTACACTATTTCAGTGTCCAGGAGCCTGGCAGCTAGACATTAACTGATGCAACTCACATCTATTTTGTCTGGCTCATTCTTTCCTCTATTCCCAAGGTGATAATTGTATCATCTTTGTAGTATTTTTTATTTTCTGTTACCCTTTTTATTATTATTTTTGTGTATATATTCCTATTAGAGCAAAGGCAAAATGAGTCACTGGAAAAACTTTTCTTCAGTAGATGAACATTTTACCCATTGTGTGGTCAAGAAAAACACGGATTAACAGGGGGTCATAGTTTCTCTAGGTCCTATATGTAGTCAGCTGGTAAAGAGAGGGAGAATCTGCAGTTCAATTCAAAGTAAAAATAATTTTATTCTATGTATAAACAACATTTGAGCAGTCAGCCTAAATTGTTAGGAGAAAATAAGTGTGCTGTAAGTTCTGTATTTTGAATCAGTTTTGGAGAAGTGTCTGACTAACAATAACGTGGCTTAGACAACTGCATTGGCCACATGGTCAGACAATGAGGATTCTTTTTCCTGTTGAAAAAAACCCACATTTTCCACAATTTCTGTCTTCTAGTGGGGTGTTTTAATTTCCTTACTACTTATCAGTGGTTTTCTTTCTTATTCACAACAAAGAGATGTAATCTCACAGGTAAAATCCAAGCACTGATCGACTTTGCTCTGATATCTTTTTTTCTCCATTATGAGTGTTTGCAAATCTATATTTCTAACCATGAGGAAAAAAAGATGTGCTCTGCTTCTGATGAATAATATCACATAAATGAACACTACTATTCACATTAGAAACTTCAGCAGGTGCAATTCATTGCTCCCTTTTCAGGTTATTTAGTTTACGGTGCTGTTGGAATCAGGGGATACCAGCTGAGAGGTAGAAGTAAACTCTAGAATTTTAGAATTATTGTATTATATTCTAAAATATTATTCTGTCAGTCTTCAGATTTTAGAAAGTCTGTGAGGAAAATAACTGAACTTGGAAGATTTACAGGGTCTGATAACTGCATGCAGTTTTGGTGCAGAGGGAGGTCTGACTATGATAAGTTATTTGTAGTGTGTTAATAAGACAAGTGGTATAGAAAGTACTTTCTATGCAGGTGTGAATCCCTTGGGAAAGATTAAAAAAAAAAAACAAAAACAAACAAGTAAACCGCTCAAAACAAAACAAAAAGAAAAGCTCAACCAAACACTGAAGGGGTTTTTTGTGTTAAAGCTGTACTACTCTCCAATAGTAATGGATTATCCACACCTACATTTTTTTGATTTTATGGATATTTGAAGAGGAAAAAAAAGTGACAAAAATTACAAGCAGGAAGTAGAAGACATTTTTGTTTGCTAAGGTAGATAACTTTAGTCTCAGTGTTAGATTTCCTTCTATTAATCTTGTTTGGCAGTGATATTGTTATTTTAACCCGGTGTTCTGCTGGCATACACAGTTTTCTAATGCAGGATACACTTTCAGTTTTTTCTTTTCTCCCTTTCAGGTGTCCTCTGAGATCATATCTGACTACACTCAGTAAATTAGAGTAGATTTGGGAAGGTACCTCTGACTTATGTTTGATTATTATGTATTAGAAATTGAATGAAAAAATGGGAAAATTCTGGTTTATTTGCAGCAGTTTTTCCTAAATCCAGCATAACTGAAGCCTCAGTTAGAATGTCTGTCCACATGGGTATATATCCTAAAGCAAATGTGCACTTCACTCAATCCTCTGCCACCTTTTTTCTTTTGCTATGTGTTTTTTAATGTATAAATATTTGCACGTGCCCATACTAGAATGTAAACCAAGAACTTCATGAGTATTGCGTTTTACAATATTCAGCCTTTTGGTTTCTAGCAATTTTTCATTTATATATTTGGTTTGTAGAAATAAATTATTTAAAAATGAATAAAACATTCAAAGGGGTTTTTTTTATTTCTAACCATGCTTATTTGAGCAATTTTTCATTGATTGGTTGGGGGATTTTGTTTAGGTACAATTTGGGGGTTTGTTTGTTTGTTCTTTGTTTTGTTTTTTTTATTTGTTTGGGGTTTTTCTCATTTGTTTTGGGGGGTGTTCGTTGTGGTTGTGTTTGTTTGTTTTACTGAAGAAAACGTGAATTCCTACAGCTGAATCTCGTGAACATGCTTAAACAGCACTGAGCATAATGGACATGAATAGGTGTAGTAAGTGGCTTTGGCTTTGTTTTCCCTGACAATATTATTTCTACCTAAGAATTACCTTGTTAAGAAGAAGTACATTTGTCCCTCTGCAAGGGAAGAACCTCTTGGCCAAACACTGTATGTTACAGATTTACTCCCATTCCTCCAATGCCTTTTTTTTTTTTTAATTAGATAATGAGGATTAAATGGAATCAGAGAAACCCTGAAAGAGAAATTGTGCACTCACCTAAGGGAAACTGTACTCAAGACTTGCCATTTTCACATGGCTGGGCTTATTGGTACTTGACACTAATAACTGGTATCTCAAGCACACACTGGGGAGGAGCTGGTATTCTCCAGACCCTGATGTCCTGAACCATCTCAAGGCTTGTCAATACTTTTCTGTCAGTAAGGAATAGTTGAAATATATATGAACTAATTGGTATTTTTCTCTATCTTCCTTGTGTGCCCATGACTGCATCTCCTAGCAAGGCTTGCTCCAGGGAGTAATTAATTTACTTCGTATCTTTTCATGGAGTATCTTGACTAGACAGTTGCTTTTTCCATGTGGGTTGCACAGTAATGCTTTGTGCTCTCCTCCTGGAGCAGACACTTTAATTTTAGCAAGAAAGAAAGGAGTACAATTTTCCATATGTTTTCCAAGAAAATGCCGTGACAAGTTAGCCATTTTTAAGAAATATGTCAATACTTGAGGATGTTCACTTTAAATATTCAGTAAGCTGGGGGCTTGTTTGTCTTTATATTGTAATTTCTACATTGATTTACTGTGATTTAGCATTCTGGTTTAGTTTGATGTCACAACATTTAACTTCATGATTAGAGTTCAGTTTTACTGTTTTGCAAAAATGGAAGACCAGTGCCCTCGTTACCCACAAAGTCCTATTTGTTCCAAACTATAAGATTTATAACTGTTTTCCATGACTGATCATTCCATCTCATTGTTGACATCCCAGATCCTACAAACAGTCAGGAATCTCAATAGTTGGACAACTCTATATTTTTTCTTATAGAATATGTAAAGAACTTCCTTTTCTGGATCAAGACAAAAAATCCAAAGTTAAACTCTAGCTTTTGCAATCTTGAATATCTTTGCAAAATGAGCTTTGTGCAGGTCTCATCTGACTCCTTGTACCAAAGGAGTACTCCAGGAACTGAGCAAAATACATTCCCTGCACCCCAAAGCCCCTTTTCTCTCTAGCATTTGGAAACTGTTGAGTGTCCATTCAACTTGAAGTAAAAGTCCATGGCAGTTTTCAGTGTTCTTGTGCATGCTTAGAAATCAACAAGCCATTCCTTCAGGTTCTTATTCAATAATTGCAGATTTCCCCTTTATTTCTTCTTTTTCTCATAAAGTTGTTGGATTTTTTTTTTTTGATTGTTTTGATGCTATAGCTCCAAAGGACTTCTGAAAGCAAAAAGTAACTACTTCAACAAAAATATTTATTAAAGCATTGTGTGTATTTACCCAGCTAGTGGTTACTTTTGGTTGGGAAAGTAGAAGTTGAAGGGGAACAGATGTTTCAAAACTCTGTGTTATTATCATTTTGTTTGTAGATCACTTGTGAATTGTTGAGTCATGTTATTTTTAATGCCTGATGGTATATCCACCCCCATTCACTATAGATAGTTTAACATATTCAATAATGTATTCACAAAAGTTTTATGTGTAGTACAGAATTATAGTTTTGAAATCTTTATCAGACTAATGTTTAAAATGTTTGTCAGCATCCATGATGAAAATGACACCTCAATGTCCTTGAGTGATGGTTAATAGACCTATTTTGGGGAACCTTAATATTTTTTATTTTGCACAAAATCAAGGGTACAGCTGCTCTCAACTACTGTTAAGTTTATTAGTTTATTGGAGAATTAACAAACTCTATGAATCAGAAAAAGAAATATTTGCAAACTATATGTGGATACGCAGAGTACCAGTAGGTTTCTTCCCTGTATTTCTAGACTTGTTATTCAGGTGAGATGGTGGACATAGCTGTGCTTCTTAAATCTTGGGTAATTGAAACAGAGGCTACCCTGAAAGAGAGTTCTAGTCCAAACAGAATAGTAAGAACAGCTTAACTCTTATTATCAATTTTTTCTATTATATTACCTGGGCAGTTGCTAATTAAAGAAAGCTTGTAGTCACTACTGACAGCTCTAGATCCTCTCTTGACATCTGATCTTACCTCAGCTGAATCAGTCTTCATTTCTTCAGTAATGAGATACTCCTGAACAAGAAGAAATTAGAAACAATTGGTGTAGAACATAACCTTACTTACTGTATCTAGTCACAGACTGCCCAGAAAGTCTTTTAAAATTGCCCCTTTTCTAAGAACAAAATAAATCACTAACTGAACAAATACAAAGCACACATTAACTCATTCAGACTGAGAAGTGTGTTTGATCCTTGAAGTTTCTCAAAAATTTTGTCATGGCCTCCCCACCTCAACCCCAGCCCCAGAAAAACACTTTGTGAACGTGCTGTGGATTTCAAGCAACTTCATCTCAGTACCTGGGACCTTATGCAGCTGGGCCATATTTCATGTAAATCACAGGGTTCATAAGTTCATTATTGCAGCAGTTGGCACTGCTGACCCAGTCCTTGCAGACCCATAAAACAACACCTCTGCTGACTGTGAGCTGAGGGCAGCTGGGAAAGATTCAATGACTCTGTGGAGCTGTTTGTTTCTTATGACCCTTTGCTGTTGTAGGTGTTGGGACCCAGGACTTTTTTTCCACCTTCTTCATGCCTAGTTTCATCTGCGTTAGACCTGCTTGTTTAAAGTAAAATGAAATGTATAGTCTTATTTATTAACACATAGGAACTTGATGCCAGCTTTTTTTTCCAGAGTAACTTGGTTCTGAAGAATTTTCAGGAACTAGAAATGAATGTTTGAGGTGTGACTAAGGAAATATATATGACTGAGTATTCTTCAAGAGATAAGGCTCTTGAAATCGCCCAGGGCTGTTGGCAGGACAGGAGTGATCAAACTTTGTTTATAACACAAGGAACTTGAAAATGTAAGTTAAAAATGCATCTTAATGGTTTTCACAGCAGATCCACAGATGATACTTTTCATTATATATTATTATTTCATGAACTTGGATTCAGAAGTGCTCTGAAATCCGGGTATCCATGTACCCTTCTTCAGAAACACAAGTTCCGGACTGTGCCTACCTCAGATGCTCAGCTTTTCTGGGAATAAAAAAGGATGTCAAGTGATTTTGAAATAACAAGAAAAAAAAAGCACAAGGCACTTTGTCTTCTTTTTTCTCAGGATGGGTTCACATGACTTCTTTTAGGCATCCGAATGAAAATGTATTTGTATGATGGTGGAGAGAGGCAAAGAGAGAGGAAAAATGGGTGGTAGATCTCTTCTATTATCAACTACAGAGCTGTCTGCATATTTTGTGTGCCCTGTCCTTCATGAGGCCTGATGAAAAAAGGGGTACCAATGTGAGTTCAAAAACCCTTTCAAATAATCTGGGCTAAACCATGGCCTAAGCTTTTCCTTCCAACCCGTTTTTGTCATTTTGAGATGCAGCTGGTTGAACGAAAACTTGTGTACCCAAAATAGTTTAATAAATCTTTTTGTTGGTTTGTTTTGGTTTGATTTTTTTTTTCCAATGAGTGAGAAGTTTCTCAGATAAATTCCCCACTCATTTGGATGTGGATCACAGGTTCCAATAACAGTCTTCAGTCTTCCCAGGTCTCTCCCTCACTGTGTCACACAAGAGCACAGCAGGAGACATTGTTTTGGCTCTGTCAGGTCATGCTGTACCGGTGTGTTACAGGTGCATTTGTGTTGGAGGACACTGAAGCTGAAAAAAATACAGAGGTCTAAGTTAAATCCATCAGTACTCTGCATTATGTTAAAATAGGCAAGTAAAACAAATTACTTGGAAGACATAAAGCCTGTTAACCTCGAATAAGATAAAATAAATGTTTGATAAATTATATTAGATCAATCATTATTTTTTTTAAACTAACATATCACAGAAAATGGAGGAGCAACTTCCTATTAATAAATGTTAAAATATTTTCTTGCAAGAAGCTATGAAATATATGTAGTATGACTAACTATAATTGTAAGAAATCTTAAATCTGAACCACAGTTTTCCACATACATCTTTGAATGCAGGAAAATGACAATACTATGGCTATAAGTTGGATTGTTTTTTATGTTGGCAAGTGAATGCTGTATCTCACCAACCCAGTAGAATTCTCTGCAGTCACAGGGTGCAGAACTCTACTCTCAGAGGAAGCTCTTGACCAGGCGTGATAGGAAGCTCTTGATAAGCTGCAGTCTGCTCTGGAGTCCTGTCTTGGCTGCCCAGGCTGGCTGGGGAGAACTTCTGGCAGGTGGAGGGGACATGTGGCCCAGGGTCCTGCCTTGCATGCAGAACATCCCTGTAGGAATGTGTGTGGGCACCAGGAATGCACTTTGGGAAGGATATAGCTGTCTGGTCTTAATCCTGCTAAAATCTAACCTTTTCATATGGGGAACTCCTTCTTTGCTGAAAACTAGGAGCTTAACAGAAATAGCCTCTACTCCCTTCCTGCTGTGTTTTCAGTAGGATACACTTTGTTTCTTATAAAAACAAAATCAGAATGAAAAGGCTTAAATGTTTTCTCATATGTTAAAACACCAGTACAACTACAGATTATTTTTGTTCTTTTTTTTTTTCCCCCCATGGAAGTCTGTAGCTACATTGCCCAATATTCAAAAACTGAAAATGTTGAAAACATCTTCCTGAAGTATGATTGTTTCTTTTAATTTTGTTTACTACTTTTTTAAATACTCTGTTTGAAGTGTTGTTTGTCACAGCCCCTTGGTAGACAGAAATCTGTAAGATTTTGAAGGGTTCCTCTGAGGCTTATTTGCCAAAGTTGAAGAGAGTTTAATTTCTTGCTTGTGTAACCATCCCAATAAAAATATAACTTTTCATTTAGAGTCATAAAATATCTTTAGACAAGGGAAGCCAAAAACTGAAGTGCTGTAACTTGAAAAGTAAAAATAATCTCATATAGTCCCAAGAAGGTTCATTATTTGCTTCATGATTTTTCTTTAGAGTTATGTGCCCCTGTATACAAAAATAGCAGAACACCCTCTGTTTGCTGAGCTTTTCAGCTATATGTCCTTCAATATTTCAAATTTCTGACCCTCTTTACCCAAGAAATAATGAAGGCAAACATGTTTTGGTTCTCCAACTATTTCCTCTGAATGTTTTTTCTGGAAGGGGTCACTTTGCTGTTTCTTCATGTCTGCTCATTCTCAAAGTCATCCAGTTTCAAGAAGATGAATACAATTCCCCGTGCTTGATCTGTTGTGAGTGTCTGTTTCTTATGCTGCTTTGTATTGATCAAAGTCTTCAGAGGTCATTTCTTCACTTTGATTTCATGTATACTCCAATGCAAACTTGTCCTGGTTTTCTTTAACTTGAAGGATGGGTTGATGCTTTTAGAAAAAGGCTTGTTTAGAGCTGACAGTGTATGAGGTTGACTCTCTGCAAACCTGACCCTCTCCTAAAGAGCTGCATTACTTTGCTCTCCTGCTTTGATAATAGTCATGTTGCCAGGTCAAGACAATTTGTGGCTGAAGCAAAACAGTGATTTGAAGCATCTGATATTGCTGATAAGAGGTGTGTTAGTGAGCACCTCCCTAAGCAGGGAAGAGACCGTGCACTCTGCTGGGATGGCTCTCTACCATTCATTGCCACAGGAACATGTATTTCTATAAATATATATTTCACTTCCTTAACTACTTTATGGCACGTGTTTTTGGAGAGAGGAATGTCCACTTTTTTAACCGAGGTTAAAAAGTTATGAGGTTGTTTGGGTTTGGCCAGAAGGAGTCACAGTGTGCTTGTCAGAGTATGAGATCAAACATGGGCCTGGCGCAGACCAAGGGGTACATCAGTGGTTCCATTCCCTCTCTGCTGCCATCAGTGAGCGTCCCAAAGTGGTCCAGTTTAGAGAAACAAGCCTGTTGCACACGCTGCAAGTGAAAAACCCAAACTGTTGTAATATCCTGAGTTGAAATCCCAGGCTTCACAACCATGAAAGCAATTTTGGTACAACTTGTGGATGTTTTCACAAGGGAGGGTGGATTTACTCTCTTACTTCAAGATGGCACATTGAGCAGTTCTGAATAGTGACAGGATGTATGGGTTACATGCTAGTGTGGTTTTTTTCAGTTGTGATCCCATGAAACCAAGATGTAAGCTCATGATTTTAGTGGGGAACGAGTCACAAAATTTGCCAGCAGCAAAGTTCTTACACATGGCAGAAGCTGCCATTCCTGTAGCAATTCCAGAATTAGGAAGGTTAAAAAACTTTATGCATAACTTTGAATTGACAAAAATGTGTTTTCTTTAACTTGCAGTACATTTTCGGACTGTTTGCGTGTTCTGAAGAATTTATCATCCAAAATTGTTTGTTGTAGCTACGCAATTAAGTCATTAAGCGTCATGAATGGTTTCTTGCTGGTTTTAATAGTAGAAATTTAAAGATGGGGGTTACCTGCTGTTTTCTTCTCCATTGACAGGCATAAATTAACCTTCAGAATCAGATTGCTGCTGGCTATAACCACAACTGTAAATTTAAAGGGCACTTTCAGTAAATATTTTGTAGTATTTGCTGAAAATCCCCAGCTTCAGCAAGCATTTATGCTGGTAATTAATTTACTAGAACATGCCAAAAGCAAACACAAAAGGGATGCAAAATTGAAGTCAAAGCAAATGTGTTTTAAAATTCAAATGAATATTCACAGATAAGATTTTGAAGCATAGGTTCAATTCTAGTGTCAGTTCACTGGGGACATTCTGTCTTCTCCTACCTTAACTACTGGAACTATCACATGTGTTTATGACGGTTAAGAATAACCAGTGCTGTTTTACCTGTGTCTAAGGAGAAGCAGACTTGTGATCTGACTCAGCCAAAATATTTCCCTGGTCTTCAGTAATCTCCTACTGCAGTGAGAGAACTTAAAAACACATCTGAGAATTGCTACAAAAACAGTAAAATAATTTGCTAATATAAAATCATTTCTGCCAGCGGAGAGACTTGAACTAGGACAACTTTGATCTTAGAATAAATTATGTCTCAAATTGCTTAGATCTCCTGCAGATAGTACGAGAGCAAAGAATATGCACCTTCATCTTGATTTTCATTGCCTTTTTTAATTTTTAGAGGTATATTGAAACTGATTCTTTCCTTTCTGTTATCCCATAATACGGGTAGCATGTCAGCAAAGGGCCCTTTCATCTGTCACTTAGCCCACATATGTCATAGTTTATCCATTACTGATATATTCTGCAGTTGTACTTTTAGAAATAATAAAAAATTAGGACAAGTGCTTACTATATTTGAGTTTTATAGATATTGGGGTTTTTAAAGGTAAAAAAATCGATTATATAAATTGCAATTCTGCTTGATAAAGAAAGTTTTCTGTGTTAAATTAAGTGTGTTAAATTTGGTAGTAGATACCTAGGAAGAGATTCTGTGTAAATTCTGCTTCCCTGGTTTACATTCTCTTTCTATTGTCTTTTGTGCCGAGTGATTTGTTTTGATGATTATAGATACTTTGTATTGCTTAGACTACAGATTTATTTTACATGCAAATATTATCCGATTCCGTGTCTTCATTAAACTTTAATAAGGCTTTACGAACATAGTGCATAAAAGACAATATTAAATCAACAAAGCCTGTATAATGATGATTGAAATACAAAATCCAGGAAGAGTGATGGTGAAAGGAACTCAAGTACTAGCAATACTGGTAAGCCTGCAGATGCTTCAAGTTTATTTTTAAGTTCTAATGGTTACAAAGTATGAAGTAAGAGTCTGGAGGAAAAAAAAAAAGAAGATGAGAATGCTACTTTTGCTGTCAGTGGCATACTTGAAAGTAAATGCTGATGATGTTCACTTATATGTAGTGCATATCATTTCTTTTAGCGTTTTAAGATGATAAAATAATCATAAAAAGATACTCAGTTTATGGTTTATGGCGTATGATGAAAAACGTGAGTAAAAAATGCCACGCTGTTGCAAAAAGGCAAAGACGATGATTTATCTTAAATAAGCCCTGAATAGAAAGCATTGGGTGAAAGAATCCGGTCCCAAAACTTTGCATTAAATATCCAAGCATAAAAGCAAACCAAATGCTCTATTCAGTGCCATACTCTGATTTTATGGCAGTGCAAGTTAGACATTCCTGCTGCCTTCTCACCCTTGGCTGATACCTCTTAAGTTCCTGAGGGAGAGACATTTACTTGACTGCAGCTGAAAAAAGTAAGTTAGAGGTGCTGGTTTAGTGAAGAGCTGCAACAGCAGCTGAACTGTAGTGCTGACAATTTTCTTTTCCTTGTTGTGTATCTGCTGTAACAGAATCTTCAAACTCATCAGGAGCACTGGTAGTCAACCTACAGCTGGAAAACAACTTCTTTCCTCCAGGAAGCCAGTGTGTGACCTGGGCTGACAGAAGTGATGGCCCCTGGGGGGCTTTTCCTAATGTGTGGCTGAGTGGGTGCACACGGGGCTCCATGTGGGATATGGAGCCTGTCTGGGTTCAGGAGAGGACAAGGTACCTCTCTCTGAGTGACCAGGGATGTAGTGTGAGGGCACAGCAGAGGTGCTGCTGGGGATCTCTGCTGGAGATCCCTGGGTCAGCTTGATGCTTTGGTTTTTGGTTTTATCTAAAGTCTGAGGTTTTTCTCCCTGCACAGGTATATGTTTTTCTACTGGCTTAACCTAGTTACTGGGGTAGCTTAGAGTGAGGGGGACATCGTCTGACTGATGAAGTGAATCTAAAATGTTTTCAAGCCCAAGCAGTTTTCTGCTTCTGATGCCATAGGGCCCAGCAAGAGAGCCAGAGCTGAGGCTGCCTGGGGCACTGTGCAATGCACAGCATGTGCAGGTTCCTGCCTGGGTGGGTTTGGTGAGCGTGTCTGTGCAGTGCAAGAGGCTCCGAGTGTTGATCAAACACACGTGTTCTGCAGTGAGCTGCTGGCCTGGAGCAGTGAGAATCAAAGGTATCCCTGGAGGATCAGTGTTGTCTTGCTAATGAAGTTGTTCCTGCTGCATGGGAGAATTTCAGGGATGGGAGGTGGTGCTGGTGCTGGGGTTTGTCCTCGGGTGCACAGGTGACACCTGAGAGGGCCAACAGCATATCTCACCTGGCAAGTGTAGTGGCAGCAGATCCTACAGAACTTACGGGACAGGGAGAGCTGGTGACTCTTTGCTGTGTTGGTAAAGATGTATTTTCCTGGGAGGGGTGTTCCAGAGGAACACTTCAACAAGAAACCTAGAAATCAGCGTGGAGAAAGGAAAACCTAGCTTTTGGTGGTACAAACTACAGGGTGGATGTAGCTCACAGCTTGAGTCTGAAAAGGCCAAAGGGGAGGTGGGGGGAAATGGGGAGGGAAAAATAAAGCAGGAGTACAGAGAAGGGCCTTCAGTGAGCTGACACATGCAATATTAACAGCAGGGGAAGAGTGCATCCAGCAAGTGCTTCTGTGCCAGTGTTGGAAGCCTAAAAAGTGAGACAGAGAACAGGAATGCTGTCTGTCAGATGACAGCTGGCTATGATACACATCTCAGATGTGGTAGAAGGAGAATGATCAATGGGATACTGATCAATGGGGTACAGAGTTGCCAGGCTACCAGCTTTGCAGGGATGAGAGTATAATATGTACAGGCAGGAGAATGTCACAACATGAAAGTGTAATGTTAGAAATACTGCAGGAAGTGAGAAGCTCTGTAAAGGCCTTGCACAGGATTTCTGCCCACTTAAATAGTAAAAATTAGCTAATAAAAATGACTGGGAATGTACTGCAAACTCTTGTTCAGGACCACAAAACTCATCAGGGAATATGGAGTGAAATCAAAAGTTGTGCCTTTAGCACACCTGGTAATAGCACAAATTTTGTATACATGTATACAGACATGTACAGTCAAGGTTTCAACAGGATGAGGTATAGACATTAAATTGTTGGACTGAACAGTAGTGTTAAGACTTTAAAAAAAATAAAAGCCATCCTGATTTTTGTCTCAAGTGATATACAGGGTCTGCTTCAAGGTCATTTAAAGGAAAACCCTTCCATAACAATGTTCTCAGTACAATGAAGTTTTATGTTGCACTGGGAGAGAGCAAACTGAATAAATCCAGTGTGCAAATACTTAATATAAAGAAGCAGGACTAACAGGACTATATATTCTTTAAAAAGAGAGTTAGTAAAATAAGTGTACTAGTAGTCTGAAAAGCAAGATGCCTACAAATGGCCTGCAATGCTGGAAAGTGTTGTATTAGAAGCCCATGTAAACCATTGCATTAAAAAAAAAAAAAAAAAAAAAAAAGAAAAGAAAAAAGCAAACCAAACTAAGAAAAGCCATCAAAGGGACCTGGCTCCTGGGAGCATGACTCCAAGAAGGCTATCATAGGGGAAGGCTTAAAAAATTCCTTTAAAAAGTACAAAGCTTGTCCAAATGAGAACTAGAAAGCCCACAAACCAAGGCAGGTCAAATGGAGACAGGAAATAGAGAACTAAAAACTTGAAGAGCACCTCGCAAGGCATGCTCGAGCTTCTAGTCAAAGGTTCCTAAATCAAAAGCAGGAAGTCGAGTAGGGCATAAGTAGGACCACTTAATGACCAAACTGTAAGGAAGGACTTGGGAATTATAAAGCCATAGCATAAAGGTTCAGTTAATTCCCTTTGTTGTTCTTTGCTGTTATCAGGGAAGTTCCTACACCTGAGCCACTCTTTCTAGTAAATAGAGTAGAGGTCAGATGAACCAAATAAATTTGTATAAATAAATATCAAGTGTTGGACCAAACAGATGTATTAGCTGTCAGTAACTCACCAGGTCAGGTGCCATTCACCTGAGAGAAATCAAATAAATTGCAGAGCTGGCCAAGGCTTCTCCCTGCCCATTGCAAACAGCCACAGTTTGGAGAGCTGGCAGGTAGCCAGTGTAATTCCCTGTTACTCTCACAAAAGGGACTCAGTGGGGAACTACAGGCTAAGTCTGATTTGTAGAAGGATAGGGTATAAAATAACGACACCTTTGAGAATAAACAGTCTTTTAGGGAGCAGTCAGTGTGGTTTCTGCAGGGAGAAATGATGCACCACTGAGTTGTAATGCAAGTCAAGAAATATGTGAAAGATGGGGATTGCCATGAACATAGTGGAGTGGGTTTTCCAATAGAACTTCAAGAGAGTTATTAAAGCATGTTTCCACTAGACTTTCCCAAAGAAATATTCTTCCTTAGAGGAGAGGACAGGAGGGACCACTGGCATCTTATGTTCTTAACAGTGTCAATAACTCACTCATTTTTAGCATTACATGGCTCGCTGCATTCAGTAACCTAAGCTGTTATTTGTAAAAAATAATTCTTGAATTAATTATATGAACAACAAGCAAAGTTTTCAAAATAAATAATCCCTTAGAACATTTCTTAGCAAAGTGTTGTCCAGGGGATGGGCACTGTGAGGACAGGGAGAAATGTTTCTGACCAGAATGCAGAAGCACAGAGGAAACAGCAGCAGCTCAGACCTCAATAAATGAAAAGCTCTTTGCTGCTCTATACATTGTGGCAAAGGACTCTGTAATACTCCTGCTTCCAACAATTCTTCTGATTCTAATAAATTATTTGGGATTTCCCGTTCAGCATGAGATTATTTTTAGTGAAGGAGGTCATTCCTTAAGCCAAACCCTAAAAAAGGTCTCCCAAGCCCGTGAATAGACCAGGGCAGCTGTTGGGTATCTCTTCCTCATGGATGAATGAGGAATGGGACGAATGTGCACACAGTGAGTAAGGTGAGTCTTGTTGGGCTGGACAAGCCCTTTTGCCCTGCTGCAACTCATTCTGCATATTTGTGTGTGCCCTTTTTCGTCTCCTTTTGCTTGTTTGGTGTTTTGGGGACATTTCGAATTTTGGGGAAGGGATGGGGGGAAGGAGGGAGGCAAGGAGAAGCCATGGAGAGTAAACAAGAACAAAAATTTAAATATTAGTGTGTGAATACAGTTTACTTCCTATTTAGAATTCAAAGTTGTGTATGAAATGCTAATGCTGTAGTGATAGACTGTCTTTTCAATGGACCAGAATCCAGGCATCAGACACCTGCTTGCATCTACTGAAAACACTACCACAAAAAAAAATGGCCTCAGAGATGGCTTACTGCCAAAATTTCCCACTGCCCAAGCAATTCCAGTCAATAGGATTAGTTATGAGAATTGACTGACTACCTGTATGTTCGTACAAAACAAACACTCCATACTGCAGGCAGATCAGGGAAGAGGTCAGAGCATGAATGGTGTGAAGTCAAAATCAGTGAGGAGAGATGAAATTACTCAAGCTGTGCTGTGGAATTATCTTTTTTCAGATATCTTCTCTGTTTGACAAAAGAATAAATAGCTCATATGCAGTATTTGAGTCTGATATTTAATTTTGTCATACTGGAATGACATTCAGCCCTCTTTGAAGATGTTTAAAAACCTTTATGCTGGGGTGTGTCTGAGACTTGGTGTGCATGGTTGCTCTGTGGAACTGAAGGCTTCTGCATTTCTCCAAAACTGCATTCCTTTTTCCCATGTTGGCTGAACGTGCACACGTAGGGACCTCACATCACCTGTACCCAAAGGTACACATACAAATGGTTTGAAAATGCATTCCACTATAATGCAACTTTGATAGCTTAAACTTATTATAACTTCTATGAAATTGAATACTTCTTTTCTGACCTTATTTGCTTAAGGCTCTATTCCTCTGTACTCTAAGCCATCACTTTCGTGTGAATGCTGATGCCTTGCTTATTTTTTTCTGTTAATGTTTCCTTTTCACAGAGACCAGAGTACTGTCCTTTTTCCCCTGTAACAAACTACAGGGATGGAATGTCTATAAGCCTTTGACCAATTTGCACTGGGAATTGTTTTCCTCAAATTCTTTTATGGTAACAGAGCAATTTTGTATTTAACACTGTGAGGGGCTTTTTCAGGCCAGCAACCAGTCCTGGCACCATGTTGCTCATAAATATAACATACTTGAAGGTATCATTTCCCGAGAGATGTCAACATTATTGTCTGCTGTAGGTAGCAATGGCAGGTATCATAGCTTAGCTTTACATGATGTAATGCAATCTGCAGAGTAAACAGGGCATCTATTACAGTGGTTGTTATCGCCTTCTCTTTTATGACTTCACATTTTTATTATGTTTTCATTACCCAGCAAGATATATTTCAACTTTGACCTTCATCTGCAGGGTGAGTAAAAATAGGGTTTCAGTAGACAAAAGCAATTTTTCACTTGCAGAAGCTGCCTTTTGATGATAATGCTAAAATGCTTTGGATGAAATTTCTCTGTCCACTCGTACTTCATAGTGAAAAAACACTTTGGCCATGCTTTTCTGTAAACACAAAGTACTCACAAATTTTTGTGTGCTATGTCCATCTGGAATGTATGTTGCATGTAGAAATCTGACATCAATTTAAAGCAGCAACCTGCTCATACAGATGCATGAGCATCGCTTAAACATGAGTGAGAACACACGTATGTCAAATACGATTTGCAACCAAATTATAATTTTGGAAGCTTGCAATCTTATCAGTTATGTTGCACTTGCTATGTAAATATGTTAAAAGTAAGCAATGCTAAAAAAAAAAAATCAGCAATTTGGCCTAATGTCTTCATTTGCATAAAGGAGACACGCTACTGAACCAAAGCTCTGGGAGCATTACTACTTCAGCCACTGGTGAGGTTTTAGCTTGCTTTATGCACTTGCTAGTAATTTACTTTTCAAAAATTGCTCAAACTTTTCCATTTTAGCTGTATCTCTGTCCAGGTTTTATATGTTGTAGAGATATGTTATGAACTGTCTCTGACCTTTCATCTTTAGAAGTGTGATTTATCAGGAAAACTGACAGTATCTTCAGAAGTAGTCTCAAAAGTATCTGTATGTCAGGAGAATTATTGAGTTTGAACATCTGCATTGTGTTTTAGGGGGTTTCTTATCTATCAAAGTCTTGGAATATATAACAAATATATATATTGAGAGACAGGTTGTTTCTTGGCCCTTCAATTAGCTGTAAGACTGCATCACTTCTCTTTTTATTTAAGTCCTTCCTAAACCCTTTTGAGATGCACTGGTATAGCAAAAATCTGTTTTCACACAGTATTAATTGAACAACCGAAGAGTCTCTAAGTTTTGTATTTGATAATTTATGACCATAAACTTGACTGGAATCCCATTAAATACCCTTTTGTATTTACAAACACTTTTTGTAAAACGTCTGAGTGTTAGTGGAACATGTTTGTATCAGTGCTTTAAGTGTAACCAAGTGCCTTGTCTACTTTGAGCCATAAAACTGTACCATTTGTTGTGACATTAAATTCATACTGTAGCCCCAACTTTCACTATATCTGAGAATCCTTCAGTGCTGATTCTCTCTGTGACTTGCTGGCTTGATGAACCGTTTCTCTTGTTCCTAGTTGAGAAAAAGAAGGGAACTTTAAATAATGGCAAAAAATATATCAGCCTAAAAAATATGAAAATAGAAAATGTTCTAAGTGAGGAATATCTCTGAGAAGAGATGAAGGTGCCTCACATCAGGCTTGATTAAACTGAGACAGGCATGATCATGCTCAAAGATTGCTCTTATCTTCACTCTTAAGAATAAAATTATGTAATAGACTTTCTATACTGCGCTTGAAGGGGTTAAATGTGAAGCACAGACTACCCAAAAGAAGGTGGGCAGTCTTCTGCAAAGAGGTATATAAGCAATAGGGAGAACCCAGAGAGAAACTGGGCTGTGAAGCTCCATATCCCAAAGTAACAAGTCTGTGTATGCAGTCTCACCATGAGAAGTTCACTGAGAAGTCAGTGCTGGGTGAGGAGCTCTTACAGAGCCAAAGGGTTTGGAACAGGTGGGATCTGGTGCATGGACAAACCCAGAGCAGACTGGTGTCCTGCCAGAGGACTGGGCCATATCAACAGTCTGAGGTTTTTGGTTTCATGAATTCTATTGCAATGAAACAATGGTGGTAAAGCCTTAGAGTGATGATATCTCAGGACTGGTTTTACCTCTCTGTAAAGTATCTAAATTTATCTTTGTGTGATATATTAGCACAGTCACTTTTATTTGTAAGTCTTCCAGTTTCAGTGTCTTGTGCAACCTGTCAGAAGTAAGAATAATATCAGAGGGGACATATATTGAGATGTTCTCTATAATATCAGCTCTCTGCATGTGGAGATTAACAAACTGTCAGGACTGCTTTAAGATCAGTTTGATGAGTGAGAAGGTGGAAATATTTTGGGGAAAAGATATCTTCTACATTGTCTTTCACATAACTAAGAAGCTGGGAAAAAATCCTACAGGAATATTTTAAGATTAAAATTATTCAGAATTATTATTGAAATCTTCAGAACATTTTTTAAGTGTCAAGGTTATCAGGATGTCTGATCAAGGCAATTTGGAGGGGTTTTTGCAACTCAGATTGGTTTACAAAGACAAAAAGATTTGTGTTAGGAGCAGATTGATGAAGTACTTAGCTCTTTAAACCACTTTTTTTCCTAAAAAAGAGCCTGACTATAGTAGTGTGGCAATCAAAATACTTTGGTTCTCCCCCTTCTGTGTGTGACCTGAAGCAGTCACCAAATCCTACCTTCAAATTTATCCATTTTGGAGCAGCTCATTCTGTGATATAGGCAGTCTGTGTTAAGAGGTGTGAACACAGGTCACAAATAAGCGGGTCACTGACCACAAAGGTGCTATAAAGCAAATTCCAAGCTTCCTTAAGTGTTTTGAGCTGCTAAAAATACCTTGCTAACTGACATTTTTAGGTATAAATACTGCCTAGAAGATAATAAATTAACCCAATTCTCGTAGAAGTGAATTCCATATAATCCTGTACATAACATTTTATTTAGCCATTGCACATGATGAATAAAAATACCAGAATCAAAATACAAAATGCTTATTCTTTCAAGACCAGAGTTTGAACAGATGCATCTGTGTATCGAGACAACATTTGAATAAATCTCGGAAGAAATCATATGAAATTCTTTCCCACTGAAGACAGTGACAGAGTTGCTGTTGACTGTAGATTTGAGCTTGACGCTGGATGGAGCAACCTGATTCAGTAAAGTATTTTAACACATATAATCATAGAAAAAGTGATCTGATGAATCATGACCCTATCTGTGAAAATTTGCCTAATGAAACTGTGTGAAATTAACTTTATTCACAAAGCACACCTGTTCTGCTGGGGAGATGGCTATAAATATCTTTGTGCCACCTGCCCCAGCTATGAGAGCTCCTATAAATCATATTATTCCCTCTGACAACTGGTACCGCCCTGGGGGCACCTTTTTCTTTCTTTGAGCTCTTTCTGAAAAATGTGTTTGCATAAATACGAATTTGTATGCCAATGAATTTTCCATCAGATTTCTTTTTCCTCCCCCAAAATAGAATAAAGTTTATTTTAGTCATAATTTTGCCTCCCCTGTTACAGCTGCACGTATGGACAGGTTCTGAAGCAGGATGTGATCTCTTGTGAATGTCGCCCTTCCAAAACAGCATCACTTGTGTAGACAGTCCTGCAAAGGAGTTGTTTCAAAGCATATAAGTTTGTCTGTGTTGAGTACAGATGGAAAGAAATTAACTGACTGGAAAAACAAGAGTTATCAGGGCTCTGCTTCTCTATCAGTCTGTCTTTCCCTGATTCTCTCTTCTTTTCCTTCTCTATTCACAAGAAATTGCCCTTTCTTTGGTCAGAGGTTGAATTTAGAACTAAAGCCCTAAGAAAGCATTGCCATAGGTCTAGAGCTTGCAATCTTCTGCTTATACTCTGTTTGCCTCAGAGGTGAGACTTAGCCAGGTAAATCAGTGCCCTGTGCCTCAGCCAAGGGGCAGAACAGTAACTGCTGCTCTACAAGCAGAACGTGAGTCAACAATGTCATGCTGCTGAGAAGGGTAAATATCTTTTTAGGCTGTATAAACAGTGAAGACTGCAAAAATGCATGAAGTGATCCTGTGTAAAAATACAATGATTTTCCTTCAAGAAGGATATAGATTTATTGGTTGGTGTCTAGGGAAGAGCAACCCACGATGGAGATTGAAAGAACCGCAGTTGTGTAATCTTTAGAAGAAAATCACATGGGACACAGTTTTCAGGCATGTGAAAGGCTGTTGTAAAGAGGAAAAATCATAATTTATTTCTGTGTTCAGGGCCCATATAACAACTTAAACTGTGAACAAAAAAAAGTGGTATCATTAAGGGTAAAGCACAATGTCAAACCCAACCTTCTGGTGATAACCATGTTGTGATGCTGCAGGACACAGCCTCAGAGGGTTGTGGAGATTAAGAAAGGACTCAGAAAGGACCAGCTCAGAAGAACAAGGGAGTAGCAAATGGGTCCCCTTGCTTTTGATTTCAGTTTCCTGTGCACTTCTAAAGTAATTGCCATCAGTACTTTATATGCATAATCTGTGTAAACAATATCCTGTTGGTTCTGTAGGACTTGAATGATGTAAAGGAGCACATTGATGCATATGTAAAAAATACAGGTTTTGATAACACAGTGAAAGTTTTCATAGCAATACACCCATTACACTGTTTTCACTGAATAATAATACGGTTGTTCTTTATTCTTCCTGCATTTAAAATACACAAATCTACCAGCAATTAAAAACAAAGGAAAAAGTTTTTAAAATTTACTTCACCCACATTTAATATGAAGCAATGTTATACTAATCACATATTTCATGCTAGAGCAGTGGAAAATGCTAATGTTTTCTTTTTTTAAATTAGTCATACTGTGTGTTTAGTTTATTTTATATTTTTGCTAATACATTGACTGTATTGACAGAGATCCAGTTGTAGAAAATGGTTGCTTAGGGACAGTGTACAGCAACAGTCTATCTCTGTACCAAAGCAGAATTCCTTTAGTATGAAGTCATTAGTTAAGCATAGTTTTATTTAATAACTTTTCATGCGGAAGGAGTAAATGAGGCATTTAAATCAACAGTAACAGTGTTTACTCTGTGCTGCTGTTCTTACCACAGACCTTGGAAGTTCTAGTTGGACTTCAAACCATGTATTAATCCTTCATAGACTGAGTCCAAAACTCCCTTTGAAAATTTGAAAGTGAAGGACCCACAAATTTCAGAATGACTAATCCCTTGCTTAAGGGAATTTTTTTTAATGAAGTAGAAAAAGACTGTGTCCTGCCTCCTAGACAGTGTGCCCATTAATTCATTTGCAAGATGTTGACCTATGTAGAAGATTTCTTTAGGCTTAAGTGGGGACCACAACTTAGACCAGTTTGCTCACCCTGGTTGACCTGTGTTCACCAAGGAGTTAAGGTCTGAAGGACATGGTTACTCTCCTGTGTGTGACATGAGTTTTTTGTACCAGGGGTGAAGAAGGCAGAGTGCTAAGAGTGGAGGATTTATTCCATACTGAAAGTCCAGGCTGCATGCTGTGAATAGAAGATGTAATTCAATGCTGAGTTTACAGTTATGAAAGGAAAAGAACATATCCCCCTCTCCCTTCTCTTTCCTTTGTTTCTGGGACAGATAAGGCAGCAGTGTTAAGCACATGTCTTGTTATCAGCAAAGTTTTGGGCAGTGGTGCTTTTCAGGAGCTCCAATATTAACTTGAAAAATCCCCAATATCCGCGGTTTCCTCGTCTCAAGTGTTTTTCTTGCAGCAACTCTTCCAAACTGATATCTTGACTTACAGGCTGTCACTTGTATTTGCTAAACCTGCTAATGTTCACAACGTGCTTAAACTGAACTTGGAACCTGTGCTCTCCCTTGGTTACACATCAAAGAGAATCTTTTTAAAAGGTTTTGTCTGGTACAGTGGCACGAAGGCAGTGCTGCTGGAATACCTGCCCCAAAGGAGAGCTGACATGACATGTGAGCGAACCAGTGGAGCTGACAACTCATCTGGGTTGGCTGAGTCTCAGGGCTGCTACGGATCCTGAACTTGCCCAGTTGTGGTGTTGCTGCTACATCTTCAAAAGTTTAAAACCTTGATCAGCAAGGATCTCAAGATAAAGTACATAATACAGAAAAGCACAAAAGTATAGATAGAAATGGAAAAGGAGAAGCTCAGAAGGAACAGACCAACAGTGCATTTTCATGCAGTTTCTTTTACAGGAAGAGAAAAAGAAGACATAGTAATTGCTCAGGAGCATTAGTGTACCTCCTTTGTGCCACACAATCACAAGATGGTCCTCAAAAGTCGTAGAGTCAATATATGTGTTACAAAGAATTGTGCTGCGACTGTACGCTATGTTCACGCTTGCACACAGTTTCCAATGGAATGGAGTTGGAAATATGTCCCTGTGCTCCATCAGTTAGGAGCCACAGTATTAGGACAGAAGATGGGTCCTCTTGTCTTTATTTCTGAGCCAGATTTGAAGATCTAGCCCTGTGTATCAATATTGCAACACAGTATTTTTTATCTAAGAATGCTGTATCTAGGAAATAGATGTGTAAAGCTTTCTTAGATTCTGATGAGGCTAAAATGTTTGAAAATGAAGTGTGTCATCCTCTAGACAGCAGAAAATTTAAAACAGAGTGTAGATCAGCAGAACCTCCCTGAAACACACTTGTGTGTTCAATCACAACTTGGATGAAACTGTTAAATGGTTTGCAGCAGAAAGACTCTCTTCTCCACGTTCCATCTGACTGTCTTACCCACACGGTGGGAAGCTCTTTCCACCCTGTTGGTGGGCTACTCAAGGAAAATATCATCATAAATTGGTTACTCCATCTATACAATGATTTAGTAAGCAAATGAGGGGCATCTCTAGAACCTCTCTCCAGCAGGGCTTTCAGCTTGTGTTCGTGCATCCACAAATTCAGCAATGTTTCCAAATTACTTCCTTTTCTTTCATTTTCTCTGAGATGCCTCACTTCACACCATTATAGATCTCAATTTATTTCTCCATAAACTATCATTACTCTTTTTAGCATTTGTGGCACTCGCCCACTAGGGTTGTCATTGTTACAAATTGTTTGTCATTGTTGCCTCCCTCCCTGGCTGTGCAGGGCACTCTGCAAATGAGGGCTGCTCCCAGTTACCCTGAGTAACAGAGGGACTGGGGAGAGATAAGTCATAATGAGGTCATCCCCTGAAGGACAAGGAGGACAGCTGGAACTACATGTGGTGGTCTCCTGTTGAATGACTAAATTGTGTAGCAATCTCACTAAAGAGTAGCTTCACGAAATTGCCGGATTCCACTAATTAGACTATCTTCTGTGCTCTTAATGTGATTGATTTGTGTATTTCTTAAGTGTTTTTTTCCTTTATTCTCTCTACAGTTTGGTCTTTCTATTGTTTGTTTTTCTTCAGCTCATCCCTAAACAGCTTGGGAAGGTACATTTCAGTGTTTAGTTATCCTATGCATTGGCTTGAGAGGATACATATACCACCATTGCAACTTTCTAAACAGGCTTTCTTTAATTTCTCTGTCAACTGTGATACATGAAAAGTCATGAGGAGGGCTTACAGCAAAATAGAAATAGAGAAACGAAAATGTATTTATATGTATTGCATTTTAAATCTCCTCCAGTTGCCTCGATAGAATCTGGATTCAAATTCTACAGAAGCTGAAGGAAAGCTTTATTTTGATCTTGATGGACTTTGTGTTGGAGTCTAGGCTCTAAGGAGCTTCCTCTGGCTTCTACTACACTCTTTCTTCAACTGTTTAGCTAAATGTGTTTGAAAGAACCTTAAAAATTTGCAATATTTGGGTAACTCGTTTTAGATCCCACAATGCTTAATGCTCTTCAGGAAGTTTCGTGTCCTGGAGTCAGGCTACAATTTAAGAACTTCAGTTCTTAAATTCAGTAATTTTTTAAAATATTACTTCCTTTTGAGATTACCCAAAGGAGTGAGCATATATGAACAGATTAAAAAACACCAAACTGTTAAACAATTTTAAATAAATAAAGATCATTAGGGCAATCTTGCAACCCTTGTGGAAGCACACTCAGGATAGTGAATGTTTATACTTCATTCTAGAAAAAAGATGGAAATTGCCTGGCTGTGCATATACTTCTGTGTACACTCTCTGTACTACTTATTTTCATGATGTACCTACAGCCATCCTTTTTTCAGCTTGGAATCATTTTTGTTTCTCTGCAGTGATAAATACATTTGTTAATCTGGGTGAAGTCATCTCTTCACTTGACGCTAAAATGTGCCCAAAGGCTTTGAAAAGAGAAAACAAGAAATTGCATATATTTCCTATGTATAATGCAAACTCCAGATTTCTTAACCTTTGGGTATCTCTTTTATTTTCTCTGTCATCTTTGTCAGAGAACTTGCATGACTTTCTCTTGACAAAATTGGTATTTTATACTAATGAAAACATTGACATAGCATTTTCCAAGTTCCTACAACTAAAGACTTGTCAGCTTCAACAGAACATTAGTAGAGCTTTAAAAGTTTATCTAAGTCGTTGGTTTATAAGCAAAGATGAACTTTGAGTAAAGGTGATCTTGCACACTTCTGGGATTCAATTTGAATTTCATAAAGATACATATTACTTAATTGTATTTATTTGCTTAGATTATAAATAATTAAAGAGTGCCTGTCCAAATCTCCTGGTGCCTCAACACATCAATAACAATTCCATCCCCACAGTGTTGAATTAATTATTTTAACAGGAACTCAGCCAGACAACCTCCAGTGGAGACTTTTCAATTTCATCTTTACTGTGAAAAACAAATCCATAGCTTTCTTCATAAATCTTATCAAACAGTACCTTCTGTGTGCTGCTGCTCCTTTTCTCTTCCTCTCTTCTGAAGTTGAGAACACAGACATACAATTCAGTCCTTATGCTATGCTTTATTTTTCTCTAAGCTGACTAGGACTTTGGGAATTGTTTTCACAGAAAACTTCCAATTCTCTGAAATCACACCTAAGATAAATTTAAATATTTTCAAATTCTTAATAGTCCACACTCTATTTGGTGCTTTGGGTGAAAATCTTTTTCCAATTACTTACAGAAAAAATATAATTTACTAAAGCTAAATGAAATTTTAGATGTCAATTATTTGATAGACTCTTTACTTGAAAAATACTTCCAAGATCATCTCTTTCTCTTCCAAATCAGTACAAAGCAGTGAAAACAAAGTATAGTTGTCTTATTTTCATACATTGCTGGTTTTCTCATTATAAAACAACACTCAGGAATGTTATCAGAGTTCCATGTGTGTGTATATATATATATATATATAAAACCTTGCTGATTAATGATAATGTGGTGATAGGTGCCTCTGAGAATATGTAACATTGCCCAAAGGCTTTGTGGGAACAATTAATAGTGTTGATCCATTCACCAGCTTGTTTTGTACTGTGTTTGTATGCAGCACTTGCCAGGAAACCAAGGAAGGTTTTTAGGTTGTGCTTTTTTGTTGTTGTTTGGTTTGGTTTTTGCGGGGTTTTTTCAGTATTTCAGGACAGATTGTTATTATAATAGTAATTTTGCTTTATGTTTGAATTCTGTACAACTGGTAACACCTATTCGGCATTTCAGTTCTTTCAGCTACTGGAAAAAAAGCCAAAAAACAGCCAACCAAACCAAAACCAAAAAAATAAGCCCCAAACAAGCAGACAAAACCCCTCAAACAAACAAATAAACTCCTCAAACTCACAGGAAATAAAACCAGAAAGGGCTTTTGTGTGGCTGGAAACATTAGCTCATGCTCACCCTTGGAACCTCCACAAGACCATTGTCAGGTGCTGTGATGTGCCTGAGTGTGTAATTAAATGTCTGTTGCTCATAGTTGTCTGGATTGACATATTAAATTTTATTAAAAGGTTTATACCATTTGGCCAACTTATATTTTCACAGATCCCTTCAAGGGTCAAAGCAGAAATGTATTAAAGTAGTTCCTAGTCCTTCTCTTTGCAGTTCTGCTGCTCTACTAAGAGGTGCTTGGACTAATAGACAAGAGCTCTGATGGGTTTCCAGTTCTCATTTTAGTGATAGTGTTTTCCATGAATCCCTTCTTAAAATGCATCTCCAGTACCATTGTTTCTGCTCACCCAGCTAACAGAGTTTTGCAGGTTTTAAGTATCTGCCCTCTTTCAGTGCAAATCAGGAAAATCTTCTGGTGTTCTGTGCTGACATGAAAATGCATCAAACTGTTTTGTTTTTCTCTGTTCTGTTTAAACGTCATGGTAATATTTCTCTCAGGAATTAGCTGACATTCAAACATCTTACAGAGCTTTTTTATATTGTGTAAAATATAATGCACATACACTTTATAAAATTAGCCTTTCTGAAAGCTTTTTTAATTCTCATATTTTATTTTTAATTTCCTTTTTTAGGCTAAATTATAATGCGTGTATACTCAACAGACTAATGCACCTGAAGATTTTTTTATTCATATACATTCATGAATCAAAATAATAGCACACATTCCCAAGAAATATTAATCTTGTTCCTCTCCTACTTTTTCCTTTTTTGTGGTAACGTGCAAGCAATATTTCCATAGAAAGGAGCTAAATAAAAAGTAGAATACTAAATGCATGAAGATTAAATACCAAGAATTCAATAATAGTAATCATATAGTAAATGGTGTTCTCATAATATCTGCTGTTGGTTTTGAACATAATGAATCACACAGCAATCATGCAGTTGATGAAGGCATAATTCTCATGGAAGCCTTTCATTGTGGATGTGCTTTTTGTACTTCAAACTGAACTGTTCTATGACTGTAGGGGGAAAAATTAGGCTGAAGCTTTTATGAATCTTAAAAGTTCAGGATGAGAATAAAGATTAGCAGGGTGTTTTAAAGTGAGGATGCAAACTTTAGATTATTATCTCTTACAGGGCTACTGAACTCCTCCTGCCATCAAAGTGCACCAAGAATTTCTGAAACTTTGACAATTATAGGCTCTATATAATCATTACTGTCATATGAATAAATAAAGCCTAATTAATTCAACACTAATGAGATGAAGTAGGTTCAGACAGTTTTCATCACTGAAGGCTGTATTTCCTCGCAGTTTAGAGTAATTCTTCCTTGTTGTCATGTTATACAAATTATTTTTTAAATCCTATCTGGTCTTAAGCAGCACAGTATTGCAATATTTGGTGAAATTAACAAAAAATAGCATATAATCAGTAATATAGACTTGATATGTTTTTTTTCCTGATAATTATTATTTTAGCATATGTTAAAGATAACTTTAGTGGCAATTAGGAACAGAATTTGTAGGAGTATTTGATACATTTGGAATTAGCCAAAATAACAGGATAGAAAAGGGATTATGGAGATCTCTGTTAGAAAGACAAGTGCATATTTATGGAAGGAAGACTAAATTGAGCCTTGCTCACATCCAGGATGATGTTTAAATAATCCTGAAATACTTAAATCACTTCAAAGCATTTTTATCTTTTATTAAGTTCTTTTTCAAGAGCCTCCTGAATTTCCCTTGGTCTTCTCTCCACTTCTACCCATGAGGCACATCATGTATCAGCTTCTCTGTGAAGTTTGTGAATTTTTTACCATATATTCCTTTTTTCCTGACAGCCTATGTCTGCCATTTTTGTGGAAAGAAGAAACCTGAAGATCAGATTATCAAGTTAGTGTCAGGAGTCTGCTCCAAATCTAAACTCAAAAGAGGCAAAAGCTTAGGAGAAATGTTGCTGTACAGATAGAACATTTGGAAGTTTGCAGGCACTTATAACCATGTATGATTTGGCAAAGGCAAATGTGGAAAAATTTATCTGCTGCTCCCACTGTATTTTTGTAAACCCTTCAACGGTTCTGTGTGAAAGTAGAGACAAGACAATGGCCCTGCCACCAGAGCAAAACTCTCAGCCAGCTTCTCAAGTGCTGATCAGACTTGATTCAACCTTTAGGGTGTAAATTTTTCCATGAACGTGCTACTTCATCCAGCGTCTTCTGGGGAGAGATCCCTGTTCCAGCACATCTGTGGTAGGAATTGGATTAAAATGAAAGAAAAGTAAATATTGTGCTTTGATTTATCTATTTTATAGTGCTATGCTGCAATTCTGGCAACTGAAGCTGTAGTTTCATGATTTTGATCATTTTCAGGTGCATTTAAATACATGATAACTAGATTAGGTTAACTGGAAATACCAGTTTCCTATCTAGGTGTGTGTTTTATGTTTTTAAACTATTAGAGTTACAGTGAAAACACTGCACTCGTTATATTTTTCCACAGCCTGTGCACATTACAGTGACAGAATTCATATTCTTTGTCAGTGCTCTAAACTGCTGGCTAATCTTCCCTGTCCTAATATCAGCAGTTATATTTATGCAAATTAGCATGTTGTAAAAGTTATATCAGTCACTTATGGTTCACAGCCAAATTTGCTCAGAATAAGTACTTGTGAATTAAACATCCTCTCAGAAAGGAGAACAAGCAGTTAAACCCAGACTAAAGCTACTTATAAGAAGGTAGGAAATAAATTTTATTAATAAACTTAGATAATGGTGTATTCTTCAGATAAATTAATTAAAATGTCTGTGAGAGCTAGACTGAACCGTGAGAAGGTATGAGAACAGAAAAAATATAACTCAAAAAGTTCATTTTGGAGGAGACATTAATAAAAACCGGATGACATGCAGCAAAGGAAATTAGCTTCTAGTGCACACGGGCATGAATAATGCTAGAGGATGTATCATATAACTTAATCAAATAGGCTGTAACAGGAAGATGCAACTGTGGTTTCCTTAATGACCAGTGGGTGATGTAATCAAATGCTTAAATGCACATTGTCAGGTTCTGATGAGTTTCTGTCAAAGCAGAGTTGGAGTATCACTTACCCGGGTGTTTAGACTGATAACACATCCTCTCTCAGCTGAGCGGAAGGAGCTAGGAGCAGACAGGTTTCTATAATGTTGTTGTGACAGAAAATAAACTTCCTTTATCGTTCTGTATTGTAAATATCACGTTCTCTGAAGGTGTATGTACTTCTGCTGCATTTGGCAGGGTACAAAGTTGTTAATCTTGCTATGCTTGTGCATGAGACACAGTCAAGGCTACTGCAGCTGGGACCCAAAAGAGCTGCAAGAAGCTTTCGGGTGTTTCTGGCTTCTGCCAGCAGGTGCAGGCTCTGGCCCAGAAATTCCATGCAGGCTGGCCTATGGATTAAGTAATTTAAGGCAGTGTGAACGTGCACTGGATGTGCACCCGCAAGTGTGAGTGAAGGATATTTCTCCTTCAGTGAAATGTACTAAATAGCACTGCTTATGTTGGCCTTGGAGAATTTTCATTTCTCTTTCTCTCAGTATTCTGCACTTTGACAGTGTGTGTTTTCACTGGAGCAAACCCAAGTGCTGAGGCTAATGAAGCTGTGACCTTTGTAGCAGCAGGTTCAAATCCCAACTAAGCTCTGCTAGCCCCAGGCCCAGGAGGTCTGGGTATGTGGTGTAGGAACATGAGGGCTGGATGCACCTTCCCAGGTTGACACACAAGGTAGGAGAGTCTTTTCTGTGCTCGGGAGGATATTTGGTCCTGACTGGCTTCATTGCACAGGCTAGATATAGGACCTTTGTTCAACAAATCAGTTTAGCAGCAGTTTCGTGGCAGGATACTGCTGTGAATATAAGAACCAAACAGAGTCAAAATTAAGACTGAGCTCGCTGATAATCCTGGGCTTTACATTTTAATGCATATTAGTAGTCGAGTGCTAGATTGTGTTTTTATGACAGAGCAGATTAAGAAATTATTTGCATATGAATCTCTCCAAGTCTGTGCAGTTTCCCTGGTAACAAATGGGGAACCAAGTTCCAAAAAATCTGCTTGTTGCTATTAAAATGTGTGTGTGTATGTGGGGAGGGAGGTGTTCTTATTTTATAAATTTTTACTAAGGAAAAAATAGAACTGCAAACCTTAGCAAGACTCCTGATTTACATAAAATGGGGGATTCAAGAAATGAAATGGTTCTTCACTCATCAGCACTTAACTCATACAAAAATCTCATTTCTAGTCAACCACTATCAGACGTTTGCAATCAGAGTTTTCCTTTCTGGCTACTGCAAATAAAACTTGCTGTTGCTTATTCTTTTCAGGGAAACTGCCAAGAACTGGCATTTCCACCAGTAGTTGCCTTTCAGGTTTCTTTTAGAAGCTATCTATGAAGGCTTTCAGTAACACTTGGAGACCAACCAGGGCTTCTCAGCCCTCCTCTGTGGCTCCACCGGGAGGGATCTTCACCTTGTTTCAGTTTGGCTCAAGGGAGGTTTTCATGGGTCACCCATCGTTCCACAGCAGGTGACTCGCTTGGACCTGGAGCAGTTTGTCTGTCACATGTTGCTTTTTAAGTGATGGTTAGTGAGAGGGTGGAGTTGAAGTTTTAACTAGATGACTGTTCAATGTGGTAGCAGGAAAACTTAAAAGATGTTGGAGAAGGGAGAGTGCCAACACCTTTTTGGTTGGTGGAAGAGTGACTGAAAGATGAAATCATCCTATTGGCAACTGGAGCAAAAATACAGGTGTCCAATCTATTGAGAAAGACTAGTTATCCTCTAACTTTGCATCCTGGAGCCATGAGACAAAAACAAACCTCAAACAAAAAAAGACACATCCTCCCTGTCAAACCCAAACACCCTTATCCCCAGCCCCCTTCCCCCCCAAAAAAAAAACCTCTCAAAACAACAACACAGACACCCCCAACCTAAACTAACCCTGTACATGCAACCCAGACAACTTTCTGAGTTTAGGTCACTTTGTGGATTTATTGAACCAAGTGGTTTTGGCATAAACCATTTTGCTATTAAAGCATTCCCAGTGCTCTCTAAACACCGAGTATCTGATGTTTTTCTTCAGTTAACACATAACCTCAGTATTTTTGATGCTGAGTTTTTCAGTAACAGATCTAACAGAAAATGTGCCTAGTTAAAAATTAATTCCAGAATTATAGCTTAAGACATGTAAGCAACTAGGTGAAAAGTATTTTTCCTACTCCCTCATCTCTGCTTGTTTTGTTTGCTCATTCCTTGTTTAATGATTTCCAGTTTGCAGGTTGTTCTAATTAGACTGAGAGTTTGAAAATGATGTAAAGTGAAACTTTAGTTGCCTTAAAATTTATGTAACATATGTATGAAGGATAAAAAAGGTTTTCTCTCAGCAGGAAAGAATCCTTCTTGTTCAGAAGTGTAATTTTTGAAAACATATCAAAATCATAAAATAGATTCTGTATTAAATAAAAGCAGTTACTGTTCAGCTTCTGTCTTAGAGGCAAGCTAAGCTCCTTCTGTTGATGAATACAGTATTACTTCATTTTATCAGACTAAAGTGATTTTTCATGTCATGCTGGGTTTTGTTCCTTTAATGAGCCATACAATAATCAGGAATAAAAAGAGAAAAATTTCATTTGAATACGGATGACCTGAGTTACTGAAAGTTCACCGACATAAAAAAGCTTTACCTTTTTTTTAATGTTGTATTATTGAAAACCGTGGCACCATTAAAAAGGGTCTTCTGGAGTGTCAAGTTGTGTGGTAGAAATTCCCAAGTACTGCAGGAGATGGGTTGTGGACTCAGAAACGTAACTCCAAGTCAAGCACACCTTTTTTCAAAACTTATTTTCTTTTTTTACGAGTTGGTGGATTTACTAGAGGGCTAACCCGAAAACATGCAGGAAAGGTGATTCTGTGTCCTTTATTGGTAGAAGGGACATCAAGCAAATAACAAGCCTTTGCGTCATTTTGAAGGGTACAGTGAAATTTTCCTTTCTCAAATTGCAATTACATTTCCAGTTCCCTGCCAGCACATGCTGATTGCCTTTTGCAGCTTCCTTGGGGCCTTGTCAATCCATTGATTAAAGAAACATTCTTTAAGTGGATTTGCACTGCATTTGAATATCTGCTACCGTTTGATTAGGGCTGAATGCTGATATGACCCTCAGTAAATAGCTATTTGTAACTCTCCTAATTTTTTTTTTTTTTATTATGGATCTTGTGACATCAACTATTTCTCTTAAGTTCTGGACTTTCAAATGGTTACTTGATAGGTTTCAGTAGAAGTTCTCATGAATGAGAATTTCTCATTTTTGTGGTTGCAGAAAAAAGCCTGAGAGTGTTGCTGGTGCATGTAAGGGGTCCAGGCAATGAAAGATGATTACTTTTTTAAAATAGCACTGAAATAATAAATGTTATGCTAGTTTCTCCTCCCTTTGCTGGATCTAGCTCAACAAAGCTTGTGTTCTTACTGGTGTTTTTGACAACATGTGTAGTCATCCAGTTTATTGTATTTATGAGGCAATTCCTCCAGGATCACCTCATCACTCAGTCTAAAAGAAAGAACCAGATTTACTCAGTGGGGTCCAATAACCTCAGCCCCCATCAAGGGCAGTGGGATAATGCAGGTTCTTCAGAGGTTTTGCTGAATCGTGACCAAAGTTCTCAGGATCAAATTCATGCAGAGAAACATTAAGTGGAAATCTTGTTTGCAGGCACTAAGTAATACATCCTCCTGAGAGTGACCTTTGGTAACTTCAGATGCTTTTCAGTAAAACTTCTCCGTGACTGCTGCATATACAGTTTTAAATGGGCAAAATGGAAAATTTAGTGATAAGATAGTAAAGCAGAAGCTGGATGTATGGTGAATGTGATATGTGCTGTCTTACATCCTTGTTTAGAAAAAAAGTCTGCTAAATTAATAGCATTTAAAGGCTGTTTCACTATTTCAAGAATTTCACCATTGCTGCAAAAGGATGTATCTACATTCTTTAAAGAAACTCACGATCTTTTAAAAATTATTTTAAAAATGTGCTTTAATTACTTAATCATTCCGGTGAATGCTTATTAGTCAATTATTGTTAGTATTTGTAATAGTTACGGGAAATATTAATTAGCTTAACTATTCCCAAGTGTGTTGATAATTAGAATAGACTATCAAATTATGCCTATTTTGAGGAAAAATGTGAAAGCTCTCTTTATAAAGTTCCTTAAATATATACAATGTTTTTTTTTAACTCAGATTTATTTTTTTCAGTAACTCAACTTTTTAATTAAAAACTCTCAGCAGCTGATAAAGGGGAGAAAGTTTTTTAGATTAAAGAAGATATCTTGTAATGTAGATTTAAACAGATCAAAGGGGCAATTTCCCTGAGTAGCATATGTTGCAACATTATGAGAATTTTTTAGGAACTGTTTTCCATAAACAAATAAATGTGTACATGCTCACATGAATAAAAGGTGGCAGTGACTTATGATGTACTATATAAATTTGAGATTATTCACCATCGTTCCTACACATAGTCAAAACAGTTTTATTCATTACATTTATAAGCTGAACCACAGCTGATATAGACTCTGACTTTTGAATACAATTGAGTATGCAACAGAAATCCAGGCTGAAATTTCCTAAAATAGTGTGCCAAGCCCTTCTGAATTAACACTCTCTTTGTATGACTTAGAGATATTCTGGAGTAAGAGTAATGAAGCTACAACAAAGGACAAAGCTATTAAATGTGTATAACATTTGTAGGAAGATATGGACAAGCTGCAAGGACTGTTTGCTAAAGGGATTTGATTTTGTTAAGCTGAAATATATTTGAAGTTGAACACTTCACAAGGAAATAACAGCTAAATATTGCAATAATGTAATGCTTTTAAAACAGAGGGAACCATTTTTATGAAAAAAAAAAAAAAAAAACTTATAGGATGCTAATATCTGCACCTGGCCTTTAGCAAAATAACACCAACAAAATCGCTCAACCCTAAAATCTAGGGAAGAGACCTACTGCATAAATCCAAGGCCCTTTGACATGGGCTGGAATTTGGTTTTGAGACTTAGTGGATGTGTCTGCTCTGCAAATGCAATGTGGTTACACGGCCTGATGTGTTCACAGGCTCGACTGCAATTCTTTGCAACTGCTCGTGACAGAGTCGAAGTGCTGGGACACTGAAGCAGCAGAGGATCTATGGGATAGCTGCAGGCAGTGTATTCCCCTGCTTACTGCAATAGCCATTAGTGTGTGTTTTCTAATGACTAATCTGAATCTTTCACGCTGAAGCTGAAACTTATGACTTGTTCTCTTGCCTGCTACAGCACAGGAGACAGATAACTTTCTTCTTCTCAATAGAAGACTGTTTTTGTTACTGAAAATTAGTACAAAACCTACCTTTTCTTGGTGTTATTGCTGTGGTTTTGGCTTTTTTTTTTGGTTTATGCTTTATTTTTGGTAAGCTGACCACCCTGGCTTCTTTTAAAGCACCATAGAAAATGCATTCTAGACTTCCACATTTTCTTACTTCTTTTAATTGAACCATGTAGTGTATTTACATAATTTTTTTGAGATATAGCACCTCAGACTGCACAGCATATTTCAGCTGAGACAATAGAAACACTCAAGAAGTGAGAGGTGTTACATGTGAGATTTAAATACATTACTCTACACTAGGAATTGCTTTAGACATGCATGCAAAATCATCTTTCACAGCAAACCATATTTTCACAAAATTTCTATATATAAAGCCTAAATCATCAGCTATAAATTAAAACAAAATAAATTCATGGAAATTTAAATGATTATTGTATACCAGAGTTAGGGAATGTTTTAGTACAAAGCTGTTTTGTATTTTGGAAGATGTTTTGTCAATAAATCTAGAGAGTAAGAGCTAACATTTCACTGTACTTATTTAACATTCGATTAGATAATCAGATCCTGTTCGTAACAGCATAAGATTTCAGGTGAAAAAAACATACCTGGAAAAATGTGTCTTTTTTAGTTAAATCATATGCATTTTGAAGTAAAAGTATGAAATCTGAATAGTTACTGAGGTAAAAATCTCCTCTTCATCTGCAACAACTCCTCAGGGTGCAGCAGTGTTCTGTGCACAAACAAAATACTGAAAATGAGCAGTGTCAGAAAGTTAATATCACACAAGAATAGCAAACCCTTAATTGCAAATGTATTTTTTTTTTTTTTTTTTTGTAGCTGCTACTGGAAGAAATTGCTTCCATTGTTTTTGTTGGCTGCAATTGCAATCATCTTGTGTAAAATGCGCAGGTACACTGAAGAGTCATGTCTTTGGGTAACCTTACTGCTGAAATCCTGGGGGCTGGAGGGGGGGGCAGTGGTGTGGATTGAAGGCTGCCCTGGAACTACCAGGCTCAAAGGGTGATGATCAATGGCACAGTGTTCAGCTGGAGGCCAGTCACTGGTGGTGACCCCCAGGGGTGAGTCAGGGCCAAACACTGTTTGACATCTTCAGGAGTGACCTGGACAATAAGATAGAGAGCAACCTTGGCAAGTCTGCAAAACCAAAATTGGAAGGAGTGGTTGATCCACTGGGTGGATTTGCTGTTTTTCAGTTGGACTTTGGGGTGGAGAAATGGGCGAGAAGGAATGTTGTGAACTTCAAAGAGAAACACAATTATCAAACAGTGTTTCAAAAAAACTAAGATGATAACCCTTTAGGAAATCTTTTTATTCTCAATTGGCACTCAGTCAATAGCCTCTCAAATAAAATCTGAATAGATTCCTAACTAGTAAATTTTCCCTGAAGCAGACACAGAAAATATATAGGTACAAAACTTGGTTTTGGGGGTGTGACAAAATATGCCCTGCCCCTTTTTTAACCTGTATTTGTGCAGGATGCTATTCTGTTTCTGTTACAGATGTGGTCTAGATGTCTTTGCTGTCACACCCCTCAAAAACTGTGCTTGCTGACTACTTTTTTTTTTGGTGTATTTATGTTGATAATGAGGTCACAAATATAGGAACTCTTAAATCCTCTGTAGTAGTTTTTTGAAACATTTTCTCTTTTTGGGATCATGCCTCAAAATTTGAAAAATAAAAGAGGTAACTATCAATATAGAGTAAGTTGTAATAAAAAAAACAAGAACATAAGGGCCCTGATACCATCCTTTGGATTAATTGTATATGCTAACTGCTTTATCTTATTGTCTGTGGGTAACAGGATAGTGATGGGAAACTGGGGAGAAGCCTGCACTTGTGTCTGAAATAAAGCATTCATATAGTTGAAGAAAGGACCTCTGTTCCTTTGGCCTGACAGTTCTACATCTGAAAACATAATGTTTAATATATTACATATATAAAAGAGAGGAGGTATGTAAGTATAGGAATTTACACTTTAATGTGTAAATATCTGAAACACTTCATATTTTTAGTTAATTATACTTCTGCCAGATTTAGAACATGGACTGGTAGTAATTCAAGGTGAAAGTACTTTGTCAGTGTCTCTTTTAATAGAAAAGGTCAATAGAAATGCTATTGTTTTAATGCCTTTTTTTTCCATCTTAAAAGAAGACATATTATGACTGCCACCAAAATGGGTTGTTTGTTCTGTTTCTGGTGATGCAAACATAATTGGATTTTTTTTTCAAGTTACTAAAAATAAGTCATTGAAACCCAGTATTCTGAGTTCTGTGTCCCCAGTTAAGGGATAGGAAGTTTAGTTGCACAAAAGTGAATAGTATGTGACTAATATTAGTCTGAAAAGCCAACCGGTCTACAGAGGTAGGTCTGTACATAAAGTGTATTTTACTGGGAGATTGTTCTGTATTTTTATTAGATAATAGGTCTGCAGATGAAAAAACATCCAGCTGCTTTTTAGATAAGTTGGTGCAGAATCAGTGGCAAGTGTTTGTCCTTTGTTGTTGCTGTTTCCTTTTAGCCATACATGTTATTTCGTGTGTTTCTTATTGTCATTTTCTCATTGCAATATTTAGCATTATGTATTATATATAGTACTACAATTATTATGTTCTATTTACCTGTTATATACTCAGTAACATATTTATTTTTCTTTGAGTCAGCTATACACTTTGTTCAACTTCAAAGAACCTGTGAATCAACCAAACGTAATTAGTGCTGTAGCTATCCTTGAAGTTTGTGGTGCCAATGCAGCTTATCTTTCCAAGGAAAAATGCTTTCCCAGAAGCATTATGATGCCCCCCCAAACCACTCTTCCAAGAGTAGGTGCTGGGTTTATACTCAGAGTAAGATCAGAGGATTTTATAGTTTTGGAACTGAAGGAGGGCTAGGTCGGTATATCTTTGTTTAAATAAGTTCTGATAATTGCTCAGGTTATGTATCAAAAACAACAACAAAGAAGTCCTTCCATACAGATTTTGTATGTGTAATCACTCATGTCATGCCTCAGAAGCAGATGACTGACATAGGCTGGTTTTTCTTGCACAAGCCATCCTGTACTACCAGAGCGTATTTGGGAGCGACTGTCATTCTCCTTCCTTTAATTGAATTGAAATAACGAGCTTTCAGAGAGCTTAGAATTTAAGGAGGACTGCATGTTGACATAAGAAGTTTGACCAAGATTTTGAAAATCTGAAGATGTGGGGGAGGATGTCAGAATGACACGTCTTTTGCATTGTTCTCGAGCCTCTCTGCCTCCTGAAGGTCCCTGCTGGGCTGTGGCATGGTCACAGCAGCTGGGTATCTTGACATAACAACTCTCAGGCCTTTCTGATGTTTTGTTTCTGGGGTTTTTTTTGTGGTGATGAGCGTGGCATTCAGTAGCTCAGCTGAAGTGACTACAGAAACAGTCTCTTGATTCAATTTTTCATGCTCTGTGCTTGGCTAAACCTGTTGGACAGCAGCCCACGGATCTGAGCAGCTCATGGAAAGCATCAGAAATTCATACATTTGAGTACAGTCCATCTGCAGCCCTTTGAGCTACATTTCACACCATTGTGAAGTTTAGTCTGTGAGCAATGAAATGCAGCACATACAATGCTGACAGAGCAGTCTTTGGCATACATCTAGGCTCCAAACTCACTGTGTGTTTACTGACAGGGTTCAGCTCTAGACTTTTAGCACACACATAAACAATTTTAGGAGAGAAGCTTGTCCAAACCAGTCTTAGGAATGTTTTGGGGGAAGGGGTCTTCAACAGAACATTTTATTGATGGACACACACAGGCAAATAATCTATGCAAGTTGTTGGGAATTGAATTGTTACTGTGTTTCTATTTAATTTTGGATCATGAAACTTGCATACTTTGCTTTACTACCAGCTGATTCCAAATCCATTTTCAGCACTTAATTGGTCCTGGCACAGAAGTGCTTTACCGATATTGCTGTCATTCTTCTCAGAGCCACCACCAGCTGTAGGGGTAAATTTTGTTTTGTCTAAAAGCAAGAAGAGGCCTGTCTCCCACCTTCCAAATGGTCTGGGTTTGTTATCTGTTGAGTGAATGACAAGTCGCTTCACTATCTGGTTGCTTTTTGACTGAATTTTATTTTCTAAATGCCACTTGATATGGGCTCCTTTCAAATTGTCCATTAGATTCAGACCCTGGTAAAGGGTTTGACTGCATCTGGCTTGCTGTAAACACAACAGTACACATCTGCCCTGTGTTGTGTGTCCTTAGTTCCTGGGCACAAACAGTGCACAAGAAGGAGCACTGAGGGAGCACGCTGCTTCCAACACCCTTTTTTGACAAAAAAAAATTCACAGGCACATTTTAGGCAATTGAGAAAACCTGCTGTAGCTCATACATTCTCCGAAACAGGTAGCTCCTCGTCACTATTTATCATTGTTGTTTATTTAGTGTCAAATATAATTCGGATGATTGAAAGCATGGCAAAGTATATTAACTGGCTGCTTCACTTGTAAATATTTTGGGAACTGCCGCTTTCATATGTGAGATCATACCAGTGTTTTTGTCCTGTATTTTAAAATGGAACAGTCTGGCGTGTTTAAATTACGGGTCAAAAACTGAATAAATGAGGGAGCTGACTAGTCAGTCTGTCTTCCTAATGAGCAGTCACTACAACAGAAGATGAGCTGCCAATTACTGGCCACTTCTTCTGGCTACTCATTAGGCATGTTTCAGCATGAACCTCTTATGATTTGGCACATGGCCAGATCAAATTCAAATTTTCCCCATGTCCAGAATAATACTGTCACTGTTTTGATAGGCAAGTAAGCTGCAAGTTTCATGTATCTACAGCAAACAGTAATTTGGGCATGACAAAAGGGCATCCGCTCTTCCTGCTGCCAAGAAATTATTGCAGAAGGGACTTCAGTGGTAGATGAATTTCACTTTATTTAGTTTGAATTATGTTACTGAATAAAATATTTACGAAATAGCTGACATCATTCTTATTCCTAAGAACAGTTTTAGAGAAGTAACTTGTGCAGCAGCTATAGCTCAACATTACCTCTCTTATTTGCTTTCAAGAGTAGTTCACAGTCTGTGAAAACCGTCTCTTTAAGTACTTTGGAAATGCAGAGGAAAACATGTTGGTCTGTAGGTGTGTCTATTAGTATTGTGACTTTTAGAGACTTTTTTAAAACTCTTAATACCACTGTACCAAAAGAACTTCCATGATATAGACCTGACTTCAGTTTGATCTTGGTACAGAAAGCTCAAATTCATTTTAGAGTTGGGTACTCCATTTGAGTAAACTGCCATGAAGTTGTTTCATGTTTGTCATAGCCCTCATCTGAAGCACACGGTTCCTTAAAAGATTAACTCTTGTGAATTTACATTTTAGGGTATATAATTGTCATCTGAGAATCTAAAACTGTTTCCTCAATTCTAGCGTAATTCATTTTGAAAAAGGTGCTGTTGGCATTATCCAACAAGAAATCCTACATAAGCAAAGCAAATACATAGGCTTTCCTACTAATTACCCATTGTAGCTAAGTAACAACTAAGGCTTGTTTCACTTTGTTGGTGTCATTTGTCTCCATAGTAGCAACGTTACATATTTAGAGGATAAATGCAGTGCTTGGAGTTCACAGAGTGTATGTTACTCTTACTTGTGGTATTTGGAGTTACATAAGCTTCACTTGATGAATTTGTTTCATATGCATTTGTTTTATGGAATCCAACAGAGAGATGTTGTGGTCTCAGTGGTGCTGTTAGTGGTTCCTTGCAGAATGCCAGAATTTTGTATTCACATAAATAACTGGATCAAGAACTCATTCCTTGTTGGAGATACTCTATCCTACTTATTTAAATAATGTCTCTATATGAGCTGCTTACACAGGTAATCATGCCCACCAGTGTACAGAGCCCATCTGGCTTTAGTGAAGTCTTGTGTAGTGTTAAGATAATGTTAGATCAGTTATTTGTGTGTTTAAAAAAAAAAATGTTAAGGAACATTTTTTTTTTTTTTAGTGCAAGAAACTCTTTACAGAAACATTTTGAAGGAAGTTTTTAATTTGTGCATTGAAATGAGCATTCTATTGGAAGCCCAGAAGTTGGGAGACTGCTGGGGGGAGACTGATTTACCCTTTTTCTTTTTTTATGATGAGATGTGATAGTTATCACCATGTCTCTTTGACAGACGCTTCTGTTATTAATATTTTTTGTTTAAAGTTTGGAGTTAGCAACTTTTATAAATCTAAAGAGATTCTATTTATGAGAAACTGTGCTGTCACTTATGTCATGCACTACATCCTTCCTAGTTCTCACTTTATTCACATGTGAGCACTTGCAGTTATGTTAAGCCTGTATTCTGCCAGCTACCATTTTGACTTATCTAAAATAAGGCAAGACATTTGTGCAAGGAATAAAAAGATCATAAGGCATTCTGTCAGTTTTATTGGTTTCTCCCATGAGTTTCACTGCTCTCCAGACCTCAGAAGCCCTTATTTATCCCAGAAACCTTGGAATTTACAGACTGACTTTGCTAAAGCACTGCTGAACTTTAGAATCCTCATAAGAATGCTGGAAATCTTCAGAAAAGCCTTCTATGATATCAGTAAATATCTCCCATGAGAAGCCTTCTAGCACAGAGAACAGTGTTCAGTGGAGATAAACGAGTGTGTGATTCTCATTTAGAATTCTTGCTTGAAAAACATGAAGTCTATGAAAGTTTTTTATTTATCCTGGCATGACACATATTACTCTTACATTTTCAGATCTGTCAGGCAGAACGTTTGGCTTACAAAAGTTATTTTTTATATTCTAATGACTAATCCAATCATCAGTGGTTTTAAACTAAAAGATGGTAGATTTTTATTAGATATAAGGAAGGCATATTTTTATTGTGAGACACTGGAAGAGGCTACCCAGAGAAGCTGTGGATGCCCTACCCCTAGAAGCATTCAACCAGGCTGGATGGGGCCTGGAGCAACCTGGACTAGTGGAAGGTGTCCCTTGCCCTTCCAACACAAACCATTTTATGATTCCATGATCTTTGAGACTGTGCTCTTTCTTGTAGTCAATCTTTTTTCTTTGAAAAAAGCAGAAGGCACTGAAGAAACTCTCTTCTTCCTGTGGAGGTTCAAAAACATCTCAGTCCAAAAATATCTCTCTACTTTTGATATTTTTGTTAGAACAGGCTTCCCAGCCATGTTTGGTGGCTGTATAACCTGGCTTAAAACATGGCAGAGCCGTGTTCAAAGGGTGGGTGGCAGTGGGCTTCACTAGTTTTCGGCTTTGCAGTCATGATCATAAATCAGAAAGTCAACTAAATAGAGAAAACAGTCTTAAACTGAGTAATTAAATAGTTTAAGTTTTAAATACTTCTATGCTGGTTTTTGAAAGATGTGTGGATGTAGTGCTTAGGAATATGTTTGAGTGATGGACTTGGCAGTGCTCGGTCAATGGTTGGATTTGATCATCTTAAAGGTCCTTTACAACCTAAATGATTCTATGATTCTATGTTTTTATACTTTGCTCTTCTGATTTTATCAGCACTTTGTCTTCTCATACAGTGATTCAGTGCAGCCTTGAATTTAACAGTTGATAGTCTGATGGACTTTAGGGCTTATTTACTATTTTGTCTTGGGCAGTGCCCTTGCGCTAGAGTAGAAATACAAGATAACAAATAAAAGGCAGTTGTTAACACCAGGTTCAAGAATGTTTAATAGATGTAATGGAGGCAAAGATGACTGGCTGATTTTGTCTTGTCTTTAGTTGTAAATCAAGTTGTGAAAGGCAGATGTATGTATGAAGCCAGAGTGAGAGGTAGAAAATATTTTATGCTTAATTAAGTTTTTAATCAGTTATTATTTCTGTGTCTATGAATAACAGCATTGTTTCAACAACTTAATAAGTGGTTTTCTTTTATCCCATTAATTTTTCAAAGAAGTTTATAGATGCATTAAACACTTTTAAAGGCAATGGAAAAATATTAAATACATTCCCTTTACCACAGTTTCTCATATTGTTTTGGTCCATAGCTTTCCATAATAATTTTAATTATAAAATCTCCACTTCATATGTTGGTCCCTCACTTTTGAAGTTGTGTTTGACTTTTTTTTTATTTTTTTAATTCATCCCCAACAATGGCCTAAAAACCTTCTGGCTCACTTGAAGGAATTGAGGAGAGAAAAGAACTGAAAAGAAGAGCAGAACCGAGAGAAAATTAACCGAGCCTAAGAAATTCTGCAAAGTAAGAATTAGCAAGTACTTTAACCATCACAGGCCATTGCAGAGCACAGTTCAACCAGAAACTTCCACTTAGAGAAAAAGCCAATTCTGAACATCTCATGTAAGATGTGTATAAAACTAGGGTACTTTCCAAGTCACTTTTAAATAAAATAAGGTAGAAACTACATTTCCCTAAGTTTGATAAGGAGAACACAGCAATGAATAGAATGCTGTAATAAAGCAGCGTTTCAGAAAGAAAGCGGGATGTAAACTTAACCTCTAAGTACAGAAATCACTGTTTCTAACAAAAGATTTCAACCAAAATTCAGGCAGCACTTCAGGGAAAATTAATTCACTTTATGGTTTCATTTTGATTCACCTACTGCTACTTTCCTTAAGTGAGTACATTGAACAAGGAGGTAAATGGGAACTGAGGAAATGGTAGGTGAGGAACCCTTAATTTATGAAATTTTTTTCTGAGAGTTTTGTCATTAATTATATTGGTAGAATACAAAGACTTCAAAATCGTGCTTTCTGGATGATAAATTCCTTTGTTTATTTTAATTTTTCACATATTGTAAAACTTAGATGACTGTGAATATTGGCGTGAAATAAAGTTCCTCATCTTTATTCTCCATATTTGTAAAGCAAAAATTTCAAAACCTTTCAGATTTCTCCTTCATTTAAACATCATGTTTCTAAATGTTCATTCTATTTCAGCTTTATTAAATGCATTTTTCTAGATCTTATTCTCTCTCGTCTCAGTAGCACAATTTGAAATGATACCATAACTGAAAAAATAAAAAAAAGTAAAAAACAATCTTAATTTGAGAAGTTAATTGGAGAGGTTAGGGCTCGCTCTTCCAGCTTCTGCTCCTGGCACTGCAGAATTGCTTCCTAAAACCCATAGTTCATCTTTTCAAATCCTAAATGAAAGACTTTCCTCTCTGTTTTTGGGAAACCCATTCTGCATTTCAATATGCACTGGGGGGTGTTCACACACAACTTTCTTCAAGTATAACTAAGCTTCTCGAAGTTTCAGCCACCTGAAAGGCTTTTTACCTTAAAAAAGTGCCACGCTTTCTCTTTAGGTTTGTTCTCTTAAACAGAATTTTACATATAGTTTCTATTCCCTGATATGAGTCTTTTCTTCACAGGGATTATGTTGATAGTGTAGTAGACCAAAGCCAATGAGTGTAGAATTGCTGTAGAATTGACTGTAGAATTATTGAAAGGAGGGAAAAAAAGAAATATAAGCAAGTTGTCACATCACAGCTTGAAGCCTGGATCTGCTCGCAGTTCTCCGTGGTGGTAGAGAATTTTGCCAGCTGTTTTCACAAATACCTGCACAATTGAGCCAGGGCTCTGTTCTGCTCTGTTTAGCTCTCAGGCACACTGTTGTTGAGGTACTAAGCCAAGAACAGAGCATTAAATTAAATCACCTTGAACTTCTCTGCAGAGGTGTCTTTCTTCATGTCGTGAATTTCTTTCCGGGTTATGTAATGTTTAGAAAATATCCCTTTGTTACTGAAGAGTTTCTCATGGTATTTCTGCCAGAAATTGTTCAATGCATTATTAGTATGATTTCCTAACTAAATTTATTTTTGCATAATTGCAAGTTATAATATCCTCTTTATTTGCTAACTGTACAAACTATTACCAATTTTCCTAAAAACTTCAGACTGAAATGACGTGACTAAGAGGCCTTTGCCTGTAGAGTCAAAAGTAGTATTTGCATTAAAGTATGAACAGCACCAGAATTTGTCCAAGGACTGGATGCTTGTGTGTACTATAATTTAATAGGAAGAGTAAAAAGGCTCTTTCAGCCTTTTTTCACCACTTTCTCATAGAAAAGACACAGAGTTGGAGAGCACTAATATGATAAGCACACCTTTCTTTCTGCAGACATAGTATGACGATGCAACTTAGGGAAAATTTTGGCCCCTTTCTATCTTTAGTATCCAGTCAGACCAGTAAGAAAAAGAGGTTTTTAGAAGCAGCTGGAACTTTCTCACTGTGACCATTTGAGAGCCCATGAAAAGAAATTTCCTTCGAAGCCACTGAGTTAAACAGGTGTGCCCTACCCCTGGAAGTGTTCAAGGCCAGGTTGGATGGGAATTTGAGCAACCTGGTCCAGTGGAAGGTGCCTCTGCCTATGGTAGGGGGGTTGGAACCTGATGTTCTCTAAGGTCCCTTTCAACCCAAACCATTCTATGATTCTTATCAAATAGTTTAATTTAAGAAGGTCAGACATTCTTATTTACTGTCATCTCCAGAGCTAGAAAGGCGGGGGTGCACTATGTTGAGTATGTATATTTCTGCTAGGTTTTTTTTTTTCTTTTCAAATGTGGTAAGTTGATGTTGCCTCTTCTTTTATTTTTTTTTTTTTTTTTTAACTAAAATAGGTTTTCAAAAGGCCTGGTTTAATTTACAGTGATATGAAATGGAAGTTAGACCAGGTCTTAATGAACTTGGTATGAACAGCTCCTACTTCAAAAAGACTGATGGTTGATGTAGTAAGAGCTTTGCTTCCTTTCTCAGCAAAAGTGAACTAATATATAAAGGAACTATTTAATAGAGTTTGAAAGCCTGATGACTTTTTAGGTTGCTGATCATTTATTATAACAAAGAACAGAAAAAGCTAGTGAAACCAAAAATTTGATGGATAAAAGAAGAAAGGTGAAAGAGTGAACGGGTGGAGAGGGAAAGAGTTACATTATTTAGCATGGAATGAAAAAATCCTGAAGCTAATGTTGACCTAGACTGGAAAGCATGTGGTGCAGATGCACTTAAACATGGATATCTTGTCTCTGGTCCTGTGGAAATTTGTAAAGAATAAGCAATGGTTGCTTGCTCTGAGGAACATGAACCAAGAGCTCCAATGAGCTGGTGCAGAAAGACATTAACTTTCTTGGAATCCATGGATAACTGAGATTAGACTGCAGTTTTCTCTACTAGTGTACTCATTAAGAGGGTACAATTACAATGCAAGTGATTTCTAAGAGATCCCCTACTTTCTCCTATACTCCAAAAGAATCAAGCTGGAGCTAAAATGATTTCTTCTTGGTCAATCAATGACTGTCATGTGCTTTTAGAGTGTGGAGTTTCCTTCACTCTATTTAGTGTGAGATCCTGTTATTTGTCTTCTGTTTTGTTTTTGAAGTATCTAATTAGCAATTGCAATTGGAGTTTTATTAGAGAATACTGAAATGACTGTTTTGTGTTTGTGTGCTTGCATGAGTGCCAGGTACACGGATGAAGTGGAGATAAGTATTCCTTTTCTGTGATGCCCACAAGTACTATGATGGCTGGGCATGGGAATAGTTTGTATCACTAGATATCATTGTAGGTTTTGAGACCATTTGTAATAACTCAACTTTTTACATATAGAGGGAAATACAGCTACTGTTGAGGTGTTGTAAAAAGTTAAGAGAAAATGTTGAGTTAAAAGTCAAAAGTAAAAGGCTTCATATTACTAGAGGTATAAATGTTCAGAATTAATACTGTAGGAATAACTGTATCAAAGGAGAGTGCTGTTGTCACTATGAGTCACTGTGCAAGATGAATACTTTAAGAAAGTACTGTCGATTTTTAATACACAGAACTTTTTTTCCATCTCATATATTGCATAATTACTGTTGATATTCACATATTTTCGTGTTAGTTCAGAGCAGGAGTGGTGAATGTGTCTATCTTCAGATTTCACAGTGTAAAGGGAGGTTATTAGTTAATGATAGTAACTAGTTTACAACCAGATTGGTTTTTTCTGTGTTATTTAATGTATGAAACACAAATATTCTTACAAATTTGATGAGTAGTGAGTTTTACTAGGCAATATTAGTTACCAAGCAAGAACAAAGAATTTTAAGGAGCATTCTTCAAAAATTCTAATTTAAGAGTAATTTGTCACACACGGTTTTATGTTCAGAGAATGACATGCCCAGGCACCTCTCCTAACAACGCTTGCATTGCTTTGCACTTTTCAGAAGTTTGGATTCACTGATTTTTACATATGCTAAAAAATTTTGTCAGATACAAACTTTGCTGTCTGTCAGGATAGGAAAAAGAGATTGATGGCTGACATCCTTAAAGGACAAGTTGTATCCTCATTTATCATTGGCAATGCATCAGCTTAATTATGGGCAAAGACAGCAGCCTGACCTATGTTAACCCATTACACCAATGTAAGACTCACCTTGTCTTTGGGGGAGTCTCTTAGAGGTTCTCAGAAGCACCTTTTCATCTGCCCTTTTCTTTGTGATCTAGGAAAGTTAGACCCTTTCTGATCTCATCTTCTCTTCATTAAATTCCGCACTTTCAAGTTGCTGAACGTGAAAAATGACACTTCTTTTTACTGGTTGCCTGTATTTATTTCCAGCATTTTGTAGAGTCCACCCTGTTTTCCCAGTTAATTGTAAAAAAAAATATTTTAAATTTGGAGTATTTCCTGACTTTTTAAATATCGGAAATTTATGGGGGAAAAGGAAGAGGTCTTCCCTATTTTTTTATCTGTCAAATTAGCAGTCTGTGGTTAGTACAAGCTGGGTTTGTTCACATCTATGCATTTCTTCTTCTGTTATGCAAGAGTACTACCTCATATATTGACAAAAATACTGTTAACTTTATTTAGATGTATTTAAATGAAAAAGCATCTGGAAAACCCTGAGACACAGTCATAATTTTGTAATACTGAACTATAGAGGTTTGCTTTTAAAATTAAGATTATAGGATATAGGTATCACGTGCAATCTCAATAATTTATAATTTCTCTATAACCTGTTAAACCTTATGCAGATTTTCTGTTAATTGCCCTCTGGGTATTCCAAATATAGATACATTCTATTTTATGACAACACTAATAGAATTTAAAAGATATCTAAAGTAATTAGAGGTGCATCTGGCCCTTACTTGATCAGATTTAAAACTATTATTTTAAACTCCTAAATATGGTAAGCGTTCTGCTGGCAGACTCATAATAGATTAATAATCATCGTTTTGTTTTTTTTGCCCCACACCACACGGAGAGCATCAAATTTCAAAGTCAATGTGCAAAGTTGCTTGTTCATGTCAATGTGTATAAATCTCTAAACATTTGTTTTAAAATTAATGTGTTTTTTGTTTCTTCATCCAATAATATCTGAAATGAAAACATGCTGTAGGCAGATTTGTGGTCAGAAGTTAGAAGGTGAAAAAGAGGTGGTTGGAGTATCCATATAGATGTGATCTCTCTGATAAACTCAATTTTGTTAAAATAAAACCTCAAGAACGCTGAGTCTTTCATGTCCTCTATACAAAAGCGATTTATTTTGTGAATTGAGACTTGTAAGTTCCTACAACCCTAAAATAGGTTTTACCCTACAGATCACAGCTTTTCAGCAGCATCTGAACCTCCTTCACACTAGATCTCTGGCGCTTTACAAGGGTGTAAGAGTATGAACCTCCCCACCCTGTAACTCTCTCAGTAAAGACTTTTGATGGTCTTGGTGTGACAGCAATTTGAGATGCTCGTTTCAGATGTCAGCCCGATCTGTAGGTTTGAATTACATTTCACCTTTGAGTCTGTTCTCCAAGTTTAATTGATATTTTAAGGCCATCTTAGTTTGCACGATTTATAATTGTTTGTTTATTTATATACTTTTAAATGTGTGGCATGATTTCAGTTATTAAAATGCTCTAAACACCTTTCCACAATTGAAATTTTACAGATAAGTTTTCTGCTGCAGATGAATCTGTGGTGAGTTTTCTGGCAGTGGCTGACCTAGGGAATACTGGAGGACCTTACACCAGCACTGCCTTAGGCTCCTCCTTCTCATTTTCACATTTTTGAACCCTTTTATATTTGATTCTTTCCTATGGTTTGTTAGATTTCCTTTAACACTAAAATAGTGTTTGTGGCTAAAAAAATCAGAAGTTATGTTGATTGAGGGAAGTTTTCACTGTGAAGTTTCAAACTTATGCATAGCTGATGAGCACCAGCTCTACCATGTGCTGTTGAATTACCAGTTTACCCCAAGAGAAGCATTAGCATTCTTTGAAAATAAATTGGATCTTATTCTTTGTTGTGATAAGAACTGTGTATGTTGGGAAGTGATTGGCAATCATTATTTCTGGAGAAAAACAGAACCAATTACATGTTCAGGTACTCCAAATGCTCCAGTTCCTCTTTATGAAAGGATTTGCAGACATGAGAGGAATCAAGTAATCTGTGTTTTGCAGAGGAGGCAGCACCTTGTAGATTATCTTACATTATAGTTCAACAGCATGTTGAGGCAGAGTCTGCCTTTCTAACTTGTGTCCTGCATATCCTAGATTGTGTCAGGTCATTGATTTGTTCTTTGTGTGACATCATCTGTCCATTAAACAACAACAACAAAAAAAAATGGGTATTGGCCCTCTTTAAAAACATCAAATCACCCTTCTAAGATATTTCATTTTTGACATTCAAAAATTCAATAATAGTCTTTTCCTATTAAAAAAAATCTTACTGTGAAATTAAAACAGTGCAAGCAAAACACATAGCTTATGAACCAATAAAAATCCACAGTGATAGAAGTTTGTCTGAATTGGTAATTCTACTCATTTTTCGAGTGAGATGTCAAAATTGGAGATTGTTAAACATAAATTGCGTTTACATTTTTACTTTATCTAGTTATGCTAAGAATATCAGCGAATTTAAAATTTTCTAAGCTTCGATATTGTTTCGCAAAATGTAGCAAGCTGATAACTAATCTGTTTTATTGTTCATTCTGGGTTAATCAAAAATGTAATTATGACTTTTAATTAGAGCAGAAAAAGTGTCTGCTACTAGCTCATAAAAAATTGCTTTTTTCTGCCTTGTCACCACAGGTTATGAAAGACAAAGAAAGCTTTCAGAGAAATAACAAGGAGACAATCTAGCCTCAAATTACTCATAATTGAACCTAATATTTGAAACTACATCTAAATATATTGGAGGGTGAAAGCTGTGAATTTATATTCTAATTTAATTTTAAAGCATGAAATTTAGTGGTACCTAGAAAAACACATTTTTCCTCCGTCATCTTTTCAAGTTGTTTCATAGTTCTGATTCTAAATTCCATGAAGACAAGTCAGCACGGCTTATGCACATTTAAGAAACCAAATTTAGCAGTAAGAAACCCTAGAAGTGTAAAATGTAATTCATTATACCATGGGTTTGGGTAGATGGGTATGATAAATTTATACCTACAGAGACACATATCTATAAAATAAATATAGGAAAAGTGATAAGAATTTTAAGAAACAACATTCCCATTTGGATTTGTTTATTATATCTATTATAAAATAGCACATAATGTAGGAAGAGTGAACGTAAACCAGAAGTGGGTGATTATAATAACTTGACAGGGGAAACCAAATGGTACAGGAAGAAATCCGTGGTTGTCATAGTGCAATAAAAGCCTGTCATTTGTTTTTTAAAAAAAATCCTGGCAGTGTATTTTAACCATTAGGGAAATAACAATTGCTATTTCTCTGTAATGATTTCTGGTTTGTATCTTGGGAGTACTTTAATGAATTTAACATACTTTTCATTCATGTAATACTTCAAGAAGATTCTAAACAAACCTGCACATTAGGAGTCTTAAGAGCAGTAGTTTTAGTTGAGATATATTGAAGAGTTTTGGAAGAGCTGAATTAGGATCTCTCCAGGCCACTGGTGATGGTTTTTAGTAAATCTGGAGGCATCAGCAATGACAATTTTTTCCTGTTGTGTTAGCAGAATGACCCTGGTGATTTTATGGTTGTCAGTCCTGCCTTGCTCGCTGAGGGAAAGGGTGAAATTGCACCTACAAACATACAAAGATTTTTTTGTTGGATGTTCAAACAAACAAAATACTGTATCATTCTTTCTTCTGCAACAATATACTTTGATTAAGATTAAAAAATAAATGTAGGACATTGAGTTGAATGTCTAAAATGCCACTTAGCTTTGGTCTGAGTATTATTAAACTTGAAAAGTCAGAATATGCAAAATGACCACCTAATCAGCAAAAGAAATAAAAACTGATTAATTCATTAATGTTCATTACAAAAGAGGATGTTTCCAGTAAGGTTCCTATAATGTGATTTCGAGAATGAATTTTTACAGTTTTGCTCAGTGACCTGGAAATATCAAAGAATTAATACTGTAATTGTGCTGATGATTTGAGAGAAAAATAATAAAGGCAACAGTTTGATTTAGGGCTTGTGATAATCTGGGCATAAGCAAACAATATGTAGCTCAGCAGGGCCAGAAAGGTACAGAGATTTCAGACTGTAACACAAAGGGCTGGGAAAGGGATGCCAGAAAAAGGTGACCCTCAACTTTTTGAACTAAAAGATGTTGTCACCCTGAAAATCTTATACTCTCCCTAATTTCAAATATTAAGGCTTTTAATTTTCAAGATGATATTATTCCATCATTTGGAATGTGCTGTCCCAAAGCAGTTTCCTTGTAATATCTTTCTGCTGTTAATTTTGATTACTTTTGCTTTTGATGTATCAGTGTACTTGTGTAGGTAAACTCTCCTATACTTGCTTGAAATGCAGCACCTTGTGGATTTAAAATGTACTATTATGAAATTACTTAGAAACTGAAGATTAACTGCCCCATTTGAGATGTCTCAAAACTAACTTCTGAAAAAGCAGAGCCATTGATAGCAGTTATACCAAGGTGTTAAATGTCAGGTAGCTGCAAGGAAGTGTTGATTCAGATTTTATCCTCGATGTATAAGTCATGTCCATGCTTGCTGTATCTTGATACCTGGTCTAATTATTTCTGTAAGTGTTTAAAAAATCCATTATAACACTAATTAGCACGTTAGTCTTTAATTAGTCATTAGCTAGTCAAATATTTGTCTCTGTCTCAGAGTGTAGAGATTCCACTGGGGACTAACCAAATTTCATACTTTATGAATAGATTTCCAGCTTGCCCTCCAAGGAGATGATTGTAGAACTGTCATGGATTTTGGGGAGCATTTGGAAAATGTTGCAGCAGGGCTTCTGAGGATCTATCATTCCCAATCCTTAGAAAAGGAAGACAATTATGTGAGTCCTCTGGGGGGGGGGGGGTGTTGGGGGGCAGTGATGGAAAGTTAATTTCCAAGGCCTTGGAACATACAGACCACTGCTATTTTGGTGCTGGAATATAGAGTGGGTTTCTGCATCTGACAGGCAAACATGTTAAATGCCTAATGCTTTATTTCAGTTGTATTTACTGTATTTAATAATGATGGGAGTTACAGTATGGAGATTTTACGTCTCTCTGAGAAGCTGCATTTTACTTAAGCTGGTGTTTACTTGAAGGAGGTTTGCCCAGTAAAAGTTGCGGGACTACAGTTTCAACCCAGAAAATCAGTGACTTTAAGGCAATGGGTCCTGATGGTGGTTATTGTTACTATTTTATTAATCCTGATCTGTTTAGAAAGCCACTGTGTTTCAAGTGAAACATCCCCAGAGAGCTGTCAGAAGCTGTGCTCAGTGATCAGAGGGTGCTTTGCCATACTCCATCCAGGGCTGGATGGTCAAACTCTCCCACAGCAAAGCTACAAGGTGAAGGTACAGAGGACAAGCATAGTCATTCATGCCTCTCAGCCTGCTGGAACTGTAAATGTTTTGGTTGCTTTTCTGTGTCAGTCCCACTGAGATTTACTTTTTACAAGTTCCCAGGTGGTGCAGTGGGTGCCCCTCTGTGATACAACTTTAAACTTTGGCATGGGAGAAAGGCAAACCTTCAGTCTCATTCATGCCTTGTCTCAAAGCAAGCGCTTACAGCCAGGTGAAACAAATTTGCCTGCAGTGTTTAGTGTCAAGTTTCCCAGATGAAGAGGAGATCAAAGCTGCGAGATTAGGACATACTGGTTAGAGGGGGAAATTGCAGTTTAGCTGTGCTGCTATTTTTAAAACTTGTCATATTTGCCTTCTGTCAGGTGAGCTGAGCTCTGATGTGTTGTGAAATGTGGATGTGCTGGAGCTTTGTGGGTGGATCAGTGGGTATAATGTCACAGAAGAAACGTATTAACCTCATTTCCTAGTAGGTCCTGACTAAAATGAGAAATCCCAGGTTTTTGCAACTGTATCTGTGATACATTTCGTGGGAGACATGCCATAGACAGAAAGCAGTGTTCTCTTTATCTTTCTTTAAAATAATGATGACATTGCATACACTTGCAGTTCTGTCCCAAAAACCTCCAAGGCCATGGTGACTTTCCAGAAACATACTTACATGTGGATTTTGTTTTCTTCTCCGCCTTCTTTCTTTCAGTGAGTTTTCAGTCCATGTGTGCCTTCACCAACTTGTTCTTCAAGCATTAGACCTGTTCCATAGAATCTCTGACCCTCACTTTGTATTTTGCATTTTGCCTCTGTACTTTCTCTCTTCTCTTTCCAAAATACTTCCAAAATTAGTCTTCAAACGTTCTTCTTATCATCATAACAGCTGGATTTTTTTTACTTCTTCAAAAATGTTTAGAAAGCAACTTTAAGGAAAAAAAATTGTCCACAGATACTGTTAATGTGTTAGAAAATTAGGTGCTGATTAATTTATTTAACACTGGTATTTGTATATACAGTAGTTGAGGTTTTCTTGTTTGACTGTGAGTAGAAACTGGCCAAGTAAAACCTAGAAGTTGTGTGTCCATTTCCAGTATCCCATTGCACAAGTTATTTTGTGAAAAAAAGGAGCAGTCCTGCCCTAAAGCATTTACAAAATCAAGTGCATTTTTTTATACAGGATTGTTTGTATACATTTTCTAAGATTGAATCTCAAGCTCAATTCTTCATAACTAGATAGGAATTTTCTACCGTACTTTATTTAGTCGCTCTCTCTAAACAGCCCTTACATCTGTAAATAGAAACAAAAGGGATGCAAACGTTAAATGTTGGTAAATGATCAATTCTACACACATCTGTCATTGACTAGCTTTTGTTTTTAAATATGTCTGCATGTGCTTTTTCTTATTGATATAAAGAAAATACATCTTCCATGAAATTATAAAAATGGTGCATTTTTGCGATCAGGTTTTCATGTTTTCATTTAAAACCTTGGAAGAAGAAAAGAGAAGTTGTATTTCTAAAAACGAGAATAAGCTTTGTTTGAGATGGATCACATTACATGACTTTTAACTTTTATTTCATTAGAGTTGAATCTGATATAAACTTTGAGGTAAGAATCGTAACGTCTACAGTGATAGCTAATAAGCACAGAAATATTAAGTATTTATAGATCTGTAGAACCAGATCTATGCTTCTTTATTTCCTTTTCATATTTTTCTCTACCTGTAACAAAGGGTGTCTTGTAATTCATAAAAAGTTCTCATTATTAAAGCCAGAAGTATATTGCTGCTTAGAAGACTAGTGGATACTTCCCTGAAATAAAATATGAGCCTTATTCATTCTATATCACCACATAGACCTGAAATTGTTAGCAGAAGACTTATTTAGTATTGATATATTATTCTTACTCAGTTCCAAATAACAAAAATGACCTGTGGAAAAAGGAGCTCTTGAGAAATGATTTCATCCTGTAAATTAGTTCAAATTAGCATCATTCTGGAGCTCCTAAAGTTAAAGGATCAGACTCAGAATATCTCTCACAATGCAACAAATAAACCCTTGTTTTTGGAGTTCAAGTGTCTGAAAGCCTAGGTTCAAAATGGAAAAAACAATAAAAGTTATTTATGTATACTCTTGAGGTCTAATTAGGCTCAGTATTTCACATGCACGTGTATATTTACAAGCCAGATATTGTAATGTTTATGGAAATCGACACTTAACTTTGAATTGCTTCTATTTGCATATGCAAATTAGCAAAGCAATTCAGTGCGAATGGATTTTAGAGACCTGTCAACAGTTGTTTATGGAGAAAGGCAAGAAAACCTGGAAACAAATCTTTGAGAATTAATGGCTTTGTTTGGCTGAGAGCTTTTGAAATGTTCGTGACCTGGGAACGTTTCAGGTTCCCACCATGTAACAGCTGCAAATGCAGGCCAAGACCAAGATTTAATTGTGCCCCATGAACTGCTTTCAGGGACAGCAGGCACCTGTAAAATCAAGCCATTTCCACTGGATATGTGTCCTTTCAAAAATAAGCTCCCAGCCCTTTGCTGGCAGCACTGTTGGTGCCGTGCACAAAGCACACAGGCACCAAACAGAGGTGTCCCTGCGACAAATTAGTGCTGAAGAGGAAGAGCAGGAGGCCAGGTTTAGAGGGGCACAGTGTGTGGTAGCGAGACATTAAATGTTTTTAGGCTCCTAGCAGAGGAGTGGGTTTCATCCGGCCAATTGCTTATGTTTGCTCCTGGGCAAGCAATCTCATGTGCAGGTGTGTTATGAACTGCAGTACCACAGCATAAATCAATGTTTGAGAGAGCTGCTGTGGATACCGCTCAGTCGCTGTTCTCTTTCTTAGAGAAGTTAATGAGAATAAGCTGTTCTAATTTGTGTCAGTATATTCCGCTGTTATTGTTCTCTTCATAACAAAAGAAGAACAAAAGGCATAGAAGAGTCAGGAATGATGAAGTGCATAAATTTGAGGGATGCTACAAAGAGATCATTTCATAACAGAGCCATCAAAATCTTCTAATTGAGATTGTTATAAATATATCAGGATCAGACACCGAAGACAAAATAGTGCATATTTTCTTGTCAGTATCTCAGGTGTGTGCAAAACATAGGATTTCAGGAGTAAGAGCAGAGATACATTGACACAGCATATTCAGATCCCTTTAGAGATGCTACAGTGGATTCTAAAATCTGCTTTGGGGAGGCAGGACTCTCTCCATGCACTGAGAGACCTGGCTATCACAGCTTTGCAAGCAGAAACTCCTGCTTTTATGTGTTATGGTCCTCTTACTCTTTCCTACAAGAACAATCTGTAAAATAGCTTTCTGTATCAGTTAACAGTCATCAAGGGTATGAAGAATGGGTCCATGGTTCCGTAGGACCCCATAGTTTCAGTGTGCCTGGTGCATGCCTGTTAGCCCTTGGCATTATTTTTTAGAGCATGGAACTCTAGCATGAGCCCTTTTGTGACCTGTGGAAAAGCAAGTGGGGAAAAATGCGAATTTACACCCCTTTTTTTCACCTGTCTGGCGTGTCCACATGAGGGTCAGAAAGTCTTTGGCACTTTATATTTGAAATAAATTGCCTTTTTTTTTAATCTTTTCTCACAGGTTTCAATCTGTCATGGCACAAGGACAATTCTGCCAATACTTTCCTTGGCCAATGGTACTTAGAGTGTAAACAGGGTAATACCAGTTGAAAAACCAAAGCCTAGCATTAGTAGTCAGAAATGTTGCTCTGTTGAATAGCCTTGCTTTTTGAAATTAGAAAAACATACAGTTACATGTTTTATACTGCTGCAAACTGTGGTGATTAGTGCTACAGAGAGCTCAGTGAAAAGACAGAAGATGCATGACTGCCTAATGCTTCCTAGCTGGGATTCAGGCTGGATTTATGTAGCATGTGGTATGTTACTTCTATTTATAATGAGGACTGCTGAAGTTAAATGAAACACTAAGCAAATGTATTGTCTGAATTAATCTAAATCAGATTCCAAAGAGCTCAATATACCTTAAAGATTAATTCTGTTATCCACTGTGCTGGAAAACGTAGAGATGCTTTATTTCATTTTTTGTTTTGTGTCTATTACCAGACATACACACACACACACACACACTTGAATGACTAAGCATGCAGATACACACACAGAGGAACTCAGATATGTGCACATGTTTATGCACACAGATTTGTTTCTCTGTGTGTAGCATCACTTGCATACATGAAGTGTATTAACATCCAGATCAACACTCAATATTTAGTCAAACTCTTAGTTATGAGAGAAGACACTGACCTCAGTTTAACGTTGGTGTTCAGTTTTGAGCCCACCTTTCTTGCTTTTAAGTATTTGCCAAAATAAAATTTTAACTCCAGTAAATGTATCTACATTCACAAAAACATGGTTTTGGGAAATGGGTACTGATCAGGGGTTTAGCTTCATTGATGGTAGAGCATTTTAGGAGGGACAGGTGATAGCACAACCACTAGTGAGCTTGATCTGCTAACAAGATTAGCAGCCTATCCAGTACTTTGGGACCTTATCCTCTGAGTGAACAAGTAATGATGGTACCGACAGTGAGGAAAATTAACAACCTCAATTTTTGTGTCAAAAATAATTTCAATCATGTTTATGGAGGCTCAGTGTTTTGTACAAAATGTACTATGATGCTGTTGAGATGTCTAAAATGTCTGTGTGAAGGCAGAGTGTGTGATACTCTCAGGTAAATCTTCCTTGAGGTCTTATATCCATTACAGCTGAGTGGAGCCTTTCCCCACCCTATCAAATCTGTTGGGGAGCATTTTATTACCATGACAGTTTCTAGATTATGTTTGCACTATATTTTTTTCTAACATCAGTTTTGTCCAAATTTATCTCCTTTTTATTTTTCCCTGAAGAGAGGAGGAGGGTGTGTAGGAACCAATAAAAGAGTTTGTGTTAGAAGTGCCAAACTTACTGGAGATAGTTAACTGCTCAGAAAAGAGAGGACATTTATCCTCCTTATTCTTCCTCTTGCAACCTTAGAATTGACACGAGTTCACTACCCTCTGCCCTTTCTCATCTGCTCCTTCCCTGCAGGCATCTGGAATGTGAGGGGGGAATCTTTATAGAGCTCCATGGGCTTCAGCCCACTCTCCCACCTCGACATCTGCTAAATGGATGGTGGTTTGTTGGAAAAAGTGAAATAACCTAAAAATTGAATCTGTGCTACCGTACATAGAACTTTTTTTTTCAGGACTTGACCATGTTCCTTAGGGTTGAGGAAGGTAACTGTTTTCATATTTGCCTGGTCTTGATATTAGCCCCATGAGTCAGCTTGCCATGTCTCAACTAGGACTTCTGTACAGCATGCAGGTGAAAATAGCACTTCTCATGTGGAAAGCAGTTGCAAGGCTAAATTCATGCAGCTGAGCATAGGCAGCGTTGGAGGGGCGTATCTGGGGCCTTACGGTGTGAATTTGAGTTGGCAGCTATTTCATTCCTCCAGATGCTCTTTCCCTTCTCCAGGAGGTGCTGTGTGATTTGAAATAGAACTCTTGCCTTAAAAGCAGCGGAGTGAAGTGGGAAAAAAATCATTAGTGCTGTGTAGTAGGAGGGGCAATCTAAAATTTCTTTCATTTTGATTTTTTCCTTTCTTGAATAAGGAATATTGAAGAACTGAATTCATCCTGTTATGTTGATCTGCATGAAAAGAAATGTAAATGAGATCCAGATGTGTTTTCTCCTCTAATAGTTTCATTCACTATGCTTTAGATATGAGAAAATGAAATGTATTCTGTAACAGGTTGGAGGAGAATAGAGCAAAATTATAATTTTTTAATATTCCCTGGGAATTCATAGAGGCCTAACGAATTAACTAGGAAACTCTGATGTCTAATGAACTCTGCATGGGGAAATATTTAATTTTGTACCGACTGCCATAAGGCAACTGCATGGTGGGTTATTTAATCATCAGCTGTAGAAATAAAACAGCAGTAGGAAATGGGCCCGTCCCCAGCATTGTAAAGAAAGGTTTAACTGAGCTCCCCCTTCAGTCTTTATTGGAGAGGTTGTAAGGCCCTCTTCTAGAAAGGCCAAAACAGCTGGCAAACATCTGTCTGGACATGCTTAACACAAGAGCCTTCAGGTAACATGGAGCGGAAAAAATGGTAAAACATCTGAAGATGCAGCCTTGATCTATGTGAAGTCATAGACTGTAGCTTTTAAGTTATTCTGCATAATAACGGTGCAACTAATTGTGTGAAAAGAGCACTGTGAATTTTTTGCTTGTTTGATGTATTCTAAGTATAATTTGCAGTCAGTATAAACCGAGGTCATGGCCTGTCCTGCAGCTGTAGAGGAAAATATAAATATACGGTGCACTTTCCTGCATGCAAACAGTGATTAACGTTTGTTCTGTTCAGAATGGGGTTCTTGGTCTCCTCAATTTGTCTGCATTCCTTTAATGACCTGTGCTGTAGAGGAGAGCACACTGAAGGAAACCGGTCTGACCTGGTCCCCATGGGGCAGCAGAGACCTCCTATATTAGTTTATGGCATCAACCTTCCTCTCATTGAGACCATATTTGGGCCTTTAGCATGCATTCCTGAATGGTGTTCCCTAATAGTTGAACATTTTCTAGGCCTCTTTAAAGCAAATTTTCCCAGGAGGTAAAATAAACAGCAGAACTTGTGCCTTGGAAGGTGAAGACCACGTGGCAATGCAGTGCTTCTGTGAGAAGGCTTGGGGAAATGCAGGGTTTAATTGTGACAATCATATAAACCACTGGCTTAATACACCGCAATGCCTCTTTCTTTTATGGCAATTTTCTCATAAGTGTCAGTCCCTCACAGAGCCCTGTAACTGGGATCCCCTCCTGCCCAGGCACTGCCCTGGAGCAACCAGTCTCTTCTCACAGGCAGAAAATTACCCTTTTGTAAGTGCAAGCATCTTCTGGACACTATGATAGAAGAGAATGACAAAATATGACTTGTCATCCCTCTTGCTTCTCTCAGGCCTCATCAGCCACAAAGCTGGGTTTCAGCTCCTCATATTTCTTTTTGTCCCAGCACTTTTCCTGTGGATTTAGTTTGTACTGAGCAGTTTTGTTTATTTTGAACCTTGAAACCAGAGTTAAACCCTATTTTGTATCAGACCTAGACTCAGTCTTGCAGAATTTTTTGTTCTGCGTACTGGAACTGATTATATTTTGATTAAATGGTTCAAGGAAAAGTTCGTAGAATCATAGAATATCCTGAGTTGGAAGGGACCCACAAGGATCATTGAGTTCAGCTCCTGGCTCTGCACAGGACAACCCCAAGACCAATTCTGTAATCTCAAACTCTGAAGCCTACTGCAAGAAACAGATATGAAACCAGATTCATTCTCCTTCTTTATAGGGGGTGAGCTTATGATTTTTATTTCTGATCTCTTAGGTAACTGCACAAGTCACTGGGCTCACTGTGCTACTAGAAGAGTTTGGGTTTGTTTGGTTTTTTTTAACTATTCTTCCCCAAGCTCCATCTCTCCTGAGACAAATAAAATGAAGAAAAGTCTGAAAAAAATTTATTACAGAGTAGGAGAGAAAAATGTTGAAACATTAACATGTTTTGAAAAATAGGATTCTTTTCAGGTAGTTTGTCCATTAAAATATCATGTCAAGCAATAAATGCTGTACAGCACAGAGTTATACTCTCATTTGGAGCACTCTTGCAGTACATTGGATTTTTGGTAATGTGTTTATTCACTCTATCCTCATTATGGAAATAATCAACAAAATAGATCTGTGATCTTTCAAATCCCTGCAGAAGTCAGTCATCTCTCCAAACATATGGTCTGTTTACCTTCCCAAAAGCAAAATGTATTCATAATATCAAAACCCAAAGACCCTTCTCAGTTCCAGTGCAGCAGACCTGGAAATTCAGTGAGGTTTTGCTGCGCGTTTTGATCCCCAACTGGTACTTGAGAGCAGAAGGCCAGAGCTCTAACCAGGATACATTGGGCTGTCGAGCCACCATGCTACAGTGGTTCTGACATCATTTTTTAATGAGAGAAAAAAATAGCTGACCTTGTAGGGACTTGCACCAGAAACCTCTGGCTCCTCGCCAACCAGAAGAGCACTTTGGGAGCAAGTGTGCCACTTAGTGAACAAGACTGATTTTTCTTCTCCACTGTTACAGAGTCACCAGTGGCTACTTGTTCCCCAGAGATTTCTGGGTTTACTAAGTGCAGTTCTGTCCTTGGTTCAAACATTCTGCACCTATGGTAGGAAAACTGATGCTGAAGTTTTTGAAAACAATCGTCCTTCTCCACCCAAACCCCTATTTTATAAATGTTATTTATCACAGAAGTGTCTGTTGCCATCAGCATAGTTTCTGACACTGCAGCTGCAGTGCTAGCAGTCTGACACAATGTGAGGGAAAGGGGTAATATGTCATAACTTTGCTCAGCAAATCCCCCATTTTACTTAGAACTATCATAAGGAGAGTGAAACAACAGCACCTGAAAAAGTCCTGGGGAGGTTATAATAAGGGAAAACACATTTAGATTGCGCTTAAAAATCCATTCTCCAGTGCATACGTTTACCCCAACTTACTTATAAACCTTTAAGAAGTACAAATGAATCACTGCAATATTATCAGAGCCCTGAAAACATTCTGTTTTATTAGGTGTGTGATAATTAAAGTGATATTCTTTCTCTTTTTCCTCTTTTTTGTATTCCTCACCTTACCACCATATTTGCAGGATTAGCTCTATTTGATGGGACTGCTTCCTTCTTTACATGAGTGACAGGGGACTAGTCATAGAAAATCTGTACTGCCAGTGGTTAACGATAAGGCTTTCATCTCTCAACCAGCTATTTGGGTTTTTTGTTTAGCCAGTGCTTTCAATCTAAACAATGTGGGCTGCAAGTAAAATTGCACATATCTCCAGTGCCCAAACAATCAGGCGTGTAGAGATTCTGACACGGGAAATTCACTAAATAAGGCTGCTGTGTTTCAGTATTTTTTGTAAGGCAATGACAAATGAAAGCATTGAGCAATGCTGTTATTTGAAAATAAGTTCAGTACTTATGATAATCTTGCAGAGTTTATAAAGTTACTGTGTTATTAACCTTCCAATACAGATTGCCTTGCTAAAAATACAGTTCTTTTCTGCTTGAAAGCCTATTCTCTTTTTCTTTCTTTGGCTAAATTAACCTCAATGTATAATACAGATCCTAATAAACTTCTAGAAAGTGTAATTTCTCCCGGTTTTCATATGCTTTTTTCTGTAGTACTAATATAAAGAACTAAAATTGTCAAGTGTTTATTTTAATTTTTTTGAATCCCACATGTGCATATACTCCATGAAACTCTACCCACGGTACTGACAATCAACCTGACAACATAATCAGTCAAATTTTACCCAGTGACTGTTTCTTAGGTAACAAAATACAATCTCAGAAATGAATTGCATGATACAGAAATAAACCCCACATCAATGTGTGGTGCTCCCATTATTTCTCAGTGAAGTCTGAGAATGTTATGATGGTGCAGTGCAAAGGTGAAGCATGGCTGGTGCATGGATTGTGAATGTGCTGCTTCTGGTGGGAGTGAGATTCACCCTACAACCAAGAGAATGCCTGATGAGAGTCTCTAAAATAGGACTCCATCATATGAAATGTAGGTGATTTGACTATTGAGGAGGTAAGGCCAGAAGGAACACATCCCTTCTGAAACTTTGCTTTTTCCTGTTGGTTGCATTAATGCCTTCCTACCCACATTCTAAAACAATTTTCTGAAGTGTCTTCCTTTTTTTTTTTTTTTCACTTTGTGAGAGGTTGTTGCTGATAGAACAAACTTTCCTCAGGGAAAAGAGCTAGAGCTCTCCACACTCGTGGTCACCATTGAAATCAGACTGGAAGATGAATTGTTATCTTCGTGCTAAAATCAGCATGAATGAGAATGTCATCAGTGCCATCTTTCATAGCTGTAGTTAGTTAAAGTGTGCCTGATTCTTTTGTAACTGTTTTTATAGAGTAGGTTAATTCTTTTATAATTTGAGGGTTTTAATTTTATAATATTGCTTGTGGGTAATACATTGTCTACAAAATAAAATACAGGTTGTATTTACCAAGACACTGTTGTGGGGGTCAGACCAGCATATGTTACCTATTGCTCCTGGCCACAACTGAGACTGCCTTTTTGCTAAATTACAGACAAGCAAATAAATCTATGTTTTCAACCAGTTACTTATTTACTAAAGGAATACACAAATTAATGACTGGTGAGGCACAGTAGTAACTGTTCAGATGGGCAGGGGCATTTTTGGCTGTGGAGACCAGAAAGGTGAACTGGGTGGCCACTTACCATGGAGATTCAATAAAATTGACTGGATGGAGCTGTAGGAGGTTGAGAAGGTGTGTTTGGACAGCAAAATTGACAGCTGAGAGTGTCAGGGTATTGAAGAACAGGACACTTCAGATGGATGGAGTGGGTGGGAGCTGGGCTGGCTAACTGGGTTAAGGACTTGGATGCAGCAGCCTGATTTACTTTCCTCTTACTGCCTGGCTTGAAATACACCCTGACTCCTGTGCTGACATGGGCCCTGCTGACTGCAGAAGAAAGTGGACTTGGAATGGACTCCTTTCTCCTTAGCAATCTGCAAAAAAGTAATTGCCGCTTCAAAAAGTTTTACCAATGCCACGTTGCCATATGGAAAAAAAAAAAAAGGTTTGTGCAGACAAGTGCACAAGAGAAATCATTCTGGAAAGAAAATGTTACTGACTGGAATTAAATATCCAGCTATTGATGAGATTTTATAGCTGCAGTTTTTCTGTTTTCATTGCAAGAGGCACTAACTTTTTCTTATATCACCTCAATATCCATAGCTAACCACAGGAATTTTGCTGCTTTTTATTTGATCAAAACTTAATTTTTTGGGGGGAGTGTTATTCTTCCCCAGCTGGCCTTCATGACTTCTCTTTTTATTTTCCTTTTGGATGGTTATATTTGTAAATAAGTTCGGTTTGCCCTGGACTCAGCTGTGAGCATTCAATTTGACTGATGCCCAAATTGGAGCACTCACAGCAAAAATATAAAGGTGCTATAAACATTTTAAATTGCTTTTGACTCTGAAAAGTGTTTTGGAATTATTCTACTGCCTCAAACCTTTTATGTGTACTTTATTCTGAACTTTTTAGAGGGGGCATTGGACTGTAACATTCAGTGTCTTCTGTGACACTATAAACTCCTTAGTTGGTTTTGTTTTTCAAATAGTAATGGAAGTCATATAGGAAAATATTTGATAGATAGATAGATCAAAGAGTTTTAAAGCAAGGAAAAGGGATAGCTTCTATCATTTTATCAATGTAATATCCTTATAGGAGAGCAACATTTTGGTCCAGAAACACTGCAAAATCATTCCCTGAAAGAAATTGGTGATGTTAGTGAAAGAATACACTCTTCTGTCCCTGAATCCCAGAGGACTCAACACTGACACTTGCCTTTAATTCTCTAAGAATTTTTTTTTTATTATTAATAGAGGACCTCAAATTGTGCCAAGGCAAAAAAAATATTGCTGTTTGTTTGATTTTGATTCATTTATTATCAATCCAGCAGAAATCCTTTAAATACAGCTTTTCGTAGCATCCTGAGGTTTATAACATTGCTCTGTTACCTGAAAAGGCTCGTGGACAAGGTGGCCCAAAAAATTCTGACTTTGAAGCACAAACAATCTTTTAGGAAAATCAGGGGACCCAATGACTGTAATGAGGAATAAAGAAAGAAAAAGAGAAAAAAGAAATGTGTGCATGTAATTCGCCATCACAGACAACTCAATAAATCTCCAGTTTACCATTGCTTCTGCTGTGAATAAGGCTGACAGCACAAGGGCTTTGTGCAAGTGAGAGACACTTCATGAAATGTGTGTGCAAGAGAGAGGCAAATCGGAATTCAAACTGAATCACATTTGGGACATTTTTGTCAGATGATTTCCTTCTCTAACTGGCACAGAAACAAGCAGGATAAATACCATGCAGAGGCTAATTAAGCCGTGTTCTCCCAGGGAAAGCAGTTTCATACCATGTTCCAGGTGGTTAGGACAGTTATAAACTTGAAAGAGCAGAAGAACAAAATGTAATGTTAAGCAGAGGAAAGAGTGCAAAATGTTTTGCATGTTTATACATTAAATCTAGGGATCTGTACAAGGATGTGCTGTGCCACTGTAGAATTATTTGGCTCTTGCATTTTTTGTTGCTATGGTGCACCTTGGCTGCTATCTTGGCTTAAATAGACTCTCTACTACTTTTCTCATGTGAAAAGAATGTGTGCTCCTCACTCTGGACCTCATTAACTAATCTTTTTTAGTTTTATCCTCTATTTTGTGATAATTAAGGTAGAGACTTGAGATAACAGGGAGAAGAAGTGATGTGAGGACTGGAAAAAATTCTGTTGTAATGTGACGGGCAGGATCCTGCCAAAAATATGTGGCTACAACCAGAATCCACCTTACCTCATTGGACATGCTATGTATTTTAAATATGTAAATGTTTTGTCAGTGCCACGAGAAATACTTTATAGTAGGAGACCATCTCCAAGGAATCTTGGAGAGAGGTCTTGATTTATTCACAGCTAGTCCTGAAGCACTATCAAGAAAAATCCACTTCCTGACAGAGTTGGCAAAAACACGAGATAGGAAAACATAAGAGAAGATGTCTAAAATTTTTTTTAATTTATAAATCAGAACAAAAGGCAAATAAAATACACCAAAACATCTCAGAAATGTATGAGGCAGCTCCTGAATGAAAAAGCATGGTTGGCTCTGTGGTGCTCTGTTCACCTTCGCACTGGGAAGAAAAAAGCCTTGACTTGTTTAGTGAGAGGATATATTTATAATTCAAACCAGAACCTGCCTGTGGATTTGGAGATCTGTTGCTCTTTCTGTCATTATAAAGCATGATTCTGCCTACTGTAAGTGTACAAGTAAATGACACTTTACTCTAAAAGCAGATGTTTACCTCAAAACTTTCCTGTTTTTGTGGTACTTTTTAAAATCTAATAAGATAATGAATGGTCTAACACAAGCCCATAAAAAGTCTAAATTCAAACTGCTTGGAATTGAAGTGGGAAGGAACCTACCATGCTCTGCTTGCAGTCTTCTGGTGTAGCTGATATAGGTTGAAATGCTGGCTTTGCTTGAAAATTCTGTATTATCCTAGCACAAGTATACAAATTCTGAGTAAATCCGGGCAGGTTTCCCATAGCTCCCATTTAAAACAAAAATAAAATATGTTGTGCAATTCTTTGACATAAAAATCAAATGTAATGCTTCAGAAAAATTATAAGGCAAAAATGTTCGATGTCAAAGTGAAGCAGTTAATTTGGGAAGAAACAGCACTTAAAATATATAACCCTCCTTTTTGTTGTCCTAATTGGATGGTTTTATAATGACAGATGAAAGCCACTGTGAAAGTAACATACAAATGGTGTTTTATAACCTGCTTAGTATTTCAGCAAAAGATTTTCTTTGTGCCAACCCATGAATCATAGACTGCTGCACATAGAGAGTAGCAATAACTTCTTTTTAAGATGCGTTGACATTCTCGTTGTTATTACTTTTAAATTAATATGGGGTACTGGAAGACATTTCAGGTGTTACTGAATATTACTGCTTGTGCTAATTGTTTATGTTCTCTTTATGAGTTGAACAAGGGCTTGTTAGAAGGAAAGGCTGTGAGAAATGAATGCTGAATGAACCTGCAACACAACAATGCATTTGAATAAAGCCAGGTCATAATAATTAAATATGAGGAAAAAGGCTGTAATTTGTATTGGTGTTTGAACGCTTAAAAACAGTGTGAAAAATTAGCCTGATCTGAAATGAAATATTCTTTGCTTAGATCTTTTTTTCTAAAATAATTGTAGCTGAATGTAGCCCCAAAACACTATTTCAAAAAAAGAAAACAGCAAACTTCCATTTAAAAAAGAAAGTTAATTTTGAATATTTTGAGTTCCCTTATCCTTTTTTTTCCCCTCCACTAAAACTCTGCCAAGTTTAAGCTGCTTTCATGGAGTGCTAGACATCCTTTATATTTTAAGCAAATGAGTTATCTTAAAGATTTTCATCCAGCTAATAATACAAATGAACAGAACAGACCATTTGCATTCAAGCTTCTCACTGTAGGAATTACATTTCTGATTAAGTTTCTAACTATACAGTAAGGAGCTTCAGACCTTGGATTTTGTGAAGATCTATCCCCCACATGTCCTATCCCTTGAATTCAGAGGAATGAGGAATTCATTCTTTTTGTGTGATAGACTATATGGATTAGCAAACAAAGTTTTTTGTAGCACCAGGCTGCTCTGAAGTGTGCTGAAGTGTAGATTGTAGTGAGTTACTGTGAGTAACAAGTCCCTCTCTAGCTCTGCAGCTCTGTATTGGTGACCTCAGCTTTGCCCTGTTTCCTTGGCTCTAAGAACAAGCAACTGTGGAAAAATTTCAGAGTCCCACATTGTATCATCGTGATGTAAAATATTACACTATTTTCTGGTTAGCAAGTGGAAGGGTGAGGCTTCCCCTGGATAGTATTTGCTACCAAAGTGCCTCTCTGAAGCTAAGGATGGGACAGGCACACATCACTTAAACCTGTAACTTTCACATACATTCCTTGCAACTTTTTCAGACATTTTATTCTAGCCATATAAGAGAAAAATCCTGGCAGGTATCACCCATTTCAAGCCTGCTTTCCACCAGTCTAGCATAAGAAAGTGGCTGGAAGACATCCAAAAGTCTGAACATTTGTTTCCATGGAAGGCTTGTAATATCCAGATGCGTTTGACTTTCTGTTTGAAAAAAAGAAATCAATAAAGTTTATTAACTCAAAAGAGACATCTACTGCAACCAGTTCTGTCACTTTTAAGGACATCTTATGTAATTCTTCGTGACACAGAAATCAGGCTATAGAAACCAACCTACATGTTCCTGCAAAACAAGATTTAGCATTGTAAAACTCACTGGAGCAGCTCAAGGAGAGGTACAATGATAGAGAACAGAGGAGAGCTGTGAGAAACAACCTACTGCTAATCAGCCTAGAAGGCCAATAAGATCTGATAGGTTTCTGCAATAAAACTACCCTAAACCTCCCAGTGGATTTTCATACAATAGAAATCAAAAGGGCACATTAGTCATATAGCAAGAGAGACACCGAGGGAAAACGTCCTCATCCCATACTTTAAACAGCTTGCTGATTCAGATAAAATAGCCATCATGCAAGGTTCATAAAGAATAAAACTTTTCATTCTTCTTTGAGGGCCAGTCCAAGGTCTGTGCAGCATTTAAGTCATACTATTACGAGGCCATAAACAGGGCAGTAGTTGTAAATTATTTCTTATTGCTATTACTACCATAATGCATAATGATCTATCATCCACATTTATAAAATGCTTGTACTGGAATAGGCAGACCTTAGTTCCTTTTCAGAACAGTCCTGCTGACTTCAGTCATGTCTACAGTTATAGCAAAGATTCAATTTGCTTTTCACTCCACTTTCTGCACTTTGTTAGATTATCTGGAACCTCTGATCATAAAGAGGGAAAGATACAGTAGGAAATGGATGGAGTTGTTTCCTTTATCCCCACAGCTATTTTTACTGTATTCTAAAAAGCAAACATTGGTTAGTGACATCAGCAGAGTCCTCCTAATGTAGTGCCTTTGAGCTGGAGCATGCAGCTGCCTGAGGATGTTCATTAGAAATCTTATTGAAGCTCAAACTGGGTGGCTACTTAAACTCGACATGAGCTGATGGATTGTTCCATTCCAAAAAGCAAAGTCTGTAACTCCTCTTCCACCTGAGCACCTTCCCCCCATGTGTCTGTAAAGGCTCTTCTCCCAAACACAGGGCACTGCAGGAGAGCTGTCATTCAGGCTCATCCTGTCCCTTTCCTGGGAAGTGGCGGGGTGGGATTCAGCAGAGATGCACATTTCTAGTTCTTTGGCCTGAGACTATAATTTCTTTTCCTTTGAATTAGTTTATTCCTTGGCTTTCCAACTGTTCCAGTACTACATTACTGTGTATGATCAGTTGTATGTAATGTAATAACATAACCATATAGAAAATACAATGGTGTAGCAATATGAAATTATACCAGGGATACTCAAGCTTTTGTTAGGTGCATGTAGAATATTCTTTGTTCTTCAACGAAAGAATTTAATATTGTGTTAATCATTCTGAGCAGGTTCTGTGATTACCTGAATCTGGTTTTAATCTGAAATTCAAAACTCCTAGGATCTGCTAGGATTATTGCTGTGAGACTGCACAAAATCTTTTCTTTGATATATGGGAAGTATCAAAACTTATGTAAGGCCTGTTCTTCTGTTGAAAAGTTTAACTCTGTAGAACTAAGAAGAGTGTGACATATTTAAGATTGTAATTGCTGTCCTCGGACTTCCAAAAGGGAGTAGTCTCTTTTTACATTAAATTCCATTTAAAACAAAAATAAGATCTAATATTTATCCTGCTGAAATTAGTGATTTTTTCAGTGCTGTTATCAGTGTTCTCTATTTTGTTCAGATGACTATGAACTGGCACAAAAAATGGGATTGTGTCTCTATGTCCATTAATGGTAAATTATACTCAATATTTTTTTTATTGGATATGGGTCTGTAATTACTAAAGGTAGTGGTGAATCACAGTGCTTACTTAGAAATGTTGCTTTTTTCCCTAAATACAAAGCAATTAAAGTCTCTGCCTCCACCAAGCAACTTTGACTTTCAAGACAATATAGGCAAACTCTCTGTGTATATGTTTAATTGCTATTTTGTTTATAAATTCTATTTAAGGAGCCTAAGGACATTTATAAAGAAGAGTTTCTAGCAACTCCTAAACATTCCTTAAGAGCTAATTAATGATAAACAACGCATGGCCCTTACCTAGTAACTTCCCAACCACAAAAATTCCGTTTACCATCTGCAACATTACCATATCTGTGTCTCATGAAAACAGTTTCTTCACTGAGCAATGAGGAACGAACAGCAAAAGCATCTCCAGACCTGTTTTCTCTACTAGAGTCCAGAATGCCTGGAAAAAAATAGATGAGCTTTCAGGCACACCAGACTCTTCTGAAACATTAGCAGCAAGCTTCAAAGCTAAATAGAAGTTGAAAACAAATTGCTTGTGAGTTTAAGTGGATATATTAGTCAGTCAGAAGAAAAAACAAGTGCTGCTAACTGAATAATTAAGTAAAGGGATGGAGGGTGAAGTTACAGAGAAAGCAATTGTTTGTACAGGAGAGAAAACAGGTATCTCCTAAGGAACATTGAAGGCATTGTGGGGAAAGGATCAAAATAGGAGAGATTATAAATTTCCATAAGAATAGTATTGCTTCTGAGTCCATGATTTTGGTATCCAACAGAAGCTGAAAAATTCTTGTATATCTGGCAGCCTGTCTATTCTTTAGGTGCATTTCTTGATCTAAGAGAAGATATTCCCTCCCCCTGCAGACTTTGACTGAATCCTGTCCTGAGGCTGTGATGGCTGCAAGAGCATTATCAATAAGATCAGACATATCGTTCTGCCCAGCAGGTAAGCTGGTGTGTTCTTGTGCCTCTCCCGAGACTGTGTGCAGCTCCATGTTAACCTTAGTGCTGGATGTTTCCCCACTGGAACCTGCTGCCCTTTTTGACTGAGGTGTCAAGTGATGATGCTAAGGGTGGAGTGTTGTTCCCCAGGACTGGGCACAGAGACACAGACAGACCTACTGACAGGCTCTCCTACAGGCCTGATTATTAGCCATTAAAAAAAACCCACACCAAAAATCCCCAACACACTGACTTTGATGAATATTTTCATTCCAGGGAAGACCTTAGACTCTTTCATAAATACTTCTCCTCCTTGTTCCATATTGTGTATAAAATTGGAAATGTATGTTTTTCAATCAACCCTTCACAACATGTCGTTAATTGTTTGAAGTAAAGTAGCATTTTCTTTTGTAGAGTGAAGAAGGCAAATGTCACTTAGCCCCAGGATGCTTGTGCTAAGTGCAAGATGTAGTGCAGAAATGTGATCTCTGCTGCCAGCAGCTCACAGCAAAGTGTTATATTTTCAAAAGCTGTATCTTGCTGGTGTAGACATTATGTGAATATCATTGCATATGTGTGAGACCAGACAGATAAAAGATAAGGCTGTCCTAGCTGTACCCATGTCTTAGCTTAAAAATAAAATTATTGTATTGATCTGCTCTCATAGGAAAAATGTACATCGTTTTTGAAGTATTCCTAGTGAATATGCTATAAATCTCATTCTTCTGTTCTTTTTTGTCTGCCCTTAGGCAGAGACAGAAATCAATGGTTTTCATCATTCCAATGTTGTATAATTTCATAATTCATGATGTATGATTTATTCAAATACACACATAACTTTTGTTTATCAACTTGAATGCAAACAAAACTAATAATTTCTATCACTTTTATCTTCATTGTAAACTGGTTGAGCCAAACATAGAAAACCATTTAGAAATACCCCAGTTGTTCTTTGTTGAATTCTGTATTAGATATACCAAGTTGTAAATTAGCTGGCCTGTTGTACCAGTTCCTCCTGACCAAAAATCCTAATACTTTTGGAGTGTTCAGTTCACTAAAGAGTTTTGCCCGAATGAAGGTGACACATGCTTGTCTGAGCAAACCCTTTTATTACTCTAGGGCAACATGCTAAATAGCCTCGTGTTTCAACACTGTTCAGTGCTCTTTAGACTACTACATGATTTATGACTAATATCTTTAATGTAATCTTACCTAATGCTGATTTGTATGTTCTGGGCTGTCTTCAACTAATATGGAATTAATTCTCCCTGTGTAAGTAATTCTTACTACCTCTAGAGAAAGGGGGAAACTGTGGTAAAAAATAGGGAGAACACACATGGGAAGTCACCAAAAGAACCTTAGGATTCAGTGGTAGGTCTCTGGGGTTTTGGTGGACTGTGCTACATGTGGAATTAGGTCAGGAAAAGGGGCAGGAAGGCTTTTCAGATTTGTTTTTCTGGGGGTTATTTTTCAGGACATGATTTGTGATTGAATGAATTCAGAACATTTTTGCATCTCAGAATAGCTAAGGCAATTGAACCCTGAACATTATAAATTTGGTCTTGCCGTGGATCTTGCAACTGCCATGTTTGTATCTGGTCCCATGGAACAACCTCAGTGTGAGCAATATAGTACTGTAGCCAACAGGTTTGGGTTTGGGGGGTTTGTCCACCTTGCCTCTGAAATGCAGACAACTCTACTGTCTACCAGAATCTCTCTGGGTCATTATTGTATTTGTCTGTTATTTAGTTTGCAAGTTGAAAAGTCTCATTTTCATTAGTAGGTGAAAGAAAAGCATATTTGGATGTGCTTACTCTTCACTCTCTTAGAACCTCCTTGTAGAATCTGTTTTCCTTCCAGCATCAGCAATATCTTGCTATATATCATATACATATGCTTCAAACTTCTGTGAATGTAATTGATAAAGCAATTTTTACCTAGTAATTACAATATCCATTACTGGTTTACTGTGGTATATTTACTTTAAACATCTGTCATAGACGCAGGAAAGCAAATGTCTTTGCTAATATAGTCACAGTTTATTTTTTTTATACATAGTATTTTACTTCATCTGTTAATTGCTAGTAGTTCTTCCAATTTTTAATTTTCTTTGCATCCAAAGAAAATTGCTTTAGATTACTGCTATCACAATGTTAATTAAAAAGACTGAGATGACTGTTTAACACTGTCAAAGGTGAGGAACCTATATTCCTCAAATAGAAGATAAGATTGCTGCTATTGAGGCCCATGGCGTGCCAAGACACGGAGCCAGGCATCAGGTAGTTCCTTGGGAGCCTCTCTTCTCATGGGCTGCATCCACAAACCCCAGGCACAGGGAGGGCAGGGAGTGGAGAAGGGCTGGGGAGAAACCAGGGTGTCTTTATTTGCCAGTTCTTTCTCTCCCCAGTGTCCTGCTCAGCTTTGTCCATCACAGCACGTTTGCAATTCCACCGGATGCTTCAGTTCCTGTTGCAGCATCAGTTCTTTGAAATGCGATAGTGTTTCAGGTCATTGAATGAATTAGAACAAAAATTGTTGCCTTGCATAATACAGTTTTTCAATGGCAGCAGTCTCCTCCAGGTTTAAAATTTAACTAAGCATTTGGTAAAATTAAATCCATTTGTGAGTGAAAATAACATATCTAATGCAAACATTGTGCCCATTTTTTCCACAAACATGGGAAGAGTGGGGAGAGAAAACAAAATATTTTCTCCATTTGTGTTCAAATTCTTGGCAAAATGGAAACATCCACAGAAAATAAAACTGGGAATGGATTCATGCTTCCTTTGATCAGCTTAAAATCAATTACATGATATCTTCCAGTATTTAACAATCACTGCTGCTATTGAAGTAAGAGTTGTGTTTGTGTCCGTGGTACTAAGGCTGTGACAAGAACAGCAGACGAAGGCTGATTTTGTGACTTAAGTGTAATACCCAAATGCTAATACTCCAACAATTTAGATGTAGTAATGGTCTAGGCTTTAAAGACATTTCAGATTAGGGGTAAAATTTGTAGCCAGTGGAACCCTATTAAGTGCTTTACAGGTCTTTTTGTCTGAGCTTGGCTATGCAACACATGCAGTAGTGGAAAAGTAGATGCACTAATTAGTATCATCATGCTGCTTTTGTTCTTTGCAGCTTTTCTTTTTATCTCTCCTATAATACCTACTTTTTACAAAGGTGTTCTGCAGGGCTTCTTTCTACGTGTTGCTGGATATGGAGTAATTCAATGTGTGGTCATTGCGCAGGTGTTGACTGGGGTAGTTTCACTTGTTTGTAGATTGACAGGAGACTTTCTCTGTGCTGTGCAACTATTTATTTTCTAACACTCTGGGGAGGACTTCACCTTGAGCCAGACTCTCCAAGTTTTCATAAACAAATATAACCACCTGATTTCTGTAATATGACATTGAGGTCCAAATATAAACTGCTTAATTTCATACTCTGTTTAAAATGGATGTGTCTTTGCTTGTTTTTGGTTTTGGTGGGGTTTTTTTAGATTTTGCATCTTTCTAATTATAAACAATAAAAGGCAGTTATTTTATAGTAATAGATTTTACTTCGTCTATTTTCAGTTTCAGGATATAGAAAGGTATACTAAGGAACATGTAAAACACATGAACAAACTGAAAGGAAAATCTCTGAGTTTTTTGTTTGAAAATATTATGCCATAGGAGAATATTTGAGAGGGCTTTTTTAATAGCACAGGCTAAAATTAATATTTGTATAGCTTTTCTTTTCTCCTGTACCAAATATATTCCTTGTTATATATGCCATAGATTTAGTGTGTGTGTGTTTATATAAATATGCATATACCACGTAGTTAACTGCAGATCTAGAGAGATTAAGAAAGATATTTGAAGGGAACAAAACAATTTCCTGGAGAAGGGAGGTGGGTTGAGTGGGTATTCACTTGGTAGAAGGTTAGGAGAGAGGATAAACTAACAACCTGGTATTGTGGTAATCACGTTGTTTCATGGGTAGCTCAGGATAAGGGAGAGGCAGTGAATGGAGCAGTGGGCAACAGAGCTGAGGTGAGAGTGATGAGCACTTTGTTGTTTGGAGAGTGGATGGCTCTTAGTGTCCCTGTTGGTTTGGCCCCAGGAAGGAGCCTGTCCATGTGCCCACACCTGGGAATACCCTGCCATGTCCTTCACCTGGTGCAGGCTTGCCACACGTCCCAGCTTATCCTGGGGCCACCTCACCACTGGGGTTTATCATGTTCTGTGGGGACAGGAGAGACCTGCCCATTCCTAAGTACAGCCCTGTACTATCAGGTGAGTTTGAGTTCTGTCATTTGACTGAGTGGAGAAAGAATCATGGCTGTTCAGAAGGTGGATTAATGCACAGAAACTGAAACCAGAGCTCTTGAATTACTGTAAAACCGAAGTCTGGGCTTCAGAAGATTTGGTTTCAGCACATGTATCTTCACGTGTTGCCTTAGGCAATTTATTTCAGTGCTTGGCATCCTGTCTCCTACTTTTGTCAAATGGAAATAACACATCTTTTCATGTTTGCATCTCATCTTTTGCTTTGTCATAATAGTCTTGGGGACTTTCTCATCCTATGTTGAAGAATAATCCCTACAGCATAATGTGATTGTCATCTTTGTGTTCAGACAGTGATAATTGTTGTGGTACTTTGGCAATAATTTCTGTCTCTGCAATTTCTTATTTGTGTATGACTCCTGTAACTTGACCTTCCTTATAAAACTTCATAAATAAATTTTATAACAGGATTAGTTCTGTAAGGCAAATGTATAATGGATTTTTGGAAGTCTAAACAAATTAAATGTCGTGACTTTCCAAACTGCAACATTAGCAGCTTTTTTTTTTTTGGTGTCTATTTAATTTTATTTTTCTTCTCTTGACTAGTTCAGTGAACATTAGTATTTTAGTACTGTTTTGTAAAGTTAAAACATAAGGGTTTCTAATGCTAAATTAAAATTGTTTAGTAAAATTGCCACACATACTTCCTCTTGGAAAACACCTCATTTTTCTGGCTAGTGTTCTTGGGGGTATATAGAGAAGATTTAACTGTTTTAATCAAGTGATGCATTTATTGAATCCATAACACAAGCCCTATTTTAAAAAAAATACTTACTACAACCATTGTAAATATAAGCATAAACTTAGAATTGTACATTATCTAATGTATATATAATGTACATTGTACATTATAAATACAGCAGATCTGTAAAAAGAAAAGTAACTTTTACAGCATTTTTTCACATGTAGGACATGATTCCCATTGGGAGTCCCATTGGCCTGTCTCCTGCTTTGGACTGCCTGGTGTGAGTAGGACTTTGATGAGTGAGTCCAGCTGAGGGTTAGCAGTGTAGTCAGGGATCTGAAAGATGTGATGCTCAAGGAGAACCCTGGTCAGCCCTTGGAACATAAGTTAAGGGAGGGCACATTGCTGTCTTCAACTTCCTAGCAGGGCAGTCTGGAGAATACAGAGGCAGGCTCTTCCCAGAAATACTCAAGGGTAGAAAAAAATGGCAATGGAGGTGGAAAATTCTGATTAGATTTTAAAAAAAAGTATTTTCAGTATGAGGGTGACCATGTACTGGAAGAAGCTTTCCAGAGAGGTGGTGGTGAATTGAACCCTTGAGGGTTTCAGTGCTCACCTGGAGCAAGGTGATCTAAGTGGCCCTGCTTGGAACGTGAGGTTGGCCTAAATGACCTCTGGAGGCCCTTTGAGACTCTGTGATCCTGTGATACATGTATGAAATTATTTGAGCTCAGTGATGCAATAAACCAATAATTTTATAAAACTTGATTGAAGCCAGAATAAAAGGAATAAATGCAACAGGGAAGGTGTATGTTATGTACATTGTTTTAAGTAGGTCATAGAATCAGAGTTAATTATAAATCAAAGGAGAGTTTATCCCTGGATACCAGCATTTACTGAAAAGAGTAGCTGAAACATCTGGAATTCTCCCTGTGACTTCAAACATCATGTCTTTCCCATCTTGTGTAGAGAGAATGATGTATATCTGGGCACTTAGAGCCTGTATTTAAGCATACAATTTGGAAAACCTCGGTCAAAGATTGCTGTTCATTTATTAAATGAGTTTCCTGGCACTCTCATCTTTCTTCTGCAGAAAGCTGTTTCTCGAATGTAAAATGCTGTCTTTGATATAATGTGATGGTGTAGTTCTGTCGACTGAAAAATATCAGAGCTCTGTATATATTCTTCAGAATTCCACAGCTATTATATGTTCAAAATATTCCTTTATCAACTACCCATGTAATGGTATTAGTTATCTGTACAGTGATAGATGGATGTGCAAATTTATATTGTAAGTATTCTTGTGAAATTTCATTTTGAGAAAAGTATTTGTAGAATACTCAACATAAAAATACCATTATTTAAGAAAGATAAATGCACAAAAGCAGCAGTCTTTGATATCAGTAAAACCACATCCTAAATGTGCTTTGCAACAGCCCAATTTTAAATCTTTCAATATTTTTGCATTTTGTTTGAAATATAAAATATAAACTGGAAACTAAACAGATTTTATAGCCCAATTCCATTATTTAAATCACTCTGGGCTCTGATGCTGAAAGCTACAATTCTGTCTGGAATCAAATTGTAAGGATGAGTTATAATTCCCTAATGGAAACACTGACTAATCTCAGAGTATATGGATGCTAATGGTGCCATGTAATGCATTAGCAAACATGTTACTGATAAATAGGAATGAAATATGATTGGGCAGTCTCAAGGATCAGCTCAGAAAAGATCTCAATTATAAAGTGTTGCAGAAGGAGCTAATTAGGTGTTTCTATCACCAAAGGCTGAGCCATGTGCAAGGCAGTCCCAGAAAAGAGGAAAAGGACTGTGAGCCCTTTGCTTTTGAGGAAACAGCCAAACAAGGTCTCCACATGAAAGTTCAGAAATCCCTATGATGCCAATACCCTCAGGCTCCAAAACTGCAAGTGTTTTGTTGGCTGAGGGCACCATTTATCTCACCCCTCTGAACCACAATCAGTCAGCAGCCAGGCTCAGGTGGGCTTTGCAGGTCTCCCTGAGGGCTGGGGCAGCTGGATGGGTGTTTTGGGTTGTATCTGCAGAACGCCACCACTCTGCACAGACCTTCACAGAGGACAGAATCTGTCCTCACCTCTGCTCTCCCTCTAAACAGGGAGACAAACTCTCCTCCCATGTACTTTCCAAAGGCAGACTTACCTACCTGTAGAGTCTTGCAAGCAAAAATGCAAATAATCACTGTGCCTCTTGCAGAAAAACGCAATTATAACGACAGCTCCCATACTACCTACACATACAAATGGCACAAACACGGTTACTGATGCACAACAGACAGGTGATGGAGCTGGAAAAAAGTGCTTCCTCACATAACATGTCTTTTCATCAGGTGTGTAACCCTATGGGCAAAGCACAGCGGCTTGCCATGGGTTTAGAGTGATTATTTTTAACTTTACACTTAAAGTAGAGATTTAAAAAAACCCCTTTTTTAAAGATTATGAAATATGAGTATATTTTATACTTAAATGAGTGGCTTTGGGGAAATAATCTCCTTAGAAGTGAAATGTTACTACAATTAAAATTTCATGTTCATATATCGGATTTTTAATTATTTCTGATTTAAACATTTTTAAGTTTAGAATAAAAAAAATGGCCAGTATTTATTGCAGGTTAGAAAAAAAATTGCTCCTGGAAAGAATTATAAACTATATTGACTTACAAAAACAAAAGGAGTTATAAACCAGCATATTTATATGAAGTGAGGGAAGCCTAAAAGTGCATTTTACAGCAGAGTTGGATGCCACTCCAGCTGAATTCAGAAGTGTACCTCACCTCAGGTCTTGCCTGTGGATGGGCTGGGTTCCATCGTGGTTGTGCGGGCAGCCTTGGAGCAGCCAGCTGTGGGGAACTTCTCCCAGGAACAATGGTGTTTGGTAGCCACAGTCTGCTATGGCACTGGTAAAAGCTGTTGAACTCCAAATTCAGTTATTTAACTAAGGTACTACGTGCTCTTGGCTGCTTAGTATTTGAGATATAATTCTTTCATTTTCAAATTGACTTCAATCTGATTGTCCTGAAAAATAAGAACACTCCTATTTTCTTGCCAGTGTCTTTCACTTGGTTTTACAAAACCAGGAATTTTCCCTAGTCTTTTCCAAATTCCTTAACCTTTTTTAAGCTTTTAGTTGAGGGAGGGTTTGGTGAGTAAATATTCATATTGAGAGCAGATTCTTTTTGAAATTGCTATTCCACAGCAAAACTGACCCAGAATTGACTTAGTGAAGTTAATGCCAAGCAGATTCCCTGTTCATGTTACAATTATATACATGATATGTTGCTGCTGACATTTAGTAGAAATTTTTGTGTGTTCCTGTGTACAAGCCTGTTTCACATCCAGCAAAAGAATTTCGATTTGACTTGAAGATAGAACATTGAACCGAAAATTTTTGTTGCCGTAGGTATCTTCTTGTGCTTTATCCTTCAAGCAAATACATAATTAATACACACCTGTGTTGGGTATAAATAATGGCAAATATCCTTATTGATTGACATGTTGCTGCCGACCACATGCCAGTGGTTTTACTTCCATCTGGTTGGGATGGACATCTATTAAAATAAATCAACTTTGTGGCTTCCTTTTTCCGTATAAAAATAACCTCATCTGTCTGGAAGTTAGAGTGCGATTTTCCTACTACGGAGCCTGTCTCTTTGCACCCTCATCTTTGCAGCGTGGTATACTGGTAATGGAGAATGAAAATGGAAGAGGGGCATTTGGGAGCAGCTCTCCCCAGAACCCAGTGATAGGTAAAACTTTGAGGCCACGCTGCAGCCTCAAGAAAAACATTGGAAGACTGTCAGTGCAGATGGGGGGATTGTGAGCTCCCTAGTTCCAAAACCACCCTTCGTCTTGGTGCAGCCTACAATTTGCCTTGCATTTCCTTGCTTTATCCTTATTCTCCTTATTCCTTTTTCTGTGCTTTGTCATTTCCAGCAATAGGAGTGTAAATCTGCAGTAGTATCTAAGGCTTACATTTAGTAACAGTAGGAGTTCTGGTTTTGACTTTCCTTGAATTTACCAAGCACTGCTTAGCTGAGAAGAAGACAAATTGCAGTATTGAGAATGCTAAAGATATTGAAAATAGGAAGAAAAAAATAAATTGGGGACTAGCAAAAATCAGCTACGCCTATTTAGCTGCATCAGTTCTGATGGCCAGATATAAAAACAACATTAAAGTTAAAAACAAATTTAGGCTACGTGAATAAATCATAAATTAGAGGATTTTTTTCAAATTGGCATTAAAAGTCAGTTCTAGACTCACAAGGGGGTTCACTGATCAAGAAAGCTGTGCAGAGAAGAGTGTTAGTTTCTCAGATTAACTGTTGGTAAGAGTTTGAGCAGGGGAGCATGTGTGTGTGGTGGCAGGTAAGAGGGAGCTGTAGTGGTAATGAGGGCTGACAGCAGAAGGATCAATCTGGGGTGTTCTGAAAGATAAAGGGCAGAGATGAGAAAGGGGAGAATCAATGTGAAGCACGGGAAGCCAGGAAAATCAGAGCCCTTTCTCAGGCATGCTTCAGCAGCATGAGAGGAGGAGCAGGAGGAGAGTTGGATCTCAGGATGTGATGGTGCCATGATGTCAATAACAGAAAGGACGGGTTGTCAGAGGTGATAGGACAAACTGTATCATTTTACAAAGGGAGGGAGGATTGTGAAAGATGGATGTGAAAAGTGTCTGACAGGGTGAAAAGAGAAAGCTGGTGAAGCTGAATTGAAATAGGTGATGAGCAAAAGGAAATAATTCGAAGAGTGAAAGAGATTTGGAGCAAGAGATTAATGGTACACTGAACAGATGGAAATTTTTGGAGATGTTTTAAAAAAGTGTTAAAGTGAGGTCAGAATACCTGACCTTCCAGGATCACCATAGAAAGTGAAGGCTCTTAGTAAGACTGGAAGTGCAGAGTTCTGCAGAGGGTGAGAGGATCCAGAAGCCATAAAGTAGTAGGGAAGAAGGCACCCTTAAGGAGGGAAGCCAAGAGGAAAAGCTGGGCACTGAACTGGCCTAAATCTGGCCACCAAACTGGACCTAAAGGTCCTGCAGCGGGTGGAGGCAGACAGCTGGGGGCACAGGGCAAGAGGGAAAATGTGCCTGTGGTTTGTCTGCTTGGGCCAGACATTGTCTGCAAACTTGAATATGGCTCTAGGGATATATTTTCAGAAAAAATGGTGCCTTAGCTTGCATTTATAGAACAGAAATGGGGTGTTAATTAGACCCGCTGAAGACAGTGGTCTCTGAGCTGTTATGTGTTTTCTAGTTATTGCCATACAAGTTTCCTTCTCCCCTCTGATACTGGTTTTGCACTGTATTCCTGACTCCTGGCACCCAATCATTATCCCAGATAGGCAGAAATTAGTTTGAAAATGTGAATTGCTCTATGCATAGAATATCTTCAGCTAATAAACGCTGTCTTAAATTTCTTCCGTTTTATTTCTTTCTTCAGTTCATTTTAAGTGTCACTTCTTCGATACATCTTGACATTTAATATGAAGCATTTCATCTACTGGAAATACATCCGAGTTTTCAGCTCAAGAGTCCAATTAAGAAAATGCTCCCATGTGCATGCATTTTCCTTTATTGAACGTCAAGTTCCCTGCAATGTCATGTACGATGCAAGTTTAAAATCAAGGCTTTTTAAAAAAAGTACTTCTAATCTAAAATATCACTTTGCCTCCTCACTGTGCTTCCCCACCTTCAAAAAATGAGATGCAACAATCTGTCTTTCAGTTACTACATTGTTCAACTTTTGCTTAGTGCCTTTTTTTTTTACAGTTACTTGCATATACATTTCAAATGCCTGTGTCTTGATAAAGATGTTGATATCATCCAGCCTTAATGCTTAAGAGCTTAAATAGGGTACTGGCAATTAAAAATGTAATACTACTAAATACATTCATAAAAAATATCTTTTTGTTTTTTGTTATTTTACTGTTTGAAGTTAAGTTGATCCTGGTGTAAATGACGGGTGCTGAGCATTCATGAACACAGATCATGTTTTCTTCTCTGGATGCTGTAATACAAACTAAAGGTACACAGCAAGAAAGAAATCTATGTTGTGCAAGCACTCATGTCACAAACTGCTGGTTTCTCTAGGGCTGTTCAGGCCATTTCTCAGGAGCTGGTAGGTCCCATTTGTAGGGTTCTGCTTTGATAACCTGGCTTTGTGCTGCTGTGAGTGTTCAGCACAAAGTCATGAGGAGCCAGAATGAAAATGCTGAGCTCTTTTGATCCGAGGGGGTCTCACTGTGGAGCAATTGCTTGTTGCATTTGACTGTAGCAAGTGGATGAAGCAGCTCTATTGTTATCAGGGGCTGAGGTGTTTCAGTTCCCTTGCCATGTCATGTCCTTCCCACAGAGCTGCTCTGTGCTGGCATAGAGGGGAGACCCTCGGCTGTGCAATGATGAACTGACAGCACTGTCCCTGACAGAGGACACAAAGCACCGATTACTCCCACAGAACAGTATAAAACAGTGAAGGTCTCCATTTTTTGTAAAAGGTTTCTGTTAAAATTTTTCAGATTGAGGACTTCTGCTACATCTAGTACCTTAACAACAGCTTCATATTATTTTATAGACTGTTATTCTATTGGGAATATTGTGCTTTGTACTGATCAAAAGTAAGTGCGTGTGACTTTTTATGGGTGGATGAATGCAAAAATTTTTCAGTAGAGGAATCTTTGTTTTCATATGCATAAGCCAGAAAGCATACTGCAGCCTCATTGACATGCCTTTGATCCTTTGACCAGTGTAAACAGGAGGCAGTTTATGGAATGATAGCTTTACACTTAAGAAGGAAGTGAAAGAATGGTGATGTAGTACAAAATTTTATGAAGCTTTGATTTTGAAAAGCATTCTTCAAAGTTTAGTTTTCTTCTCCACCTTGTTCCATTGGCTGACATATTTTCTACAGAAAACTGCATCTCCAACAGTCCCACAAGTGGAAAAATAGCATCCACGGTACACAAGGTCTAGGACTGGGAGTCTTCATTTTCTGAGGTAATTTAAGGATCTTAATATCAGGATTGAGGATGTAGCAGTTAGAGAGGACATGAACAGAAGACCAGAGAGAGGCCATCTCTGAAGCTCTTTTTTTAAAATAAAGAGTGCATTTACTGTAAATGTCTCATCTATATTTAGTTAAAGTCAAAAAATCAAGTTTAAATCCATACTGACTGCAGTTCACAAAGGTAGGATGTTTCAAACCTACATCTGGGCGTGTGGTAGGGCGAGGGGGAATGGAGCTGTTGCCTGGCTCTTGATTTCACTGAAGAACTGCAGCTTACTGATGTATATGGATTTTTCAGGAGAGGATCACTCTCTGAGGCTTTGGTGCATTGTTGTGGCCTTTGGTTTTTCATTGCTCAGTCCCGTGGTGCCAGGCTTGAGTGGAGCTCTCTTACAGACAATCAGATAAATGTCATGACTGCAAGCAGCACCCGTTTGGTCAGCAGGGAGCCCTTGCCTTCCTCCCTCACAGCTCCAGGCTCACCAGCATTTTATTGCAGTCAAATTTTCACCAAATATAATATAACATAATATTTTCAACAAATATAATTTTCTGCACATATTTAACTGCATTTTACCTATGTAATTTCCTCAATCACTTTTCGCCCATTTTATTAATGACTGAAATTAAACATCATATACTCAATAGCAATAAAATAAAATTATTGAACTTATGTGAAAGATTTAAATTGACTTTATTGAACTTCTACTACACCCTGTCTCTTTGGTTATACGTTGGTGTGGAATTCACCACACCCACCTATTCATATTTGCATCTTTCACTGTAGACTCAGCAATTTATACCTCAAAAAACCAGAGTATTCAATGAGATGTAAATCTATGATAATAAATTACAAAGAAATCAAAAACAATTTATATCCAGTAAAACTTTTTAATGCGTATTTCTTCAGAGTGCAGTTTGGTGACCAGTCGTTTAGATCTGTCTGTGTTCCTTCTATTAATTAAAATTACAATCCCTCCTAACACTTCACTCAGCATTCAGGTGAGGTATTTAAAGTGGATACCGTTCCAAGCAAGCCTGCCTTTCCAAAGAGAAGCCATGGTGATTTTACAATGTCACAGGCATTCTGAAGCCTTTCAAAGGGGTTGCCAGTTGTTCAGGGCTTTCAGCAATTTGGCTTAAGGTAGAAAACTTCATGGCACCAAAAGTTCAAAGAATGTTTAAACAGTCTGAAATTGCAGTGATGGAGACAACAGAACAGTGCAGAGACCACTTAGGGTATACAAATCCAGACAGGAACGAGTGCCAAATGAATCAGAACGGAATTTGATTTTACTTATTACTCTGTAGTCGACTGATAATGTAGCTGAATAAAAGGCATTTTTCTTTCTGGAAGCCAACTCCATTTAGTGTACCTGTGTTGGTGATATTTTCACATATAGCAGCCCTGCTGTTGCCAGCCTGTAACTGGAAGGACACTCTTTGACATTCCTCTGCAGTTCACTGTGTCTGGGGCCCATGCTTGGGCTGCTTCATGGAAGACTTCTGTTCGGGAATGGTGTTAACAGTCGTTCCAGCTGGAATGATTAATCTATCTTGCAGGATCCCTGCCTGTAGAACCCAGTTATATTTTGCAATAAGGAAAATGTCTGATCTGACACACTGGCTGCTTCCTATGGCTGTGCTCAGTTTCTTTCCCACTGGCACTTGCCTGTATTCGGTGTTCCGTGGCTCTTGGGCATCTCAGGGGCTGTGCTCTCCCAGGCGAGCTGGAACGTTTCCATCCGTGTCCAGTGTCTTGAATTTTCATTAGAGTGGGAAATGGCTTCAGTTTCTGAGTATCTGTTTGCTTACAAGTCTGTCTGCTCGAGCTGTAGACAAAGGTGTCTTTTACTGCCACTTGTATGGAGTTGTGAGAACAGTGTATTTGAAGGGGGAGAAAGAAAAGTGAAATAAGTGTAAGTGAAGTCTATTGTACGTTTGGGAGCCTTAGCTGATGCCTGTGAAAACATGAAGTAAGGAAGCAGGTGAACTTGTCTTCCTGAGACCAAGCCATCTCTCCCCTTGGATAGGAAACAGAGACAAGAGGTGGGATTTCTCTGGGTTGTGACCGGGTGAGTGCTAGAGCAAGCTGACACAGCTTGAGACAGTGAGCCCACAGAGACCATTGTCTTTTTAAACTCTGTGAATAAGAACACAGAGATGATGTCGGGTTTGAGATTTTTCCTTGCTTGTATGTGCTTGAAAATGTGTCAAACATTTTCCTCTGATCCCTCTCACCTACGTTAGTATTTATTTGCAATATTGTAGTTGCACTAAACCATTCTTCTTGATGAAACAAATGGAAGTTGGAAATATTGCATCACTATTATACTGGTGTTAGCAGTGCTAAGTGAGATTCAAATCAAGGAGGAGTTCCTAACCTTAAGTGCATGGCCATAATATTTGTACTGGTACCAACACAGTGTTTTCAGGTATGTGCACTACTATATATCTTGATTTGTTTCTTACACACTGAAAAAATATAGGAGCACTGAGACTTGATCTCTGATATTTTCTCTAGCATGCAACATAAGATGGCTGACAGCAATTAGCTACTGTTAATGTGCAATGTAACTCCTTAAATACCTAAATGAAAAAAAAAAAAACCAACAAAAAAAGAAAACAGATGAAAAAGATCTATAAGAAAAAATACATGAACAATTCTAACTTGACAACAATTCAGGGGTTGATAAAGTGCCTTGATTCTCATCCCTGCAGCTGTTTCTTTCTCTTCCTTCAGCAATACATTGAGTAGTGGGCATCAATTGACAAAATAAATGATGCTGACTTGTGATTAATTTGAATGAGATTTGCATTTGAAAGACACCAAAATCTTGTGGAAAAGTGGATGAAAGCCTCCAGATCTAAACAGGCTTAAACTTTAAATAGAAGAAGAAAGTAAATTTGTAAGTACTGGAATTTGACACTATAAAAAGCCTTCAATAAACTCCTATTGTATGTAAGAAGAGAGATGCAAATAATAAGTAGTACTGCATAAATTACTTTTCCTGTGAGTTTCATATTACCTACCCTTTTCATTTTTTTTAACTGACTTTCAGTGAGTTATCCAAACTGAAATCCTGGCCTGCCAAATTTCTTCAGAATTCTGCTGTTGGTTTCTGTGGCTCAGGACTGTAATGCATGATTTGTGATTTTGGTTTAAAGACAAAACAGTCAGAGAAAACTCACAGTTTTCATTTCAGTCTCTTTAAAATTTTATATTGGTTTTAATAGCTCAAATCCATCTGTAAGCCTATAGAAATAGTTTCTAAAGTAAATTTGTTTGCCTTGGAGCTTCTCTCAGTTCTTTCCACTTTCATTTGAACAATTTATTTACCTTGACCTAAGGTACCTGTCATTTCTGCAAGATTCTGCTCTTGATGCTACAAAGAAAGGACTCTGTAGTAAATCTGTAAGAAAATAATTGGGGTTTGGAGTTTCATTTTTGGTTAAATACATAAAGTTGAAATATATTTCTGCCTAGGCATTCCCTTTTCACTAGCACAATGCAAAGCAACGATTTCTCTCTGGCTGGAACATACTAGCCTTCGCATAAATTCAACTCACATTGTGATGTTGAAGCTTCTAATCTGAAAGCTTAGCTTTCTGTAGCTAGAAATATATTGTATTAAAAAGAAAAGGGAGAATTATGTCCTCATTCACATTTGGGAGATCTGTCAGAAGTCAGATGACTTGGAGTATGTAACTTGTGAAAGAACTGGCTCTCAGTGAGAGACAAAATATAAATACAAAATTGCTTTTCAGTTCTTAATGAAGCTACTAGACATGGCAGAAATTGTGTTACAGTGAATTACTCTGGTAGAGCCATCCAGTGATACCATCAACGCTGAGGTTCAGGATCCCCCCTCTCAAGGAAGATTAAAAAAAAATGGGAAGTAAAAGCCCTGTCACAATCAGGTTGGTGTGCAAGACTCACCTTTTCTGCAGAGCTTTCCCCAGTAACTGGAGCAGAAGAATAACCCTGTAGGGTGCTCAGGGCTGCATACAGGCAACCAAACCACAGAGTAAGGCAGAGATTGGATTGTCCCTCTTGGAAGGATTTCACATTTCTGCGTATCAGGCTGTAACAGCAACTGCATTCAACAGCAGCAGGAGATAGGAGGATTGATAATGAAATGGTGAAAGAGATTGCAAAAGTGTGCAGACATTTAACATCACTGTCATTATGTGTGAAAATATCAAATGGCCGCATAAAACAGAGGTTTAACACCCAAGAAATTATTACCATGATTTTTTGAACAGTGATTGCAGAGATATTTTCGATTCAAAAGCTCCAATCTCAAAATGTTCACAATATAAAACAACATATGTGACAAATATAGGTAAATAACCTCTCTGGTATTGTCTGTAATATTTGAAAAACCTAATATATCTGCGTTCAAAGTGGGCTGTCATTTGGATGCAAACAGGTTAATTAATCTGTATTTCTCATATAAAGCACTGTATAGGATTAGCTTTTCAGACTAAAATTTTCAAGGGCTGTCCATGTACCTTTATGTTATTTTGTACTTTTTCTATGTTGTGCTGTTTGAAATCCTCATGGTTCAGGCAGGGTTTTTTTGTTTTCTAAGAAAAGTGGATAACTAAGGGACTGATACAGGGCGTTCATGTGGTTAAGGGAAATGGGCTGTTGTTACTAAGTACGGGACTGTAGGTGGAAATAACTAGAAGGTGTATTCCACAGCGTTATCTTCTTTTCTACTGCTGTTGTGAAGTCACATCAAAGAGTAACCTTTATACTTTTATGGGATGCACATTTGGGAGAAAGCCATTTCTCATGCTGCTGTAAAGTAGGGAAGCTCATGATCCTGAGAGATGCACGAAGGGAAATGCATGAGTTTCCTCTTGAGCCCTATCCGTACCCCACTGCTTTCCAGGGGATGTCACTGCGAGACAAAACGAATCACCTGGGTAAGAAATAAAGTGCTGAGAAGCCGGCAGTGCTGGAGCCCAGCTTTTGATGCGTTCCTTTCTGCCCAATCTGCTCAGTAAACTGACAGGCTGAATCAATTGCCTCGCAGATCACTGGCACTGCTCCAGCAGGACTGACAGCACTCCAGCTCCAAAGAAACTCCTACTGCACCAAAAATAGGAGTAAAAATAATGTTAGTGGTGCACCTATAGAGAATCGCTCCATGGAAAACAACACTAATGAACAGCAAGCCCAAGCATGAGGCTGGTGTGCTCAGAGCTGTGCCCAGCAGTGGCCATTCCTGCCCCTCAGCTGTTTGCCAGCAGCATTTGGACTAGTTCAAGGAGGTTTGCTAAAAACCACCTCCTGTACAGAGCTGCACCACAGCATTCTGAGTCACTGCAAGGCAGCAGGCCCTGTGCTGTCTGACTTTGCTTGTGATAGACGGCACAAGGCCAACTCATATTTTAGATCTTGTCTCTAGGATGTAAAGAGGTATAGACCTTTTATTTGGCCATCTGGCATGGAGAATAACTTCCTTTCTTCGTGTCTGCATAAACTGTGTCTGCTTTAGTTTTGCCTCTGAAGTTCTGAGCATAGAACTTCTTTCCTTTATTATTTTTCTTCTTCTGATTTTGAATGAAAGTCCATCTTCTTGTCTTCAGAAATTAAATTTCATTTTAAAATTCCACCTTAAATTCAGCTCTTCCTTCCTTTGAAGTCATTATGCTCTTGAGCAGCTCAGACCTTTCTTATTTAGCCTTTTTCCATCTCATAGTTTCTTATAATTCACTGAAGATTTTTACAGCCATTTGATAAATTTTGTGCATTCTCGAACTTACGTGACAGAACACATTCCTCAGAATGTACCTTTTGAAGTCTTCCATCTGATCCAGTTTTGCATCTCCTTCTTCCTTTAATTATGTCTTTTTCTTTAAGCTAGTCATGGATTTTATTATCCACACACTTTTATAAAGGTGTCTTTCTCCAGCACTGGGTTCTTTTTCCTCTCTGTGGAAGTTCTGACACAGGCTAAAACGTGAGTTCCTTGTTGAACTAACATTTCACATCTAGTTTAGCCAAAATAATTGCCATGTCAGTTAAAAACTCATGTAGGAAACGTCTTTTTAGAGTGAAACATAATCAAAAGGCCATCCTGCATGGAAGGAGCTGCTCCTGCTGCTCCTACCCTGGACATATTTGTAGATTTAGAAGATGATGAAAATGACAACCATCTAACTCAGCAGCAAAGCAGTTTCCTTTCTGTTTGGGTATAGATTTGCTGAACAATGAGAAGCACCTTTGAAACATATTGTAATGGGAGCTTCCCTCTGTCCTTGAAGCAATAAGGCTTCTAATAAAGTGAAACAAGCATCCATGGATGGTAATTTTTTTCTTCCCATTAAAGTATTTAGGACCTTGTATTAATAACTATCCATTTCTCATGCTATTTCATGCACTGACACCCAGGTGCACTCTATTTCCTTCCCTGAAAGCTATCTCAAAGGTGTAGTCATAGCTGTCATTTCAGATATAAATTTTCTCTATAGAAAGACACAGAACTTTTCTGTCTGGCTTCAAAATTTCCCAGCAGGGAGGGGCTTTCCTGTGGCAGCCATGAGCTGTTATTCAACAGCAAGGGGAATTTTGGAGTGTGGCACCCTGCAGAATAAAGGTGTTTCTGTGCTCAGCACACTTGTCATCAATCATTTCCACAATCTACAGATTACTTTTTTTTTATACCCTGCTTTCCTCTTGCTACTTGAGCAAAGCAGTCTTTGGCAAAAAGAAAATGACTGGATTCTGCTCTTCGTGTCTTGCCAGAAACTTTTACTATACTGTGACTCACAAGAATAAAACCAAACAGAAAGTTACAAAATCTACCCACAGAATGCTCAGAAATCATTTTCCCTGGAGGAGTCACACCTAAAGATATAAATTACTTTATTCTTCTTTCCTAGCCTTTTTTTCAGTAGTAATTTGACAGCTATATTCTGTAATTAAACAAGGATAGTTATTAAAATCATGAACTGTATCTTGGACTGTGAAATAAAGTGAAAAGCTCAGGCACAGCAGCCTAGAAAAAATGAACCACGGGCAGTTCTCTGTATTGGTAGAATACAGACACAGAAATGTTGAAACTAAAGCCCACTAAAGGGATGCTTGAAGTGACCCTGAAGTTTGAGACTCCTTTGGTTTCACCAAATTCTCTGTGTTGGTGATACAGTTGGTTTCTGCACACCTTTAACTCTTTATTTTTGGGGTTTTTTATACACTTCATAACCCATTCCACCCAAAGTTACTGCACTTTTCTTCTGTTGAGTACCAGAACATATTAGGCTCCATTTCCAGGAGTCTTTTCATTTAAATCTTAAAAATTAAATTTATTTCCTGCAGCCATCAATGGCATATTCAGGGATGACATTTTGCCCTGTATGAGGCTGATAGTTCCACAGACAGTTCTGTTGTTTATAGTGCTCAAAACATCTCAAATTCATTTGACTTTTTATTGACCTGCTGTGTTAAATCAGCTACAGATCCTTACCTTGCTGCTTTCAACTAAGAAGAAAACTCTGCATGCCTTTCATTATATTATTCTTGTTTGAATGCACAGTCTGCTCTCAGATAAACCACCCTATTGGACTACTTTTTATTTCTGTGGTTTGCTTTTATATCAGCCTTGAGAAAACTGGGGATATTTTCAATATCAAAGAAGTGCTTCCTTCTATATCTCTTTCCTTGGATGTGGGACTCACTTGCAATGCTGTAGAACAAGCAGGTACAGCCCTGTCAGGCTCCAGGCAAACGAGACACAGCGATGGCTCCCAGATGATCAGACAATTGGCCCACACATTGCTTTACTCTTCATTTAGCAATTAAACAAATTGTTCATTTTATCTGCTCATAACATGAGAAGCATATCAAATCAATATGTGCTCTTCTGTTAAATATGTATTCACTGAAAATTGCCCAGGTTCACAAAACAAATTTTTACTACTTAGATCTTGTATTTTTAGAGTATTACTGGACTGATTCATTGCAGCTAATTACTTAAATATGCTGTTGGACTGCTATAAAGTCTGTTTATTCCTGTGTCCATCAGCATGACCAGTTAATAACTTAATTTTACTAGCAAAGAGTTGGGCAGGAGAGATTTATTTAAAATTCTTTGTGTATTCCTCTTCATATGAAACAAAGAAATAATGTCAAATGTGAACTGGTGATATTTTCTTGTACACATGTAGAAATCATTTCACATTTATTTCAGTCAAAATTTACCTACACAAAAGACAGAAAGTGAACATTTAAACCATTTCATGGATTGACCAAGGCATGGCTGTGGCAGCCTATGGCCTAGAGAAACAGCAGGGCTTCTATATGACATCTATTTCAAGCATATCTATGACTAATATCTGTGTTTCTATATGATAAGCGTTCCTCAAAAAGGAAATAACTGTGGATTTAATTTCAGAATTTATAAGCCTAATTAAAACCACAAATCCCAACTGAGTATGTAGTTCCTCTAGTCTTTGACTTTCCCTTGAAAATGAGTTGCAATGTGTTTCTTTTTATTACCAGTATATCAAAAGCACCATTCAAAACACAGAAAAAAACCAACAACTCAAATTTTGGTTAAGAATTTCATAATAGTAGCAGTAATTTTTTTGATCCAGAAAAAGAGGGGTTTTTTTTGCTACAGTTAATTTTGCTCCAAGAATTAAGATTTAGAATCAAAGACCTTATACCTTCTGGAAGGTGTGAATATATATGTGTATTCGTCTGGAGATATTTTATACAGTTTTAGGACTGTCAGGGGCCCATCTACCATGGTGATCACAATGTTAATATATGCAAGTCAGTGGGACAATTTCTTTTAGTTTACAGCAGGATTACTTTTGCTAAGGGTATTTTTACTCTCATGCCAATACCAGGAGCTCTGTGCAGCTGTTTGGCTAGCCTCAAAATTCTGGTGAGGCTCCATTCCTGCTATTTGAAAGGAGAAATTTCTTGCATCTTTCTTCCTGTCTTCATAATAAAACCTGCCCATCCTTTAAGTGACCATCTCAGTCAACTCACATGTAAAGTTGACAGGGACTGTGAAGCACACCTGCTGTTTCTGTGGCTTCCACAGTTTTAAGCACTTTAGTTCAATCAGCAAAATCTTTATTATACTTGGTTTTGGGAGACAGGGCTTAAAGTAATTGTAGTACTTAGTGCTGCTGCTGCTACTAATTATACCATCAGACCAACTACATTTTAGAACCCTTGAAGTAATAGATTAACTTAATACTTATTATTTCTTTTTAAGATGAGAGGAAAAAGATTAGGAGTACAACAAGTACCTGACTTCTGTCAGCTTTATCTGTTTGAAATTGTCTACATACAAAGAGAATCTCCTTGGTTGCCTTTCCATGAAGAAGCATTATGTGGCTCATTTGGTTGAAATCTAATGAAAAAGTGGTCCTGCTTAGAGAAGTTCTTGTATTATGACAGCTGGGAAAAAGAGAAAGCCAACCACTGATGAAGAAAATGAATTCATTGATTATTCAGTAGTGCAACAGGGAGAATATGTTTAAAGTCAGAAGACAGCAAGCAGTACAGACTGCTAAACCAGACATGATTTTATATCACTCATTCAAAGGCCAAGAGAGATGCACTCAGTGTTTACTCTCCTGATTTTATTTCTATCTGGAAGCATTCTCTTAATCTTTTATTGATAGGGTTTTTCCGCATTTTCATGTCTTCTCATAAACTGCTAGTAGCATCTTAATTATAAACACCTTGGTTTTAATGCTCAATAAAAAGAGGCATAATGTATGCACAAGTACTACTATCCTTGGAAAGAGGGAGAGGGAAGATCACTAGACTGGACCCCTCAGCACTCTACTTTATAAACCCATAAAATAAAATAGGTTCTTCCTGTTCAAGGAGAGCTTCAAGTCTAATGCTAATAGCAATAAGATTGTCTTCCCATTGGACATATTGTGTATATGTTGTTTTTTCTCAAGTGAGAAGGGCCAGTTATCCTGAAGTCTGTAACTTCTTTGGAAATAGGTTGATAAATAATTTATTTGGAACACTTCCTCTGTATCATCTTTATATTTCCTTGTATTGTGCAACATTTTAGCTGTATAAGAAAATTGAAAACACCAGTTCCATTTGGATTGGCTGTAAAATCCAGTTACCTGTCATTTGAGGGGTTGGTATGTAGAAGTTGAGTATTCTTGTTTTGACCCCAGGAAAGATCAATCATTTATTTGACTATTCATAATGAGGAAGTGGGCAAAGTGATGGGGTTTTTTTGTGCCAGAAGGCCAATATTTGTTCTTATTTGTACCAGCTGTTCCTCTTGTCAGGAAAATCTTTTTAAGAACTGGTGGTTAAAGTGCATTAAGTATTTTAATAATCCAAGGAAGTAGTTTGATAGTGTACCAAGGCAAAGTTGCATTGCTTGTCCCATAGACCAACATATTTCAAAGGCAACAAATACATTAATTGATGCAATAAATGAATCTGCTTCCAGAGACATGGAGAGCACAGCATGTTGCTGTTAGACGATATTCATTCTGTTGTTCTGTCTTTGACAATTATTTTAAGAACTGCCAGTTTCTTTAGTACTACATTTAATACATTTGGACTCCAAGACATGAAATCTCTTACTGGAATTCTCACCAGCAGTGCTGGCCTCCATGGATCATTTGTCCTTTTTGTGTCTTTGAAGTAGTATGTTAATTATGGTAGCAAAAGAATATAGAGGCTTAAAATTGACTTATCCAGAGATGTAACATTCATAAATTATATCCACTCTTTAATAACTTACTTTTGAATAGAATTCATCATAGTGGGGTGTTACAAGATGCCTTCAAATCTCGTATTTGAGAAATGATAATTGCCTGTGGCACAGGTAAAAAAGCGAAAAAGAGGGAAACAGTCTACCAGAACTAAATTAGTAATGCTGGAAACAGATCAGAGAAGAGGAGGGAAATGAAAGCACAAAGTTAATAAATGAGCAGCTAAACTTAAAAAAAACAACCAGACTAACAAAAAAAACAAACAACAAAAAACCCAAACCAAAACAAAAAAAACTAAAAGAAGCAATTTAAATCTAAGGCACGAGAATATTTATGAAAGCAAAATACTGCCTTAGACCAAAGGACAAACAGATGTGTAAGGAGACAGGCCAGAGGATGAGAGTTTCAAATTATTTCTTTTGGAACGGGGGAAAAGTGATATTCCTAATCACTCTGAATGCTCAAAATGAGATTTAGCTCATGGAGCAGGTGGAAGCTGTGTCTGTAAAGTACAAAAAGGAGAAAGTATGGAGGGTCTGGAGTTGAAACAATTATCCCACTGGGAGAAAGATAAGTGTGTGCATAGTCAGTATGTGTCACTTCCATAGAGAACTCTCATCCGTTACCTCCGGGTAGAATGAGCATCCATGTAGACAGCTGATAAGATTTATTTCACTTTCTGTTTCAGCAAATAGGGGAGAAAGTAACATTGTTTTTTTTCCGCCTGAAGTGTTGCATTAGGTTCTTAACATTTGTTTTCTTTGTTGATTTTGATGCATGTGTCAAATTGCGAGAGACTGCAAATGTTTTCTGTTTGAGATCCTGCTTATCAAAATGATCAGTCAGAAGAGATGTTTCTTGAGAAGATTAATTAAACAACCTCTATCATTTTACTTCTAAGACTACACAGTAGTGTATAAAAAGTTTTCCTTGTGAGCTCTTCATTGCATTTCATTTTCATTGAGAATTAAGTTGCATGGTCTGCTTGCAACTTGTATTAGACTGTGTGCTGGAAATGGCTGTTTCATGCTGGGTGTTTCTGGGGTACCTTCAAATTACAAAGGTGCTTTGTTCAAAAGAAAATATGCATATTTCTTTTGGTAATTCAGGTAATAGACAACAAGTACTGGTACTTATCAGTGTTCATTTTATTAAACAATTGAGTTACACATGCAAACTTGTCTTATTGTTAATTCAGTATTGCTTTTGCACTTCCTGTAGATTAATCTCTTCTGTACTAATATTAGCATACCCTTTGGGTATCTTCTGTTCATCTGTCTTCATTAAAATTAGAATAACAAACAACTTTTTGAAAAGTATTCTTTCTGCAGTGTGGTAAATAAGGAGTTAAGAATTTTATTTAGGTGGGTGAAACACTCTGATTGACAGGGGAGGTGAGCTACCTAAAGGGATGTATTAATCCACGTGAAACACGCTGCTTGGCTGAAACTGCAGTTTGGAATTTAAAACTGCAGAACAAAATACGCTTTTCCTCTCAATGGTAATGAACCCTGAGCCATGCAATGTCCCAGGGGGGTGATTATCTCAGAAAAACTGTTTCCCCAGTTACATCTTGTTGCATAAATAATCATCTCTTTGATGCAAAGGATAACTGTGGGAATGACGTAAGTTAAATATGTTCTCCAGCAGTCTCACTTGCAAGGGAATAAATAAATTTGTTGATACTTAGATACTTACACCACATTCTCTGGTTTCTAAGCTGTAAGAATACTAGCCATACAAAAATAATCTAAATTTCATCAAATCAACTCTCCTTCTTTGTTTTATTGTTTCTTATGCTTTTTTTTTTTGATAAATCATTGTAATCAAAGCACTAGTTAATACTGCCAGCCTTTAGCTCCTAAGCTTTACTTCAGTTATCACTAGTACTGAATAAAAGTAGAATAGTATTGTCCTGAATATGTTAAAGCCAAACATGTCAAAAACATTAGTGCTATAATTATAATCCTGAAATAAAGTATGTTCCTTGGGTAGAATTAATCTCATTCTGTTGTTTCCAAACCAATTAGTTTAAGGCAGGATTGAGTTCTCATTGACTGCAGTACCCTGTTTACTGTGGTGGAGAGAATCCTTTAATGAAATGCAAGAGGTGAAGAAGCCTCTTGCTGCCTCGCCTCACAGAGATGAATTTCAGCTGTTGGGAACTTGGAGAGAAACAGCTCCAGTAGATCAGCTTTAAGCCTAGAGATCAAAAGTTAATGGTGGTGAGAAGAAATTTAGAAGTGAAAGGATGTAGCCTTTAAATAGTCTGCACTTTGTAATTTTTTAAATTACTATTAATCCTCAAATCAATTACAAAGATGTTTGAGCTCATAATGAAATCACGTTCCTGCAAGCAAGTATTCATCACCTCTCTGACTGCTTTAGTTGCAATCATTGTTTACAGTTTCACATTTCTCTGTTCTAGCATTCCAGGACGGTTTAAATACCAAATTAAAACCTACAACAAATATCACAGCTTCTCATTGCCTCTGAGAGATTTTGGTTCTGTCATTAATGTAAAAATGGAAGATAACCCAGGCTACCTTCCCAACTGTACTTACATCCAGGAGCACTTTCACAGGAGCAGCCCTCTGGTCTTCAGGATAGTTCTGTCTCATAGTGACCAACATGAATTATGCTAAGAAAGACAACTTTTGCTATTTCTCACTTGCTGTATTCTCTAAGTGTCCTTTCTCCTTAGACCTCCATAACCGAGATATTCTGCCTATAATTTTATAGTAAAATCAAAGCTGGTTACATCCCAGGGACACAAATCGTGCTTAAGAAGACCTTGAAATAAGCTATTCACAGAAATATAAATCATCAGCTTATTCTTAGGCAAAAAATGCATTTTGGGGAGGAAACTAAAAGGCTTCAAGATAGATGGTTGACAGTGAAAGCTTTCTCTGTGTGTATTGTGTACAGCAAAAGTCTTGGGACCAATATACTGATATAAGCAGAGTTAAAATATGGCATAAATTTTAATTTAATGTATATCCTTGAGAGAAGTATTCACACTTGAGATGATGCTGGATCCAGTTTTGTAGCTAACAGAAAATACTAACAGTATTGTAATGTTATTTATCATTTTACAGTTGGACTTGATCATCTTAAGGGTCTTTTCCAACCAAAATTATTCTATGATTTTATGTTTTTCAAGTGATAGCACATATAAGGTATCTGTGGTATCCCCATTTGTTTAAAAATTAATATTCAAACTTGGTTATAAAATAAGGTTTGTGGAAAGAAAAGGTATGGCTTTACTTGCATTGAAAAGTTAAAAGAACCCCGAAATCTTCCAGTGTTGTCTGTGTGTCCTGTTCTAGCTAGCAGGTTACGAGGGGCAGGGAGCTGTGGCAGAGAAATGAGAATCTCAAGGCTGAAAATTAAAGGGAGAATTGGAAACAGACAAAAGGACCAGGAGGTCTGTAGGTAAGAAATAACTCAACACGAGGCTGGAAAATTACCCAGGATAATGATGGCAGGTCTGCTGAGAGCTTACAGAACATGGGAACTTCTAGGTTAAGGAGGAGCTGGGTGGATGTGGTAGGACAGCTGGAGCTCCCATGTTCCCAGGGCAGTGGAAGGAGTTTGCAAAGACAATGGTGCTTTGGAGAAGTCCAATTCAGCAGCTTTGATGGCCAAGATTCATTGGAAAGAGTCTTGGCAAATTTTGCATAGTGGAGAGATGGGAGAAGCGTAGGGTAGGGACACTGAGTGTGTGCAGAAAGTCAAGAGAGTGTTTAGCAGTGGCAGGAAAGGCAGATGGGGAGGCTGGAAGAGCAGATGGTGGCGGTGAGGGAGAGCAGAGCGGGTTCCAAGTCTGAAACTGCAGCCTCACACAACACATCATCAGTTCTTCTGACTTCTTCTTTTTTTTCTTCATGTTCATAAAATGGCAAATTCAACTCCTACACTCCCCAGGAAAGGAGAACGGGTCCCCCTACGCTGTAAGAACAGAGTGTGCCAAGAGCGGGGCCCGTCCAGCTCTTTGGGAATCACACGTGCCCTTCCAATGCACTGCTTGCCAGTGAGCTGGGAGGGGCAGGTGTGGTCATGAGAGCTGTGCTCACGTGTACAAAACAGAAAAGGGATTTCCAAAATGTCCAAGTGACCAAATCCAGGCCTGGAAGTCTAAAGGGGGAAGGAAGCTGACCAGACCTTTCTACACACTTTATGTATATGTTGCAAATGTATTTTTCACTCAGCCTCAGGAATCAGTAGTGGTATTTCAAAGACACATTAAAATATCTTAGGGTGATAATGTTTCTTACCCAAATTCCTTCTTCTCATAAGCGAAAGTAGCCATGATGTGTTTTGGAGACACTTGGACATCCATGTTAAGCCAAACCAACAGCCACCACATGTGTAAAGTGCTCTCCACTCCTTGTGATGCCAGCAAAACTCATAGTTCTGTTGCTTTTCCCCCTCCCCACAGTTCCCTGAGTCCCATATGCCTCATTATAATGGCTAAAAAATACATGCATTGTACTGGAATAATTCAAAGGTATGTTTAAAAGATCATCTATCATACTGGTAAATAACAATAGGCTTATAGCATTTCTTGGAGGAGTTACTTTTTTCAGCATAAATTCACTGAGAGCTCTAGCATCACTTTTTTCTTTACAGCATAGATGTATTCTGAGTACGAAAATTTCAGATAAACCCACCTTTTAACCTTTGAGAAATGGGATTTAAGCTACTCAGTCTTCTTTTACCAGTGTCGCCACTGTTTGCCAAAGGGTGTAGGACATCCATTAAAGAAGATGAAAGATACTGTCACGTATTTGAAGTAGCTATTTTTATCTTTATCCAATAAAAATATACGTATTTCTAAGCAAGCTGAATTTGTAAAAGTGAGACAGCACCTATTGTGTTCTGTTGTGACCAATCACAGTCTGCTCTAAGAGAAAACACTTCTTCCCATCCCCTCAAATAGATAATTTAATTTCAAGCTATCTGTGTTTAAGTATTTGCTTCACAGATCACATGCAAAGTAACAGTACAAGAGGAGTCCCTGTTTTGGCAAACATACCAGGTCTTTATTTCAGGGAACTGTTCTGCAGGTGTGCATCTTTTTGCAGCCTTTTGCATAGAGTTGTCTTCATGGTGCTTCCTTTGAATACTCTGTTCCTGGAATCTGTGCTTCTGTCTCTACAGTCTGTACAGATCTTGTTTATCACGAGTAGCTGCTATTGGTGTTCCCAAAGACGGTGTTTTCCCTGTGCCAGTGGCAAAGTTACTATTTCAGGTGTGTGCACCCTGTTCTCTACAATAATATGGTCGCTAAAATTAAAACCTTTTATGTGCAAGGCACTGGGGTATGAAGCATAAGGGTTTGGAAGAGGGAGTAAAATCAACAACAAGTGAGGAAAGTTATTCTGACAGCGAGACATCTCATATGTCAGCAAACCAGAAGGAGAGGAAGGTGTAGCTGTGAGAAGCCAAGGGACCAGCAGGGTGTCACATTTGGTGTGTGAGATGACAGGGTTTAGCACTAGGGGTGGTGAGGAAAACGGTTGGACTTGGAGATACTGCACAGGAAGAATTGTCTGAATTTGCTAACAGCTTGTATGTTATGACAGAAATAAACTGTTGTAATCTTTTTTTTTTTTTTTACTATTGGAGTGGGCACATGCACATTTCATATGGTGTTTGCTGTCAACTTCTTCTCAGCTAGCACCTTAGGATGTAAGCAATGATTTCTTCCCCATTTAAAATCCTCTTATCTTAAATATCCTGCTTTTATTCCTGCCTTATAGGGAAGGGTGAAAGAAAGAAAACTAAACCTCACTTCTTTGTATCAAATTCTTTATGTAAGTTTGTGGAAAGCTATAGGAAGTAGGAGGCAATGGAAGATAATAATTTCTGGGGAAGAAATGAGACAATGTGAGCACACCTTGATATCTTTCAGGCAAATAGGCAACCTGATGAACAGATGCATCACACAAACTGTACAAACATTAAAAATGCAGCTTTTTCTGCTTATAAATCATTCTGTCCAGTGTGGTGGGGTTTTTTTTATTGTTGTTGCTTCTAAAATTATCTGTCCTTTTTCAAAGAGTAAACAAAAAGTCAGAATTTTATATTAATTTCTTTCAGTTTGCTTTCACCTCTTAGAAATCTGTTTGACTGAATTGTTTAGAAGACTGGTTCAGAAATAGCTAACTCTTTCAAAAAAGCTGTTTGTCTCATGCTTATGATTGGAGTCACTCAAGTGTATGACAGGGGTTTCTATCAGAAGGTGCCTAACAACCAGCATTTTCCAAAAACTTCAAGGAAGGATTAGGAGTATCAATTCTCATTCCTCGGAAAGCTAATAGAGTGGTTATTGATTTGTTTAGGAAAATGCACACCAACCCTCCCTTGTATGTAATGCAAAATGATGAGGTAATTTGCAAATGGCCAGTAATATAAGCAAGCTGTAAGGCAATTACTATATATTACCACATGCCTCTTCTGCAGATTTGAAGATCTGGTTCCTGTGGTTGCCTCTAGTAATTTCTTGCCTTAACTCTGTTTCTTAACGTGTTTGGCATGATTTTTTAAAGTATGGCTACAAGAATTTAAACCTGTCTAGCAATTTGATTTATCCTAGTTATGCCAATAGCAGAGAAATAATATCTCTAAATAATCACTTGATTGCTGTAGGTGCTACTCTCCATGTGAGGCTGTTGTAGAAGAAACTTGGCAAGTACACTCTAGCAGTTCTCTAGCAAGTCTTCATCGGTGCTGATCTGTGGTAGTGGTGAATTAGGATAAATTGACATACTTGCAGAATAATTAGCTGCTCTAGCTGAGTCAGTGGCATAAAAAAGAAAGTTAAAGCAGTTCCATCTCTGTTGTTACAGGCTGTCATATTAATCCATAACATTTTTCAACATGTGCTACTTGAATTTGACCTTGCATAAATATTACAGCAATTAAATTTTACACACACACACACAAAAATATTGAATCTGCATTTATAGTAAGTATATTTAATAGAGGAGAAAATTAGGTTTCATTTGATGCTTGATAGTGAAATATTTATCAGAGCACAAAACAGTCTTTAGAGATAGAGAAATAAGCTTCAAAATGTCAAAAAAAGGGAGGAAATTATAGAAAGTCTAATTTTCCATCTAGCATAAGTACAATATACTTGGAGGGTTTTTTCTTCCCTTATGATTATTTATGTAAAAGTTTGCAACTATTTTCAGAGAAATTTTAAGGCTAAGGTAAGAGATGCTTCATATGTAAGAATAACTTCGGAAGAACTCGGTTTCTTTACTGTAAGAAATAGCTAGTCACTCTCTGAGGTGGCATGAAATAAGGCACAAGCCTTATTCTCTCAGATTCAGGGGCACATGATACTTAGAACAACTTATAGTGACAAAATTAGGAAAAAAATATCTGTTTTCCAGCCCTGTTTAGCCCAAAGGTTAGGAGTGTTCCCTGCTGCTTGGAAAGTTTGGGCTTCACTTTGCCTCTAAGGCCTCTGAGAACAGGCTCCTCTGAAGGTTTGCTCCTTCCATGCTGTGACCTGGTTGCTGTCTGGCACAACATGGCATAGTGTCACAACAGTAGCATATGCTAGAAATATATCCATAATTTATCCCGTGTCTCTGCAGTCAGGCATTCTGCGCTTGCTCACTTGCTTTCTCTTTTAACAGCATATGCCATTTAGAAACACCATGGGCTGTGAAATTCAGGATCCCTGTTTGGACAAATTTAATTCACTGTTTCAAAGAACCGTAATCTGGTAGAAGCTGACTTTTTTTAAGCATACCCTTTGGGTGGCAGAGATGGGAAATTACTTTTTCCACCACATTCTCAAGACAACAGACTCTATACTTGGTTTATATGTTCCCAAATCCACAGAGTTCCTCACCATGAGTGCTGTCACCTGCATAAGATGGATGCCCTTCTGTTTGCAGCTGTGCAGCCTGTCCTGCACCTCTCACGGGGCTGCCTTGGCCATGTGTCTCCTGTGGCAAGTCCTCCTCATTGTCCCCACACCGCTGGCGGTCAGAGACACTCTCGTGGCAGGGCACCTGCAAGCCCCGGTACCAGTGGCTCCTTTGGGGGTCACTGCCCAGCACTGTGAGGGCCAACCAGTCCCTCCTCCCTCTCCCTTGTCCCCTCATATGTCACTGGGATTTTCCTCTAGGGAAAAGGGCAGTGTGCATGCACAGAGGGTAACAGCCCTCAGAGCAAGCCTGCTCCGGCCACACCGACAGCTGCCTAAGCAAAATCAACCAGAAAGGAGTTTGAGCAGGTCCCATGAAACCTGTGTAGTTACTGTGGCCATTTGAAAATGGACCCATCATTTTACAAGCCTGAACGAGGTTTTCTGGAGTTTGTTTCAAATCAGTAATCTGATTTTCAGCCATTTAAGGAACGAGAATTGGAAAGGATTTAAGCTGAAGTATTCATTTACTTAAGAGCAAGTAGTAATACACACTATGATTGGGCAAGACCAGCTGCCTCAGTCTTCACCAGGAAGGTGAGCTGGTCCTGGTACTGTTTTCCAAAGGGCACTGAGCTCTGCAGACACTGTCAGCAAACTCCGTGCCACATGGTACTCGTAATTCAATGCATGTAAGAGATGTTACATGACTTTTTATCGCTAAGCTTATTTTCATTCTCATTTATTCTGTAGCCCCAGACACAGTGAAAAGGTTGGATTTAGGCAGAAGGTTATGTCTTGGGAGACCTTGAACGTGTCACTCAGGAGAAGGCACTGAATCACAGCTCTGAAAACTTTCATTCAGCCATTGTCTGACAGGGAAGTGTCAGGGTTTGTATAGGTACTAGATATTGGTACAACTTCTCAGACTCAGGAATTTAATATATTTTGTACTGTTTATATATATTGTTTAGCTCAGTTCTTCCCCTGCCTGAATACCTTGGCAAATATTCCTTGTATAAGTCAGTCAGGTCCTGAGAGGTTTGATCTGATGCCTTTCAAAGCACTGATACACAGTGGTCCGGTTTGAGCACTGTGTTGTACAACTGGGACAAAGCTGGAAGCACAGATACCCAGCTTCTGCTTTTGCTTTTCACACGAAACAGTCACTGAATGACACTGAATAAAAACCAAGATCCTCTCCAACATGAGACTAAACCTTGGATCACAGGTTTTATTTGCCCTCGTGCTCTCATTCACTGGTCAAAAAGTTTTCTGCACAATGAAGTCCCTTCCTCGGGTTGATGGAAATCAGTCCCCTCTTTTTCCCAGTTGCAGTCTATGAACTTTGAGTTAGATTATTTTTCTTGTGCAGAAAACCTGTACTCCCATCCCTTTTGGCAGGACAGAGGAGGGTTTGGCTCCCAAGCACTATTTTCTGAGAGGGGAGCATAATCAATCAACTAGTCCTTGAAAACAGGGGTGGGGCAGCAGTTGTGAGTAACCACTTCCTCCAGGTGTTTGTAGGTTTTAGTTTCTCGCTAGAAAGTCCATCATAATCCCAGGATCAGCCACGCCATTAGCCAGTGACTAGCCAAGGAAAGTGCTGGGTTTCAATTTGTCCCTCTTTAGGGAGATCCTTGCCAGCAGTGCTGAACTGAAATACCAGAAGTCCCATGCTCTGGCACACGTGAGTGTCCCAAGATGCTGTCTGGGAGGATGGCTTGACCAGAACTGGGGTGGCACAAATGGGCCAAAAAGGAAATCACTGGATTGTTGGGCAGTGTGGCTCCCTCTGTGCTTCCACCCTTCATTTCTTCCGCCTGCAATGTGATATTGTCTGTTTTCTTACAGTGTTTATCTAAACTGTTTATATTAGACAGGGAGTTTTTCAGGATCAGGGCTTTATTATGTGTGTATATATAGTTCCTATGTTGCAGTGAGGGCCTCTGGGTGTTTCTATATTATGTGTGAAAATAAATATAAGAAAGCAAAAAGCTTAGCCTTCCCAGACTTGTGAATATCTGTTTACTAAGAAATTGCAACGTTACTATAGCGTTATTCACTTATTGTGCATTCAACAAGGTCAAAAGTGATCTGCAATCTTGTGCTTTTCCATTCTAAGTAGGTTACACAAAAATATCTTTCAAAAGGGGATGTTTTTAATAATTCCCTTGTGAGAGAGCTCCACAGAGAAAAAGTACCTTTCAGTTTGAAGTTCCCGGTTTGAGAAGTCTCTTTATGTCCCTTGATTTTGCAGTAATAAAACCTGAGAGCTGTTTCTATCCTTTCATTTACACGTTTTTATCATGCACAGCATGACGCTTATAAACTGGACCATAGCCACAATTAGAACTCCTGTGGGGAAGATAAATGCCCATTTTCCTAATAATAATAATGCTTTTTCTGGCTTCCAGGAAATTCATCTCCCAGCAACTACACCATTTCCTATTAACTGGGTAACAACTTACTCTTTTTCAGCTGAATATGTAAGGTTTCTGGGGAAATGGAAAGAGCCAAACTAGTTCAATAGTGCTCACATGCTTATGATCTCTCTGGCTTTTTAGCTGAATCTTCCTCATATATAGGTCCATGAAGTAATGAGCAAATTATGAGGTGAAAGTATTTTATTTCCTTCAGCAGCGAACAGGGTTTGAGATGTGTGGCTTGGGAAGTGTGGGAGATGTGGAAATAGTATGAAGATATGTTACATCTGCTAACTGAATGGAGCAGAACACAGCCCTGAAGTGTCAGGGATGGAGTGTATCTGCCTCTGAGCTCTGCAAAGCACCCAGAGACAGGTCTAAAAGAGCTACATTCTTTTCCTGGAGGCTATAACATCTCCTGGTTGAAGAGGCTTCTAAATATTCTGGAAGTCATGTAAAGAGACCAGCTTGTTAAAAGACAGAATAAGATCAGTCATAGCCAGGAAGAGCTAGGAGGTTGTGATAGATGACACTGTACAGAACTAATATGAGGGTTTTTTTATAGCTACTGGGGTGCCATGAGTTAGACAGTTGCAGTCTAATGTTCAACCTAATATTTTGAACAAGAAAAAAAAGGGGGGTTATGCTTTGGGAAGGTCACAATAATTCAAATGTTATATCTGAAAGAGCAGAGTCTCAGGTATTAAAGAAAGTAAAATGTCCTAATTCATCCCCATATGCAGAAACTGAGAACAGCCCAATAAATACTGACCAAAATACAAACAGAGCTTTGTTGCCAAGCTGCTGCTTACCAGCTGTTCTTATTTTGCATGTAAGGTGAAATATATAGAACCTGCTTTAGAATCAGCTATCACAATTTCACTGTTTCCTTAAAGTGCTCTTCCTTCTGCTCTTAACTGTTTCAAATCTTCTGGCATCTGGTCTTTGCATTAGAGACCACACCCCATGTTATGGCTGGATTCTACCAAATGTAACCCAGAAGAGTTGTATTTTGCAGTCTAGGTTATATCTCTCTTGTAACATTAAAGCAAGAGTCAGCCCAGATATCCTTACGGAAAAAAAAATTAAAAATCCCAGTTAAGGTATAGCACTTTAACATAAAAATGAGAGCATGTGGATGCAAAAGTGATGGGAGTATGACATGCTCTTAACTGAGTACTTTTAATATAAGTGTATTTTTACCATTTCTACTAGAAACAAGAAATATGAGTGATTACTTTGTCCTATGGATTTTCAGTTCCATGGTAAATTGACAAATTTGTTTACACTAATTATTGTTGATTCTTTCACATATTGCTTCTTTCCAGGTCAAAAAATCCCTTCATTGCAAATGTGTTTTCATTGTAAATTCACCCATTCCTATACATAAGTTTTTCTTTTCTTTTTTTTTTATTTAAACCAATTGAGTGCGTTGGCTGTTTTAATATTTTTTTATATATATTCTTCAGTATGTAGAGGAGTCTGAATATACTCAAGTAATCAGGCAAAAAGTATTCTTTTGTTTCTGTGTACATATGTAGAACAGAATGAATGAAATTTGGCTTAATTGGCCCTTTTGCTGTGTCTGTGAAACACAAATGTGTACGTTCCCAAATGCTGTATAAAAGGTAACACAGAAAGTAGTCTAAAGCCACAGGAATACCTCAGCCAAGTATTTCCACATCTGCTGGTTCAGTTGTCATTTGAGAGGAGTACTTGTGGACTTCACAGGAAAGGAGAATAGTCCAGACACCTGTGTGCAGCTCCATCAAAACGAACGTTCAGCGTGACTTTGTACCCACCCGGTTTGACCTTTCCCACTCTAATGGCCGAACACGGCGTGTTTTCCAAAACCTGCTGCACAGATCAGAGCCAGCAGACATCGGGTTGGGTTCTGGTTTTGTCATTCCCAAGAACTTTTAGCTGTCCTTGTTAAAATTCCTGGTGTTCCTCAGGTGTTTGGTATGGAGCGACAAGGTGTTACTGGAGAGAGCTCCATGAAAGGCTTCTAACAACAGGTACCGCAGAGGGCTGTGAATCTTGCTGCCACTTGCTGTGCTGTGAGTAGTGGTTGCCCTATTTCTTGGTCATATTGTCTACTATTCCATGGTTTATTTTTAATGGAAGCTGCTTATCCTTTCCTAATCAGCAAGGCATCAAACCTTGCCCTCCTTACACGCTTACACGGGAACACAGTTGCGTACAGAAAGGTATCGTTTAGTGGAAAGCTGTGAGCATGTCAAACACTGAGGCTTTATATATATATATTTAATACTGAGGCTTTGTATATATATATATAAATATATATATGTATATATGTAGAATATATCAACAATCCATTTTTAATTTCTTCATTTTCTGCATTAAGTAAAAAATGGGATTTTATTTTGTCACTTATAAATTCATAGGCTCATAAACCAATTAAGCTTGCTTTCCTAATGTTCTTATTAGATGCATGTGCATTAATATCTTTTAATTTTTAAGTGGTGCTGACCCTAGCAGGTGTAAAAATGATGCCTATAAATACTGGAAAACTGCTAAAACTCATCAGTATTTCAGTTTTCACCACAAACTACACACACTTCTGTCTTAGCATTTGCACATTGACTGTTCAAAGAGCCAATTCAAAATTTTATCCTGATAAATATTTTCAAGGGATAGAAACACGTTGGGAAAATAGCAAACATATGTTAGCACTGAGAATAACCAGTTCAGCAATGTTTTCTTGTGTGCGTTTTGGTGCCTATGTAGGCTATTGCAATGTTAATTTTAGAAACTCTAGCCCAGCAACAGACACTTAGGAACAGAATGATGTACTGCAAGCAGCAAGGATTTTAACTGCAGACTATAGCTTTATTTTCTTATTTATAGCTCCCTTCACTTTGTTATGTTTTATGAAACGTGTGTCTTCTTTGAGAGTGTGCTGGCTCTGTGCTTTCCTGACCAACGGACTTATCTTCAGGTTATATCCTGTTAGTTATCTTCAAACACTGAATTTACAAAAAAGGCAAATCATAAACCCCTGACTTTAGATTTTAAATGCCGTGCAAATATTATTAGAAGCAATTATAATTTTGTTTAACTTCTATATATGTTGACTTTGATTTTACTTTTTAATAAATGTGCAGTTGTTTTAGGAGAAAGCTCGAGCTGAACACAAACAAATACAATCATTTATGTTGTATCTTACAGGGAAATGACAAAGCCAAAGTTTAAAGATTTAATAGTCCTACACATTTTAACAGGCAAAATCTGATAGCATTAATTGTTTTCTGAGGTTCCAGCTTAGGTGGAGAGATTAACAACTGGTATCAGTTGCTGCAGCTCTAGTGGTTCCCCAAAATGGGAACCAAACCTATGCTTTTCACAGTACTTGACTGAATAACATCATTGTGTAGGGACAGGCTCAGCTCCTGTTACAGTTTTTCCTCTATTCTTGTTGTTTCACAAACCAAACTATTCTTCATTGAAAGACAATTATTTTTGTTATTATTAGCAAAAGAAACAAAAAAAAAAAACAAAAATACATTTTGCAGACCAATTAAAAAGTGTTCATTTTTCTGAGATTTTTAAACTCAACCCTGGATTTTCCAAAGTTTGAAAAAAACCTTTTGTCATTTCAAAAAAAATTGATTTTAGAGATGTGATATTCTGACGTTAAAAATAACAATTTGTCTAACAGTTATCTGTAGCAAAATAAAAAAATCTACAGCATGACTGAAATAAATAAAAAAGACCAAAATTATTAACTGCCACTTGTTCTGATTGAAATCCTAATTTCTATTTAAATTTAATTCATTATATTCTTCCTAGATTTTTTCTTTTTTTTTTTTTTTTTTTCATCTTGTTTGGAGTGGAAACTGTTCTAATGAGAGAAAAACATTTACAGAAGAGGAAAAGAATTTCTTATTCACCTCTGTTTTCTCTATAGACTTCAAGATCAAAGTCCCATAAGAAAGCCAAACTAGCAGAATGAATTATGGGTATATGTGGAATTCACTTTAATGTATGTCCACCCCAGGATGCACTGTGTTTAGTGCAAAATGAGATTAGGGGATTGAAAACTATTTCTGGGTGGCTTTTTTGTTTCTGTATTGATTCTTTTGGCAGAAAGTCTTTCCATTTACATCTTTATTATTTAGACTAATAATAAAGATGCAAGAGCAAAGAGATATTTCTTTCCCTTCTACTCTGTTTTATACAAAGCCTCTTTTACCTTTCTGCTTCATTTCCTTCACAGTGTCCTTAACTCTTTATTGCTTTTAATGCCATTATTATGAATCACTCTTTTCATGTTCGGCGTGCGCAGTCATTTTAATACAGATGTAATTGTAAGGTGCAAAATGTAAATCCCCATAATATGCCAGAAGACAAATGTGTCAAAGTCCCTTTGTCATACTGACAGGTTATAAAACCAGACTGGCTCATTTTAATCAGGTTTAAATTTTAATGACATAAGCAAAACTCAGACTAAAATAGCTATCTCTTTGTTATTATTTCAGATCACTGCCACAAACGAGAAACGTTTTATCACTTATTCATTGATTGTATCATTCAGAGGTATCTCCATCCTAGCATCTCCTCTGGAGACTGTGTTTTAAATCATTAAAGATTTTGCAGAGGAGATATCACTGTTTGGTGGCTAGTTGTCATGCTTTCTTATAATACCTTTGATTTTTCACCCTTATCTTTCCTCGGGTGAATTCCCTCAGTTTGCCCATTACGTGTCCAGGTCCAGGGAAAAGCTTCGTTTTTGTAGAGGTCTTGCTTACCTGTCCAACTTGGCAGTTGAGTCTTCCCTTTCAGAACTTACAGCCAGTGGATGACAATAAGGTTACGAGCTAATAAGGCCAATGATTTGTCATGGCATCACTACTGGGGTAGGGTGTGCGTGGCAGGGAAAGAAATACAAGAAAGAAAACAAAAAAAGAAGGTAAGATGCTAAACCTGTAGACCAATAAGGTAGTAGACAGGGCTCCACTAGGTTAATCTTCTGGTGTTTGGGGCATGTGGAGTATGTTTCACATTGGCATTATCCTTGTAAGCAGCTCTATGAAGCGTGGCCCTCATTTTCAGACACTGATCCAATGCACTCAGTTTAATAGAAAAGCATTTTGTGGAACTACTGCTTCTTCTTTTGAGTTTTCCCAGTAGCTGGGCTAAGCAGCTCAACCATACCCACCTCCAAAACCCAGTAATCCTAATACTGTCCCGATAGGTGGACCACATTCTGTAATCGTAAATTCTTACAAGTCATTTCCACGTCCTGCATTTGGGACTTCTCATCAGTAAAGTTAATTAACTGGAGATGTTAATACAGACGTAATTGTAAGGTGGATTGTAAGGCACAGTTGACTTGGTGCTGCCTCAAGTAGCAGAGATGTTCTCTGCCGACCCAACAAGCACCACATAGCCAGTGGCCAGGCCAGACCCTCTGCTGCAGCTCACGAGAGGTGAAGGATTTCTGCCTCCTAACTCAGAAAACTCCAGACTATTCAGTATTAAGCTGACAACAGGGGAGAAAATTATGATTTTAATTTTAGGCACGGGTAAGAAGATTGAGATTTCTGGCTTAATTAAATAAGAAAGGGGTAACAGTAGGTTTTGGTGACTATCATTATGTTTTGACTTCATGGTAGTATCCTAGAGGCTAGGCCTGTACCCTCACCTGCTGTCATATTCTCAGTGTTCTGAATCTCCACTATGTTAATATCACCAGCCATTCAAATAATCAGTGATTGAAATGAAAAAGGTTAATAACTCTCCAAAGTTGTGTGAAGACATTACTGTTAAACAGCTTCAACAACTTCATTAAAGGTATTTTGCTTTATCAAAGGGTGTTTCATAATGAAAATGTCCTTCCTGAAATCAGATTGTTTTCTAGAACAAGAAGTAATAGTCTCAGATAAAATAAGGACTAAAGAAATATATGTCAAACTGTCTGACGCATCAGAGAAAGTGGCTGTCATCACTTTTTTGCAAGGTGTGGTTGACAGGAAATAGGAAGAAAAAGACATGCTTTTGCCTATATTCTTTAGTAAATTGTTTGTTTTGACAGATGTATTTGCCTGACTTCTTCCTGATCATTGGGATATGCAGCAAAATTCGTGTCTTGCTCATGTTCTTCAGAGTTGTGATTCTACCCTCAAGTAGATCTTTGTAAATCACAAATTATTAATTAAAATCATCAAAGATAAGTTGGGATAAAATTGATTAAGAAACATGACAGGTTTAACATGTTAATGGAAGGATAAATCTGCTAAACAATGTGAAGATATATAATAATTTTTAAAATGAAATTAGGTGGAAAACAAGCAGAAAACAAGACAATTTTATGCCCTGCTTATAAGCATCACTGGCCTGGTGACCAAAAATTTGTTGCTGTTTTGAATGGATCACATACAAAAATATCAGATTGTGACTGTCTTTTGCAGCAGTAAACTATCCATGAAGGAGAATGCCAACGCTTAGACTTTTTGATTGCTAAATTGGAGCTCAATTCTAACATTAAGTTGCAGCTTGGTCTTTGCCCAAAATTGGAAGTTTATAAATTTGTCTCTTATTTTGTGAGGGAGCTGTAACTTAACATGGAGGGAGGTAGGGAAAAGAACGGATGAGCTGTCATTTTCAGCATATTGAAAGGGGGCTGAATCTCTGTGGGGAGTGTTTATATAGCACATGCCTATCACATATACTCACAGTGGTGCTTACTTATCAAGAGAGTGAGTCAGATTTAGCATTTGGAAAACATCTTTGCACATCTTTTCATGAAGTGAGAGCACATTTAACACATTAAAAAGGTATTCTTAAAGCGTACATGTTTTTAATTAGCTCCTAAGATGTGTTGGTAACGTGTGAGATTCACAATCTACTTCAATTTGCAAGATTTGAATCTGCAAAACTGAAGGAAACCACGAGAGAAAAAACCAGCTGTATTAAATGTCCACGTTTTTGCAATTTAGCAGTTTCTCAGAAAACTAGGTTTATAGCATAGGTGGGTGCAAGAGAGAACCGTATCCATAGGAGAGTGTAGCATCAAAGAGCCTGTGAGAAATGGGCATGAGAAGAACCATAGTTCTCATGCAAGTTACCTTTTGCTGCAGCAAAAAGGTTATAGAGACATTGGCTCTGCCTTCCTGCTCATCCTGAGTGTTCAAGTCAGGCTCGTGCTGTCCCTCTTTGAGAAGAAGAATTTTCTACCCTGGAGATGGAGCCAAATAAATAGGAGAGAATAATAATGTTTGGTAGTGGGTGCAGTGCAATAAATCCTGGTGTCCTACTATTGGGTCACCTTCTGTCATTTATGCAAATTAAATCCATCCTGGACAAAGATGTAAATGTAGTTGCAGATCATTTGTATAAAATTTGCAAATGTTTGAACCTTAGCTTTATTAGAATTGGAAGTTATCTTTGGCTGCATGGTACACAGGATTTTCTGCAAGGTTAGCAAAGCAGTGAGAACAAGTACTGAACCTTGCTACGTGAGGACTTCCCCAGATGCTTGTTGGGAAGATTGTGAGGTTAAGGGCACATACGTGAAAAATACTGTCTTATAGAAAAGTCAATTAATCTTTCTCAGCTTTGAAAATTAGTAGTTCAGGTTTGATTTGGTTTTCAGATGATGAGCACGTGGATCTCTTGATTTGTGTTAACTATTTTATAAATATCTGTGGGTTACAGTACACATTTCCCTTTACTTAGTATGGAGCAATGTTTCTGTATCCAAGGCCATGAACTGCAAATGTTAAATGCATAGGTAATGCTATTCTATTCTTGGGTTTTACACTGGTTTCAACTTCACTGTAGCACAGAGTGTAGTATAAAAATGTGGATCAATGCTCTGCTTTCAATCAGATGCGTTTTTGAAAACATGTTTGATCTTGACAAATGTAGGCAGTGTGAATCACCCTTGTGTGTGTAAATGTATACGTGTGTGTATATTTTTACCATTTGTCCCTTTCTTCCTTTTTCCCAAGACATATTCTCTGCCAATTTTAAGAGCTCCAAAAAACATAGCTTGACACAGGGAATTGCTTGCGGCACTCAACAAAGACAAACTGTATTGATCCAGTAAATTCCAAGATCAATGATGTAAATTTTTGACTGGCATTTGTCAGCAACACATCTCTTTATGTGTTTGACAACAAATATATTTTCAGGAGTACTCTGGAAAAATACAGTAATGAATTATAATAGCCAGCCACTCAGTTCCTTACAGGCTTTGTCATTTTATTGCACATTTCATTGTAATCTCAGCAATTTTTAAAGCAACACATTTCTCCAAATTAGCAAGTTGAGATACTGGTGCCAAGGTCTATGTTAACATGCTGTGATAGAGTGTCAGTCAGTGAACATTAAACCGAAGGGAGTGCTAACCAAAAAAACCCCAACAAAGCCACACCCCAAGATCCAAGTCACCACTTCTGCCCTCAGATAGTGGCTTCAAAACATATTTGAATTTTGGTCCTCTTATCCACCAAGCCAAAGGCTGTCTTTTGCAGCTGGGAAGTGTCAGAGTAATTGCTAAATGTTGATTTGCACTCCACACAGCATACTGGACCTTGCAGGGTTTCCACAGGGGCTGTTATGATTTATGAACTACTCCAGAAACCCTTTCTGTACTCAAATGATTTCCTCAGTGTCTGATTTATTAATTATTAACACACATCTAACGTTATTCTCTGTGAGGTACTGTATCTACAACTACAGTAAGAATTTTATTACATTTTAAATAATTGGCAGTTTCAAAATACTGCAATGACTGGTGAATCTTCATGTAGAGTAACAAAGACAAACTAAGAACAGATCAACCATGTCATCTCTTGTGGCTTGGATTGAAAGCTTATTTCAGGAGCTTGTTCCATGTTATCATCCTCTCTAGCTGTCCTATGCAAATCATGCAGACAGTGACATTTCACCTTACAAAATAGGGGAAATGACTATAGGAAAACCATGAACAATTGCTAGTAGGGAGAAGATGAATTAAAATTAGTCCCTGCTTTTGATTACAATAGCATGCTTGCCAAATATGACACATTTCTTATAAAAGTTGGATATAAACATATGTATGGGGTTTTTCAGTTGGTGATGGGGTTTGGGTTGGTTTAGTGTTTTGGGTTTTTTGTTTGTTTGTTTAAATAAAAATCAATCTATCTGCTATTTATACTCTTCAAAGTGGCCAGCAATGATATGTTCATTATGCTTATAAAGATGCCTCCATAACAACGTCGCTCTTTGTGAATGCCTGAAATGTATCACCTTGGAAATCCAGAGTTTCCTATCCTTGGTTGAAGCCTGTGATTGTGTTCACTGCTGTCCTCTTTGAATGACAGATTCTCTAAATGTTAGTGGGTATGGGGGGTATGTACTGAAATCTCAGGGCAACCTGTTAGGAAAAGATATTTATTACGATTTTTTCTCTGACTGTGTTTATTTATCAGCATATGTTTATACATTCATATTCAGAGGGATGGGAGAATCCATTTTTATTTATTTTACACAACCTCAATGCACTGAAAATACTCCCTTTCTCTTTTCATCTTTAAATTTAACAGAAAACTATTTGAAAATATATGCTTTAATGAAATTAATAGAGAATATTCTCTATTAATGGATGGATTAAGCTGGCATTATTAGTGTCCCATAGTCATTCAAAACCAAAGCACTTTTGTTTCCCTGGGCTTTTCTAAGCAATCAGTACTTAAATTAAATCTTTATTTTAAAAACAATATTTACATCACTAAAACAAAATCAAGTTTGTGCAACACTCATAGAGCATTTACACATTTCTACTTTTTATTTCCACCTAGCTAATGCATTCATTATGTATAAATTCATATTTTCCTAGTGTGTTTAATTTAGTTGAATAGAAAAAAATGGAAAGAGATTGTGTGTTTACTGTATCAAAATTCAAAAAAGCAATATCAATTACCTTGCATGTATTTGATTTTTTATGGATAATGACTATGATTTTTTTCCTCAAAACTGAATTTTCACAGCAGTACTTGAAAGAGCAAAGGTAGCCATAAAGCTAGTTTTTGCCACCGCAATCCAGTGTGAGTAATCACTGGCAGGACACTTGAAATTCTTAATTTATTGTTATTCTAAAAGTAACAAAATTAAAAACATTTTGTCATTTCTTGCTGAATAGAATTCCACTCATGAGCTGAGCAGATGTTCCTGAAAATAGAAAGTCCCAAGTGTCTGATATCCCAACACCTGGACTCAGGTGGTCATGACTGCTGTGTTGACAGAGACAGGTCTTTGCCTACATGTGCTCAGAGTACATTTCCATCAAGTGAAGGAGCCACAGGTCCCAAAGCTGCAGAGCTAAAAAGGCAGAGCTTTGCACCAGACAGTGGTTCTCCTTTGACCTGGTGCCTCATCATCAATGTGGTCCATGATGTCAGAGAAGATCTCTACAGGGACTCTTACCCACATCTGGACAACCCTGAGCCCTCTGCTGCTGGGCAGCCGAGGAAAAAATAGTGTGTTAGAACCCAGTCCTCTTAAATTGAATTATATTTTGTAAAGAGAATGAGGAAGGCCATGTATTCTTAATTTATTAAGAGAAGCTTTGTGTATGTGGCATATCTGATTTTATTATGAAAGGGGATCAGCTCCTGCCTTGTCTCATTTAATTTCTTCTTATTTGTGACCAGGAATTTGAGCAATCAATTCCTGTCAAGTGGGATAGCATCTGAGACACACCACCTGGGAGGCCATTACTTGGAATTACTTGGATTTGCTGTGCTTCTTTGAATCCCCATGGGAAGAACCATCACTACAAAGTTCATGGAAAATGAGTGCAAGTACCTTTAGAAACTTGCTTTCAGAATTTCAGTTTAATTTCTCTGGCTCATAAAATCATAGTAATTTCTTTAGTTTGCAAGACTGATTTGTAGTTTTGAGGCTTCTTGAGGGCGAAAAAAGGTCTATAAAAATAGAAGTTATATATGTTTTGAGTGTTATATATATCCAAAATTACAAGGTTTAGTTATCATTTAGCTATTTGCTGGCTGCAAATGCTATAACAGCACCAATGGGAAGTGTTTATAGGCAAGTACTCATGTTCCAGTGTATGATAATTATTTACTTGGCCAAGAGATGTAAGGTAGGAGAATCACTCTTTCTTTGTGATTTTTCCACCTGTCTATTCATTTCCTCTGAGGGGGACAAGGTTTGAAAGTCTTTTATCGAGGTGTTGTTTACATAATAAGACACAAGCAGTCTTTTGGATAGGAGGTAATTACATAAACTGAGTATGAGCTGTGTGCCACTGCTCATGGGAGTTTTGGGGTTGTTTTGATTAGAGAACCTTATCCTAGCAATCTGAATTTTCCATATGTCACAAATACTTGAAAATTACTTTTGTATATGCTTTTTTTATGAAAGGAAAGGGTGTAGAAGTAACACTTTATTCTGTTATAGGATACTTTTTATAGTATCATTAATTAACGGTGAAACATCTGCTATAAATTTGAATACTATCCCTTTTGCTGTACCACTGCCTCTACGTTTCGAATCTTTGGAGAGGTTCCATTTGTAACTTATTTTTGTTAAAGAGGCAGAAGTGTCATTTCCTTGTAAGGGCATCTGAGGAAATGAGAGAATTGACTCTGAGATTAGCTCAGATGGTTTAATCATGTGCTATGGATATATAGAGTTTTTATCTTTTCAGCACAGAATATTAGATGCCATTTGAACACCTTCTTGGACTCTCTGGGAGAAGGTATATATGCCTACACATTATTTGTTACAGTGGCCAAATAGACACTGCAACTGCAGGCTCTCCTGGCATGCCAGGTATTTGAATAGCACTAGGAAGTAGAATCTTTCGGTGCTGCATTTGTTTCACTCCCTGGATATCTTCTGTTACTACAAGAACTGCCAAAGCCCGAAGTAATGCACATTAAAATGGTGCCATTGTGCCTCTGTGAATGACTGTCCGACTTGGACATGCATTTCCAGAGCTTCCTAGTGACCAGATAACCCCCGAATGTTCAGCTATTCCAGTGGGTGTCAAACAGATTGAATTTTGGTGGCTTCCAGAAAGGCCAACACCATTTCAAAAAGTATGAACCTGCTCAACTTCTATTTTCATTTAAGTCCTGTAAGAAGAAACTAGTTCTTTATAAGTGTCTAAATCTAGTTATTTATGTTCTGTGGGGAAGCTTATGTATCAAGGCTGCATGGGAAAGAAATACCATTAGGGAGAATTTTCTTTACACCTTTTCAGACCAAGGTGAGAGTTGGATTTACCCTGGTAGCTTGATGCTTAAAGGCTGAAGCCCAATTCCCCGATCAATGGTTTCATCAGAAGGCCCCAAAATGTATTCCCATATTCCCACTCTGATATGCTGAAACAATTATTATCTCATTCACCTTGCCTTTACCCCAAACCATCAGGCCTCTCTCAGCTGAGGGCAGCCCTTGTAGATCCATCAATAGAGACACCCATCTGAAAAAGGACAAAAGAGAGACATTTGGAAATGTAGTTTCTAACTTCATTAGTTTTGTTGACTGATGAGAGTGGAGGGGAAAAGAGTATCATGCTGTCTTTATCCAGATCTCTGTGTGCTTTTTTCATTTATGAAGATGTCCTGTGTGAAGGAAAAATCTTCCTTGAGGACTCTCAGAGCAGAGATACTAATCTTCTTTTCTCATTATTCTTGTAAGAGATAATAATTTTCTTCCTCCCTCAGGGTGGAGTTGGGAAAAATCAGAACTTCCATATTTTGACTGGCTTGTATCAGGCAGTCTTGTATTTATAAGAATTTGGTAAAAATCCTTTTGCCTTTTTAGCAGTAGCATTTCAGGTACACTTGATCCAAATGTCTCTCCCCTCCCTATAGTATAATGATTATCTTCAAGTGTACTGGAGCTCTTACTGGGACTATTAGTGAATGAGAAAAGTTTTGTTTGACTCAAAGTTTCACACAGACTTTGAAAATGTCTCAGTTGTTCATTATTCCAAACAAGAGGCTTCTTTCCAAGTAGTTCACTTTTGTTTCTGTATGCATGACAGTTAAAGGAGAACATTTGCAACCAAGCAACATAAAGTATTCAGTATAAGTTTATCCACTTACAGAGATTTAAAACAAAAATGTTTATTTCCTGTATTTGCATTCCATCAGGAAGCAATTTTCTTGAATTTGGTGAGATTGAATGGAAAAGAAAATCAACATTTAGGCAGGTAAATGTTTCTGTGCAGATGATACAAGTAAGCACACATTCGGTATAGGTGCAAATCCTCATGAAGGATTAAGGAAGCTGGAGCTAACCGTTCACAAGGGCATTAATTAGAATTTAATCTCAGCTCTAGAAAGTCAACAAAAGGCTCTTGTTTACCTGTAACAGGATAGCACACCCTCCAGTACCTACCTCTAGCCCCATAACTAACTCAAACGAGTCTTGTGAGTTTTGATTGATAGCACAACCTTGAAATACGTCTGTGACAGATGACTTGTAAAAGAACAGCCTGCAAGTCATCCTCTGGAATGTTCACTTTTTGTGCCTGCTGATGTCTTTGCCATTCAAAACCTATAAAAGTTATGGATGTTTTAATGTTACTTAAACAAGCTAGTCTTAATCTGCTGTCATTGCAAAAAAATAAATGTACTCATTATTAAGAGATAAAACCTTTTTACAACCCTACTATTTAATTTTATCCTCAGCAATACCTTTCCAATATGTGTCATGTGCTGATACAAGCAAGAGGTGTGGGAACATTCCTCCTGGGACTAAAGTGCTCTAGACAGAATATTGGTTGTCTTTGAGAGTAATAAAGACAAAGGAACACAGTATCTAATCAAGCATTTACTTGGAAATTCTAATAGATTTCTAACTTAATTAAAAGCCTTTTAATGAGCTCTTTGTTTTTGATGAGAGCTAAATATAGGTAACCATGATAATATGGCCTGAATAGCGCTGCAGACCAACTTCACCATCCCTCTGGTGCCTTGGAAAGGGTTAAAAATGTTGCAGCACCAGAGAAGTTAATTCTCAGCTAATTCAGAGAGAAACTGTAGAGCTTCTGTGTTGAAATCATTCAACCCTCAGCACTTCAGGGGCATTATTCACCGGAACACATAAACAGGTTTAGCTTATCTGCTATATTTTAACACTGTATAGACTCAAGGAAGGACCTGTTCCTGTGGTGTAGCAGATGAGGGTTTGCCTGGTCCTTACCTCTGTGTTACCTCCCTGACCTGCCCAGCCCAAAGATCAGGAGATGCTGCTTTGGGAAACCAGGGCTTCGGTGCAATATGGAATATGGGGATGTTTGCAGAGCTCTGTAGACCAGGCCCAAATGGAATTGCAGCCATCAACAGAAGGGAAGGAGGTGGCTAACAAACCTTAAGCATCCTGCTGCAATAAGAATCCTTGTGGCCTCAGCAGGAATTTGAGGTGCAGGATGATTGCAAGAGATCTGCAAAAGGAGGGGAAAAAAAAAAAAAGGAAAGACAACTTAGAGCTATAAAAATATCAAATATGTCATATGACCCAATAATAATTTCTGGCTTTGACTATTACTTTTAGTTAAGCAATCCTAAAATAAGAATTGTTGTATGGCATTCATAATATACTTCTTTTTATTTGATTGAAGGGTACTGTACATGGCACCTTCAAATTTCTGAGTTCCTTTTTTCCCTCCTATTTTGGTTAAAATTTTGTTCTATCAGAACATAACAGTTTTGATTCAGACTGGGAAGAATATGCTTAGAAATATATTAAATAATTAAATAATTATAATGAATTTATAAGTTTATTTCGTTTTCATTACTTAATATTGTGCATTTGTAATTTTATTACATTTTCAATGCTTATAATTTAGCAAGTAAATATAGTCACATAAGACATAAATCTTTATATAGAGATAGATCCAGTTTCCAGTAAATTGTCAGACATTCAAAGGTAATAGTCTGGTCTACTGGACACAACCATGTTTTCCCAAAAGACTAGCTCTGTTTCTTAGAATCATCTCAAGAAAGAAATACTTTTTTTTTTTTTTTCGTTCACACAAGCAAATACAATCTTGAAAGAGAATTGTAACTTTAACATAAAGTTCTGGAGTCGACAGGGAAAGCAGAATAAAGCTCTTCTGACTGCCTGGTAAACTCATTCTGCTCTTATAGAGATTTTCTTCTTATTCTTGGAATATAAGAAATCTGAATAAAGGATTTAAGTAATTCTAATTCATCTGGATTTGAGCAGATTGTTTAGATTTTTGACATATTTTTAATTGAAATAGATTACATTGGAGATTATTGGATGAGTAGATTACATGGAACTTATCATTTTTAAACATCTTGAACCTGTAGATGAAAAGGTAATTCATAAAGGGGAAAATAAGAAAATAAGGAAAAGGAAACAATTTACCTCATAATGTCCCTAATAAAGTCAGTTTTATACCAAGTGTGATTGTCCAGAACAGGTAATGCATGAATGTTTTTATTACTTTTATGGCAATAATGCAATAAAACCCATACTTCTCTAAGAAATACCTTAACATAATTGAAATAATAAGAAAAAAATTTAAAGGAGTTTTAATGTTGGAGGATGGATTAAAAAAAGCAGCCTTTGGTAAATTGAGGAAATCATGAGTAATATATGGCATTCCATTCGAAGGAACCTCTTGTCTGTTCCATCTGTTCTTAAACAGCAATGTAGGATAGGTCTTAAGAAAAAGAATTAATTTACCTATTTATTTGCCGTAGAAGGCCAGTGTGGAGAGTTGCAGCCTCAGTAAGCATGGCTGTGGTGTGCAGAGACAGGGGAGCCTCTGGGCTGGCAGCTCCCTCAAGGAGGGGATGGGTGAGCAGCAGCAGGCAGGGATCGGGTCAGGGCTGACCAGAGGGAAGCAATTGATGCTCCTGTCTCCAGAAACGGTCGGAAAGACAATCAGGGAAATCGCAGGGCAGTTTTCTCACTGTGGTCCTGGGAAAACGATGGAGTGAGCACGTCTGTGGGCACAAGAAGGTGAAAGTGTCAGGGGACAGTGACTGGGTGCCTGAGGAGAGCTGGGCAGGTGAGACGTGTGCCGTGGGGCGGTCGAGGGGCAGGAAAAGCAGGGAGCGGGAAGGTGGAAAAAAGCAGCTACTTGTGCAGGTGTTGTCCCACTCTGATCCACCCTGTGAAGAGAAGTAGTTTGCAAAGCACAGCCCGTGGGGTATGTCTCATGTGATTTCTGAGGTTTGGGGTTTTTTTTAATTGCTTCTAAACTGGGTATGCTTGATTCAGCTGTAATTTTCAAGCAAAGACTTTCTCTGTGGGTAGTGAAACCTGTGTATTAGTCATCTCAAAAAGTTTTAAAGAAAGCCGTCAGAATTTTGTACCAAGGGGATATTGTTTCTGCTATAATGGCACACTTAAAAGCAATGGGAGTGTTTTTTAAGAAGACTGTGGGGCTCCAAGGGCCAAGGGATGTCTATGGTGAACTGGCTTCAAAGGGAAGGGAAGCTGGTCTGTGTGGGATACAGCCAGCTATGAGCAGCAGGGCTATATTTTGGATGGGAACAGGAGAGTGTTTTGCAAAGGCACTTTTGTGAGACTTTTCAGAAGGTGAAATGTTGAGAGATCACTTAGGAGATGAGAATAACCCTTTGCCTTCGGTATAACCAATATATACTTTATTACCATACATTAAGAATCTTTAATTGCATTTTTCATATATTTTTCTTTAACACAGTGTTTTGGGAAAAGAAAAAGCAGTAGGGTTTGGGTATCTGTGGCCCTCAGTGAGCAGAAGCCATGAGGCTGCAGATAGCTTAGCAGCAAACTGAGCTGGTAAGTTCTGTCAAGAGAGAAAATATATTGCGAGGGCAGAAAAATGCATGGCTCTTAAGTACTCTCAGTGCATCTCCTGGCACATTTCTTGGGGTAAAGAGTAACACGTGGACACTTACATTTAACAGGATTTATAACAGTGCAGGAGGTATAGCACTTTTCTGTATGTGTTCAAACTTGTCTACTGGGTCCTGCAGGGTTTGTTTGCTTGTTCTCTGCCCTTGATATGCCAGTTGATATGTCTGGCCTTCTTTTAAGTGAGAGGCTGAAAGAGGTGTCCTCCAGAGGCCTCTTCTCACCTAAATTATTCTCTAATCAGTCTTTGGTAGTCACTCAGGTTTCAAACCCTGGAGAAGGAGACCTGTTTTATTGAACCCTATCAGGGTTGGGAAACGCTGGTACAACAGGGAACAACTTTCATTGGAGCGAGGAAGGTGTGAACAAGTTATACAAGTATGCTGTGTTGTTTTCAAGATCAGAAAGTAAGGTTGCTGTGGGCAGTGTGTGTCCCACTGGAGGAGACTGAGATAGGTATGAAAATGTTGGGAAAATAACCTAAATCAGAATGGCTGACTCATAGGCAATGTAGAAATACATCAGAATAGATCACAGTCATTCTTTAAATAAACTAATGTACAGTACAACTGATGCTGTGAAGATAAATACATTTGTGTTTGTGGAGAACTAAGTCCCACATCTGTCAAATAATGAGAAAAATTACCGCAGTAAAAAACAATGGTGGTAATTATTTAATTATGTTGAAAGAATAAGAATACATATACTCATGTTTCATCTGCAAGAATAAAATTGTTTTTACAAGCTGCCAACAACTGCATGGTCCTAACCAACTGTGAGGTTTCTTGCTGTCTTAATCTAGTATGATTTCAGATTATTTTAATATTTCATTTGCCTTTTATGAAACTCTCTCTGCTCTGGAGTGTCTCTTTCAAAATAGTGAATCCCAAACTCTCATTCCTCTAATTTCTGACCTGAGAGAAAAATCTCCTCAGGAAACATAAAATCCATTCTTTACAGCGTGAAAGGATGGAAAAAGTTATTTACCTGACTGACAGCTGATTTTTACTGACTGCTAGTAAAAATTACTTTTACAAGCTATTTTAGCTGTTACTGCATATTTTGTAAAGCTGTCTTTTTATTGTGATTATTATTGATTTAATTTTATAGAAGGTGTGTATATCCGTGAGCAATGCTTAGGTTTTCTCCACATGATTTTTACCATGTTCTTAGAATTTGTCTGTTTTATTGTTAATAGCATACTTAGTGAGTCAGTCCCCTGGCAAAGTGCTAATGATGATTGTTTGCCCTTACAAAATTGTTAATAGGTTCCACTTAGAATATGTACATCCCATTTTAAGTCTCTTCTTGCAAGGTCACAATTGTCTCTGATTTTTGCTTGCAATTTGGAGGTTCAATTAATGGGGACAAAGATTTTATCTAATCGGTGAAAGACCCAAAGAGCAGAATTTATAAATCTACCTATAAATCTCAGGGAGATTTTATGCATGTAAATTTATCCTTTGTGTTCATTAGTGGTTATGCCCATTTAATTGCAGATGCCAATACAAAGATTATTAAAAGATGTGGTTCAAAGTAGCAGTGTATCTATTGGTGTGTCATCCTGATGCATGAAAAGGCCTGAATCTCATGATGTTAACATAGAGTGTATATATATACACAAATCTAAAGTATAGGAAAATACACTTAAAAATTTAAATAACAAGAAAGGTAATTTCCCATATTTTCAGCCCTTTCTATCTGCTGTGATTTGTGGTAAAAGAGCCTATAGAGTCTCCTGGGGTGCCTTACAACATGATAAACTTTGTTCACGTATTTGCTACATGCTCTCAGAATAGTGACAGCTAAATTTTTATAACTCAGCACAGAAAAAACAGGATAATGGGTTCCAAACCTAACAGCTTTGTTAAGAAACACCCTGCATTCCCTATTTGTAAAAATAAATGCTGTGATTCATTATGGTAGGAAGAAAACTGTGAATTCCTAGGAAATTAATAACTTTTATTTCTTTCAGTGCCTTCATGTGTCACTAAGAACAGAAATACTATTTATGTAAGGCTAACAGGTATTACATTCTTTGATTTTTTTTTTAGGTAATTTAAGCAGCAGTCATTGCTAGCTTATAGAACAATGCATGTCAAATGAGATTTTATAATATACTTTCCTAAAAGGAGTAAGGATTTTTATTCTTTTTGATAAGGAAATCGTGTGTTTCAAAAGAAGCATAGACTTGTGACACATAAAATATCTGAGCATTCATTCAACACCATCTCCTGATGCAGACATGGCATCTGATTGAACAGGAAAAGAAGACAGGCTGTTGAATGCAGCATGCACAAAGTTGAGTCCACACCCTATTGTTATTTCTGTGCCTTTGCAAACAGTTTTGTGTTAGTGCCATAGTCTAACCTGTCTTATTTTTTTGCTTTCTCCTCTCAACTATGTGGTGGCCCTTGGTTATCCTCAAATGTCATCTGTGACCACAAACATCCACAAAAAATTGAAGGAGGCTGTAGTTCCACAAGGTGAAGTCCATGATGGTTGTTGTTGATGAGAACTCCAGTGAAAGAAAGTGGCAGAAAAATGGGAATCCAAGAAATATGGAGAGATGACAGGACTGAAACATTGTGGGGTTTTCTCCTTCCAATTGTAATTAATGACTATACTAGAGAAAAATGTGGGGTTTATTTGTAGGAGCATTACAGGTTGCAGCCCAGCCATAAAGAAAAGCAATCTTTTCCCTTAGGAGCTTAGATGTTGTTTTTTTAGCTTAAATGAAATGCTCATGATCTTATGGATGATTGAAGGTTGGTTGCCTCAAGCAACAGTTTATTTATTAGAGATCCAGCCAATCCTAATTTGTATATCTTCATGTGTGATAAAGGGAAGTCTTAAACCACTCTGTCATTATTGCTCTTCCTCTGGTATGGGAGATAATTCTGACAATAACCATCTTCTGCTCAAGGGCATTATGAAATTTATTCTCTTAAGACATATTTCTGATTTCACATCTGTGAAATTAGATTAGATCTATATCTCTCTGTGGCAACTGGAGTAGTTATACCTTTCCAAAACCATCTTCATGTGTTAGGAATAGATTCCATAAGCTATCTGATGCACAAAGAAAAAGTGCTAATTATTGCTGTCTTAGTGTACATACAGACATTATTTTGCTTTTTTTTTCTATAGGAAAAAAAATCTAATGAAATTTATTGTCTAAGTAAGGTGTTGGAACATCTGAGTTTTAATTGGTGGATAATGAAATCTTCTACCAAGTAAGAAAGTAAGCAACCCTAATATTTTGTATGTAAATATATCACATCAGCTTTAAGTTTCCCCATTAACTTTCAGGTTACATACCCCAAATGCATGAATAAGTAATATACAGCCTAGGATATTGAATAAAAATGGAAGAACCCAAATTTATCTGTCCCTATTAAAGACCAGTCTCCCTTCTTCACTTTCATGTGATTGCTTTTCCATCAGCAAATTACAGTAATGCTACATATACCCTTTGTCAAATAAATAAATATATAATCAGACAGGTGGATGAAGGCATCAGAAGAGTGAGCAGTTATTGTACACGTGGTAGTATTATAATTCAGTTAGAAATAGAACTCATTTTCAGTAAGATGAATGAATCTAACAGTCAACTTTACTTCAAGTTTTGAGAGCTGCAGTAGTCAGATATTCTTCAGGTTCACCATATTGCTAGTTGGCTAAAAATGTAGAAATCTTTGATTATTGTGCTATTATTAACTGAAGTTTAAGGACTAGAAAGGCCCAGTGGAAAAAAAAAAAAAAGGTGTATAATTATCTTGCTGGAAGGCTGCTTTAATTAAATTCTCCCAACTGAGACATGTCCCCATTTTTTAAGTGAAGCATAGACTATAATCTGTTATATTAACATTTGATTTGCTTTCCTGCAGATGACCATGAAAGTGAGGGCATCTCAGTGAAGCTGTGCTTCAGTTGGGACAGTTGTTTCTGAAACCAGTGGAACCATCAGTTCTCCTCTTTCCCAGACCTGTTTAGATATCAGCTAATACAGCAAATAGGAGGAAAAGTTACTGTGCATTGTAGATGTTTTTCAATACCCACTTCAGCGCATACATAAAAGTACCTTTTTAGGATCTCTTTTAGTTGCTCATCTGGAATGAAACAGTACCAGAACACCAGAGTGTACATACAAAGAACAGCTTCAGTGAATCCTGCTTAATGGTACTTGAATTCTTTACTCATCCTTTTACTCATTTGATGAAACCCTATAGAGAAAGAGGCAGCCTGAGTAATTCTGAAACTTCACTAACTCAAGGTCTGTGTGAGCAGCAAAGCATTTGCTCTGAGGAATCAAGAACTGACCATCACCCTCTATACTGCAGGGCCTGACAGTCATACCAGGGCTGCTAGCTTTACTCTCATCTGTTTCCACATATACCTAACATTTTTAAGGTGGAAAGGAAGATCAGGACAAGATAGTGTCATTATTGCAAGAGATTCATACAAAAAATTGTCAAAACAGATAAAGAAATGCTCTTAAAAATAAGTCCACCACTATGATCAAGTTTTATGCACTACAGTCTAGTCCTTCATGAATTGAATGTTAAATTCCTAGTACTTCAGGTGATGAGTTAGAAATGAGCCCAAGCAAATTGTTTCGTCGTTGCAGTTCATTGTCCCATTGACAAATTGAAAATAATTACTATTACTCGCAATCCTTAACTTGAAAGTATCTAAAATAAGACAGGAAGCTCTACAGTCTTCCTATGTACTCAATGGAGAGATGTTTTTTACAAACAATTCACTCTGGATCACTCCCTGTACATTGAATTTTCAACTAAATTGATTATCATTTTAATTTTCAGTGGTTCACACCCTGGAAATAGCTATGCAGAAACACTTTCTAGTGTTAATTCTGATACATCTTTCAAGACTTAAGAATAATTATTGATTGATAATTTTGGAGATCTAGATAGAGAACATGTGTTGGGGGACATACCATTTTGTAAGTGTAGCAAAGAGTTGGGAACCTGGTAAAGAAATGGAAAATTGAGCTCACACTTACTGTTCCTTAACTACCAGGATATGGCCTTAGTTCCAAATTCATGATGCAAAAAAAACTCCCGAAAAACAGTCTTCTCTGAACAACTACTGGTATAGGAAGAGCACACTTGCCCCAAATGACAATCATCTGGGAGAAGTGCATAGATTTTGCCATTCACCAAAGTTAAGCTGGTAGGTTTAAATCCAGACTTTAAAATCCTGTAGAAGTCAGAAATTCAAGGAAAAAAAGAATCCTTCTTCATAACAGCCTGTGCACTGTTTGGTTGTACATAAGGATATGCAGTGTATGGACTGCTTTCAGCCTCCAGTGTCAGTGTAACCCACGCTTGCCCTGGTGTCTGAGGTACCAGCTCGTGCACCTGTACTGTGTTTGTGCTGAGGGGAATTTAGATAAGCTTTGCTTAATTGAGATCAGAGTCTGGATTTGCCTAAAGAAAAAGCCTGTAATGCAATGGCTATTAAAGCACAGTTCTTGTTCAACCATCAATCTTAATCCATTTTGAAGGACACCTTATGGATATAAATTATGAGATCTGTCAAGGGAAGGTTCTTAGATAAATGGGTTCAGTCACTGGAATGTTACTTCTTACAGGACTGATGCTGAGTAACAGTAAATTGTGAGGACTGAGGAAGTTTATAAAAGCCAGATCAAGCCAGCTGCCTCACTCCTGAATCGACAGCAGCATATGCAAAAGCCAAGGTTATTGTGTCACATGGCAGGTTCAACAATGTCATTTTGACAATTACAATATACTTGCAGATTGACAATGTGACAAAATACAGCACTAGTATAAAGCTGACAGGCTTTGCAGATTTTTTCAGGTGTTATGCAGCTGCATGAAAGCGTATTAAAAAACCCAAAACAAAACAACAGCTTTGAATTAAATAAACCACTCTTCTACCTTGATATCATCTAATGTCTCTGCAGTGAGAGCCCCCAGCTTTGACATCTCCATTGTTTGTGTGATCTCTTGCCTTAAATTCCCAAGTTGTGAAGAGTATACTAGAACGATTCTGTATTTTTATTTTCTGAAATGTTTGATAAATGAGCTTTGAAATGTACAATCTGAGAAATAAGCTACATCTCCATATTTTTACATAGTTGTCACCTCTACTATTAGCCATTATGCTTGATTCCCAGCCCCATTCTTATAGCATGGAAAACTACTGTGAGCTGGATGCTTGTATATGTATGTGCTGTTGTATGAGTAAAAGTGGTGAATGATGAAAGAAACAAGACCCTTAATGCATGACTCTTTTTCCTTACAGAAAGAGCTTGATATAGTTTTCCTGGATACTATCCAGCATGTGTCTCAGACAGTGGTTTTATTTTCAGACTTTTTTTTCCAGAAGCAGGTGATATATCCTATTATTTGTTGAGAATAATGGTGTGTGTGTGTGTTTTCGGAATTTGTAACATCTACTAATTGAGAAACACTGAGGTGCAAATTAAGTCTCACAGGGATGAAATACCATCATATCAGCAATTATTGCAGCACCTCATGAAAGGGTCATAGATTTGCTTTGCCCTGAGTATGGCTGAAATATGTTAACCTGGATCCTAATGCCAGGGACAAGAGCAAAATCTTTAGGGAATCAATTCCATCATTACATGTTTATCTAAGAATTTTGCTGACACAAAATTTGTTTCTTTTTTTCCTTCAGAAGCTTTGGCAAATCATCACCTACTAGGTACATATAGTTCACAAACAGGCTGGATGAAGACAAATTGAATAGGAGAACACAGCCAATTAAGAAGAAATTTCTTTTTGCTAGAGATAGGATAGCTCAATTCAGATTTCATGTATGATTCAAGTACAGGTTATGGCTCAATCTAATAGAGCACTTTTTATATTTATTTTGCAACCATTTCTAAAAGGAAGGAATGCAGTTCATCTTTCTGCTTTTTCTGATACTCAGTGTAACCAAGTTTTCAAAGAGAAGTGTCTTGGTTCTACTTTGGCTCTAGAATTCTCCATCATAATTTTCTTTCCAATAGAAATTTTGTCCCTTATCTAAGGATGATTTCTGTTCCCGGTCGTTTGCTTTTGCATTGTTTCTGTTTCTTCTGTTGTGTTCTTGCATCAGACAGACAGAATGGAATAGAATAGACTATTTCTGTTGGAAGGGACCTACAACAATCATCCAGTCCAACTGCCTTTGATCACTTCAAGGCTGACCAAGTAAAGCATGTTGTTAAGGGGATTGTCCAAATACCTCCTAAACACTGACAGGCCTGGGGCATCAGCAGCCTGTTCCAGTGTTTGATTTACCTGCTTGCCTACATCTGGATTTCACCCATAATTCCTGCCCCAAAAGGCAAGGCAAGGGTTTTTCCTCTAAAACTTGATGCATAATGGAAATGCTAGCACAGAGGCAACGTTCTGATCAAAGATATCGGGTATGTAGGGAAATGAAATCAGAGTGTGTCAAAAAGTATTTTATATTACCATTGCTTAGGTATTTGAAAGGTTGATCTTTGATCTATTGATGTGGTTTGGAGCAAAATCCTGTAAGTGGGAAACTGCAGAATTTCTGAATAAAGATAAAAATGCATTTTTTTATTCAGTTAAATCAGAAATCTAGCCAAATTTATTTTCCTTACCTTCAGAAATTGAATGCTTTTGCAATTCAGTAGCTTCATACTGAAAAAAATACTGATCAAATATTTTCAATCAGATTTGTCTTTTTTAAAATCTGAAACATACTGATTATCTCTGTAAAAAGTGCATGAGCACATGCATAGGAGCACCCAGACAGATGAGTCTCAGAAGACAGAGATTATCTTCTCTCCACTTCAAATTCCATTAGAATTGCATCAGAATTAGGGAAACCAGCAAGGTACTCTTACTAATTTTCCCATACCTTTCACATTCATCTTTTGTTGTTTCTTCTTATTCAGTTTTTTCGGGAAACGTTGCTTCCTCTGTAGTGGGTTACCATAACCATTATTTCTAAGTTACTTTCTAAAGGGGTAATTTCTTTTGCAGATTCCAGTTTTTTCTTCTTACAAATCTTCCATCATGGATTTCTCTCACTTTCCTTTCCCTCTCCTACTCTAGATGAGACATTTTGTCCCTGAACTGTGTCCTAATTCCATAAAACCAGGAAAATAAATTAAAAAAAAAAATTCGTGGTGAGCCCACAGCATAATACATGTTTGCAAAATTACATTGACTCGCCCACCTCGGTGACTCAGCCAGTGAGTAGTGGCAAAGTCATTTCGAGTGGCTGTTTTCCAAATCAGTGATTACTTACCACATTTCACCGTGGGCTGGCTTTCTGTGTGTAAAAGGTATATTTTAGAGTCTAGAGGAAAAAAAGTAACGTCGGTCCCAGTCCTGAATCAGAAGTGCTGTTGCATTCATAGCTTTAAGCCCTGAGGTGCAGACATGGCAAACTTTGCTTGCTCCCTGAAAAATCCACCTGTTTGACAGGTGGAAGACATGGAATTAAAAATAAGGGTCCTTGTGCATGGCTAGGTATACTTTGCTAATCAGCCTAAACCTATGTGCAAATGGTAGAAAAAGTCAGAAGCACGTTGAGTTTACCTCAGTTGTGTATTTTGGGTAATAATATGTATTCTTATGTCCAAATACATATTTTTTTATAATTTATTTTGGCTGGCAGAAATTGCCCTTTTAAGAAGAGAACGGGAAACTTGGTAATAAAGTTTTCAGGGGGATTTTGTGAGCACATGGCAGGCTTTTGTAAGTGTTTTCTTGGCCTCTAAAAGTGCAAAAAATCACAAAGTTCTGTTTCATACATCCTTCTTTCAGGGAACTATTCCATTTTGAGGTGTATCCATATAGAATGGAATAATCTCCCTGGAGGTGTAGAAGCTGCTCTACTTTGAAGCCATTAGCCATGGAAGCAAGTGCACTGCTGGTATGACTAATGGCAGGTTTCTAATTGTTCCTAATAAATGACATATTTGTGTAGGAATTACTTTAAATGCAGTGCTGTGTCCTATGGCCTCCCCAGGATGCTGCTCAAAGGCTTTAGTAATTCTTACATAACAGTAATTTCTTTTTGACAAAATATTTTTGGTGAGGAACATTTGCACAGCAGGGAAGGCAGCTGCCTGCTGCATTTTCACCAGGGCTGAGTTTTAGGCAGGCCACGGTTTGACTGTAAAATTACAGCTGCATATACCTATGGGTGCAATTATTATCTCTCTGATGATGAGATCTCTCATACGTGGGTACAATTATTTAGCTACATAATAAAGTAGTCTTAATTGCAGCTGTTCACATGTATAGAAGGAAAAGTGCTAATTCCAGACTGACCTTTAAAAAAAAGCACCTTTCACTTTCATTCCAATATTGAATTCACCTCTGCCAGAGCTAAATTCCACAGAAAATGACCTGTGATGAACTTCAGTTTAAGGACATTATTGCATTTGTGGGACTAAAGGATTTTTCATGAAACATTTAAGTCTGTGATTCTCAGATCCCTAAATTACCTGAAAGAGCAGGAGTCATAGTGTACTTTCCAGTCTGGCAACCAGGATGTTGTTTTCTTGAAGTCACAAGATACTGAGAGACTTTTTTCAGCCTCAGTAGAGAGGAGAAATGGAGAGAAGAGCATTCAGAAGATTAAGTTCTAGGTATATCTGAGTATGATGCTGAAAATGTGGAGAGAAATTTCAAGATATCTCAAAGTATATTTTAAATTAGTCAGCATAAATCTGCTATTAATTGTGTGTGTGTGTGTCTGTGTGATTGAAATATTTGTCCTTTTGTGGATATCATATGCCACAGGGAATGACTCTTTCCATATGTAGTCTTTTCTTTTAGCTGAATATTGAAATCCTGGAGCTGCTAGCACCTGCTCCTAGGAAGACTGTAATGACTTTGTAATGTATCCCTCTCTGAACAACTTAAATATGATCTCATTTTTCACTTATTTTCTAATGTTGTTTTGACAGGTTACTATTAAGGCTGCCTGACACACCTGATGAAAAGACGATGATTCACTTGCTCATTATTTTGCCAAATATTAATCATTTGTAGTGAAATTTTATATTCACGATTTCTATTTGTGGAAGTTTTTTGTTGTATTTATTTTTTCCTTCAGTCGAAATGATCTATTAATTTCTGACCATGAGTTCTGAACATTCACTTCTGATGTTATGAAAATACCATCTGTGTTTGTTTGGGAAATTTAAATCTTTAATTGGTTGGAGTAATTTGCATTTTCCAGGTGGTGGTCAGAAGTCTTTTGTCAGAGATGTTGCTCTTAGTTACAAACGCCATTTTTCTTAAAAAATCAGAGATTATATCAGGCCAGGTCTCCCGCCTTGCAGAATCAGTGAGTTTAGGAAAATGGGAAGGTAGCCCAAAGCACTTCCATGGGTGAAGGACCTGGAGGGGGGATGACATCCAGTACAGCGTTTCCACAGAGGGAGACACTGGGGCTGGCCCTGCCAGGGGTAGAACACTCAGCCTGTGCTGTGAGCTAGACTTTTGCCTTGTTTAGGTACCATTAGTCATCCCTCTTTGGAGCATATCAGTTGTGCTAATTTTTGCTTAATCCGTGTTTACAGAATGGCAATGAGACCTGATGCCCACAGATGTCAGTGGAAATGCTTATATCGAGCAGGGCATAAACAGAGGACACGTATCACTCCTGCTTTTAAAAGACATTCATAATATAATTGATGATGCAATATGTGCTTTTGCAAATATGGCTTTTAGTGAACAGCAAAAATCCGACAATATTAGGGAAGCTTTAAATTTATTTTAGTTTGAAGGCAATGTATGAATTCAGTAATGTTAATTAAAGTATAAGTATTAGCAGATTTTAGCATTCCTAGCATGCTCTGAGGATTGATTAATAAGTGTAATACTTAGATGGCACAATGGAATCATTTTCAACATCATTACCTTGTCCCTTGAAGAAGTCAAGCTTGAACCCTTGGGATTTGGCACCACTTTGTGATACAACGTTACCAAACCCATCTGACTTTCTGAAGGACAAAACTTTTATAATAATCAAAGCATTTGAATATCCTAAATTGGAAAGTGACGCAAACAAGAAGGGGTCACTTGAGGAGATCAGGTTTAGAAGAACTATTTGAAGGAGTAAATGAAAAGATCTTCAGGCTAGGAAAATTACATAGAAACTCGAGTTAAGCCTAGACATACGATGGGAAGATTGATGTGGCAGCACTGGAATAAGAGCAGACAGTAAATTAGACAGTAGGTATAGTCACTGTAGTTGTTGATGAAGTTACTTAGAGTCTTTATATGGATTATGGAAAATAAAATAAGAATATCATATATACAATATAAATATTAACAAATGTAAAATATATAAATTAACATATAAAAACAGACATTCAGAGGGAGTTGCAAGGCAACTAAGAGACAGTCTATGTGGTTTGATGCCATAAAATTGTTACATGTACATCCCACAGGCACCTTATTAGATTCTCTGCAGGAACAAAATGTGAGCAGCAATTTCTGGTTGTCTCCACATGACACCAAAATCAAGCAGGCTTATATTTACTGTAGAACTAGCTTGGTAAACTTTCATATGGGAACTTTATGTAAGAATATTCCCTAAGATGTGACCCCTAGGAGGGTTTAGTCTTAAACACAAGCATCTTCAAATTGGCTGGGGTGAAACCTGAGATGGAGCTGAGCTTCTCTATGGCCTTTCAGGATCGAGGTGCTTCTACACAGAACTCAGGCACAGGATGACATGCAGATAGGTACCATTAATACTGAAAACTAAAGGTGAGGTGTGGTTCCCTTCACAGCCAGCCCAGCATGGCTTATGGTTTTGGACTTGACTCTTAAGCGTTGTGTTTGATTTTGTGAGGTTTTTTCTTTCTTTTTTTTTTTTTTTTTATGGATCTCAATACATAACAACTGCAATATTTAGATGTCTCAGTTTCAACCATGTCTGTCTATTTGCTCCCTAAGACATTAGCTATAGAACACAGCCCTATGTCATGACTTCATTTGATGGATGTTCTTACAGTCATAGTATCCTTAAAGCTGCAAAATTACTGCAAGAGAAACACAGAGCTGCTTGGGCTCAGGCAGATCAAAAGCATATGGACTCTCTGTGGGAAGGACATAATCATGTTTATTATAAGCAGGCCTTTGGCAGCTCTTCTGATATTACCATTTTGCCTGGTTACAGTATAGGAGAACAAGGACTGGCCAGGCCACTGCTGAAGCAAGGGTTGTTTTTTTTCAAGTGCAGGTGGTTACTGTTGATAGATGGGATTATGAACCCCAGCAGAAAATGAATCAAGAGACTGCCTGGGATGTGCCTAATTGCTATAAAGGCTGAAAGAGCCTTGCCCAAGAGAGTGAATTGCAGAAATTAAGTGACACTTGTAGTGTAGGTGCTTAGCAGGGACTGTTTGGAGTAGGAGAGAAACCTTTGATTTAGGAGGGGTAACTTTTGACAGATGGAAAATATATAGATCTATTTCATTTGAGGGCTTAGACCTAAGAAGGAGGAAATGAGGTCTTGAAAAAGTTTTGGGATTTTCTTTTTCAGTTTTCTTTTTTTTTCCCCTCTTCTTTTCCTTTTTAATGTTTCCTAAGCCAAGATCAGCTTTCTAAGGTCAGGCTTCACTAGCTTATAGGGCAGATTTTTTTTTTAAGGCTTTGAAGTGAATCCTTTCAACCTGGATAGACTCATCTCACATCTGCTGAATATGCTGCATTCTTCTGCTTTATTCTTACTTATGTGCCTTTTCTCAAGAGAGTAATTCAACAGATTAAATAGAAACAAAAAAGTTAATGTTTTGCCACTGGTAGGAAGCAGAAGTTTTTAAAATAAGCTTGCAGGTGGGTAGAGAATACCAGAAAACACGATTCCCAAACTGACAGCATAAATAAAGGTTTATATAAATATTACACAAAAAAGGAAAATAGAGTTATTATAATAGGATTCTAATTTCAATTTCTCATGATAATTATGTTAAGAAACAGCTTGAGCTCTTTCCTACTTGCCCAAACTCCTGTCTGTCACATTTAAATAGTCGGTAAAATGACCTGCAAAAAAGTTTTTGGCCTTGAAACTGAAAGTGAGAAAGAGAGGGAGAGAGAAAGGAAGCTTTTGAAAATGTGGAGAACCAATAACCTTTTTGAGGCTGCATCATCTTCAGTACAGTGTCTTATCTGAGAAAGTGTCAGAAGGTTTCACTTTTCAGTGTCTTGTCTAGCATTTCAAGAACTTGATTCTGGCAAACCAATAGCTATGGTTGTGTTCAGTCAGTCATCAGGCTGCACGAGTCAAAGACCAGTTGTCCTGAATGTGGCAATGACACAAGTATTACAATAATGAAATTTTACAGAGGATTTTTTCATTTTTTAATCATAGGAAAAGGTCTGCTGTCTTAAAGCTTACATGGTATGCTACCTCTCAACTGCAATGTAAAATAATATTTTAAAAATATTTTTGTTGTTCTTTAACATCTCTGTGATTGATTTCTGTCTGCCATTGGGTACTTATAAGCCCTGCCTGCTCTCTCTATGTACCCACATAAGCATTTCTCTATTTGCATAGCATGTTGTTTAAGCTTATCCTGCCACCTGTACTAAAGCTGACCTGCTCATGTATCATAAAGTTCTCTTGGTTTAGGTAATCACAGTGGGCCTATTACACCTCCTGTTGCAGAAACTGCATCTGGGACTTGGCCAGGTAATCCTAAAAATCACCCATCCCTGGCAGTTAAGAAGGGTGGCATAGCAATGACAGAATGGAGTAAAATGAAATAGTCCTCAAGGGGTCACCCCCCAGTCTGTAACTGGGTAGTCTGGAAAGCAGGAAGACTGAAGAACAGCCTGGTGTCTTTCTGAAGCCATTCTGATGCCACTGATTTATAGATCTCTTATTTTGTTTAGAGGATGAGAAAGAATAGCAGAGTAAACATGATGGAGAGGGCATCCACTTAAAGCTAAGGTCAATTACTCAAGGGAATAAATGTGCATAATTGTACACCTGATAACTAACAGCATAAATAGACTGTTGATTTATATCACGAGTCTTAAACTGCAACCCCTTTATACAAACAATTATAATAATAGGAGGTTGATTATTTGTATTTGTTCCAAGTCCTTGTGATGATCATCTTCGCAAAGATACAGAAGAAAAATAGACTACTGTTCTCTTTGGCAGATATCCTTTCTCATTAGATGATAACTGGCATTGTGGATAAACCTTTTATAGGTTAGGGCAGACAAACACTTTAATTATGCTCAGGAAGATTTTAATTCCCAGATGCCTCGATCAGAGAATCTTCTGGCATCTCAAGTCGCTGAATTAAAAGCATCTATCTGTCTTACTAGTTCAATGACTTTTCATTAGCAATGATGTTTTGCTGCTCTTCTCTATTCTTAGCATAACTACAGTAATTGAGAGGCAATTTTAAAAATTCTGTGTTGGAACTTGGCTTGATTCAGAGTTTGCTGAGCTTGGGAAACTGATGTCTGTCAGACAAACTGGAGGGCCGGTACCCATATTCCAGGCCAAAATCATCACTACAAGTGGCACTGACAGTCCCAAACAGCACAAGACCAACCCTGCAGAAAACTGCTTTGACAGACAGGGTTATCCTTATCCTGAGTGTTTCATTTGTTGTGGGGATTTTGGGGCAGTGAGGACATGGCAAAGGGGGTGTTGGCAGGCAATAAAGACTGCATGAAACTAAAGCAGTTTTCAGAACTCCGTGTACTCTGCATTTTTCATCTTCCAACAAAGACACATATTTTATTTTCTCTACCCAGCCTTTTCAGTGTTTCTGGGCTGCCTCTAAATCTAAATCTAGGTCCAAATCTGAAAACTCTCATGCATTTATATAACCTTGCAGATAATGTCCACAAAAAAACCATTAAAATGTAACTTAACATTTTTTGGCAATAATCGCACTGCATTTACAGTTAAATTTTGTCTAAATTAATTCTCTGTTATCCTTTGCAGATAAATACAGGCATACATTTCTCTGTTCTCTGATTTTCCTGTTATGCCACCTACTAGTCTGCCTGAATTTTGTGTACTGTTTCCTACACACTCCTCTTTTCTGATTTTGGTTGATGTGAGCTGTAATTCTGAGTTGTGTACATAGAAGTCTCAGCCTGGGTTTTTCTCTTCTGCTTCAGAACTGAGGAACTCTACAGTAGTTATTAGCTAAGCCCACACTACAATAGCAAAACCAAGTTAAGCTTCATAAAATGGTTCAAAAAACCATAATAAAAAAACTTCTGTGACATCAATAAACTCACTCTGTCCATACTTTTCAAGAAATTATAAGGGAAATAAGTTATTCTGTATTCACTTTTTGCTTCAACAACTATTTCCCTAAATGCTGCAGAAGGATCTAAAAAGTCTGAATTTGAGGGTATTGTTTCAAATGTAAAAAAATTACTCAAGGATGTGAAAGTATTTACAGAGTTTAGTCCAAGGTATCTCATTAAGTCCAAAAGTATCTTATTAATTAGCAAACCTTTCCTAATTTCCTTACCCTCAGCAGTTGCAGGGATGGTTTTCCTACAAAGTTAAATGATTAATGACACAGAAAGGTACAGCAAGGAATTGCAAAGTTCTTCCTTCTTCCTTTCCATTCAATAGCTGCCATACATTCAGTTCTCTTCTTTTTAGCCAGTGTCCTCTCTTTATGACCAGTGGGACACAAGCATGTAATTTTTCTTTGGGTTCCCCTTACTTTCTGCACTCCTGAAATACTGTAAATTACTATGAAACTACTTCTTGGTCACTGGAAGAGAGGAAATATTCTGCCTTCCCAAACAGGAGTAGTACTGTTATGAGAGTTATTTTCTGACCTTTTAAAGGGTGCCTCCAGTCTCAGATTTAAAGTCCTGCTCAAGACACAGCAACATTATTTATGCTTGATCTATAAAACGAATTAGTGGTTTGAAAGTGTATTGTGAATTACTAAATTACTATATTGGTAAAATATGGGTTTGGACCAGAATTTTTCACAGGGCTCTAATATTAATCATTGCATATTTATAAAATTTCACCATGTATTTGTCTGTGTGAGCAAATTAGAGAAAAATGTGGTTAAATAATGCCTTTTTAACATGTTATTAACTCAGGTACAAAATTACATCTGTGAAGGTGTAAATCATATGGAGTCCTGTTTATGCACTTTGAAAATCAAAAGATTTTTATAGCTCATCATTAAACATATGTTTTATATGTTCAGCAGATATGTATTCTACTACAAGCAAGAGGTCATAATTCCTGAGGAGATTGTGGATGTTATTTTAATAGCAGATTAACACAACAGTATGTGTTAAAAAGCTATTCCTTGCTTCAGCAGATTGTGCTCAGCTGTTAAGATAAAGGAGACCCGTGAAAATGTATTTTAACTCAATTTGTTATGAACTCTGCCTTGCCTATGATACCTTACCTTCCTAGGTGTGAGAGCATCCCCTCATTCATTAAAGCATTGGATCGTGTCTGGTGCTGAAGGATTGAGGACAGCTCTGGAACGGTGCTAGCCAGAGGGTGAACATAAACAGCTTTATTACAGACTCAGAAATAGCTGTTAATGACCTCCACCCCCTAAGGAAAGGGAATTACTTGCATACTTTGTGCTTTTGTCCATACAATCCCTTAATACAAGAGTAGAAGATCTTGCTGGTTCTCAGTTTCAGCCACATTGCTAAATGAAACTTCACATCCATTCTTGTCTCACAGCCACAGCTGATGTGTGGCTATGGCAAAGCCAAATGTGTTTCTCACTCACCCAGCTCATCCCTCATGAAGTATCTGGTGGTGCCAGGAGCAAAACTCAGAGCCCAAGGCTGCAGGATGGAGGCAGGTGGAAGAGTTCAAGTACAGTGATGCAAACTAACAGGCTGCTACATCTGCCTGCTAAAATTCCTACCCAGAGCACAAAAAGATAAGGAAGGGCTGCAGTTTGCAGCCTGTGAATGGGAGAGTGTTAAGCTAACACTCACTGAAGATGGAAAACACCTGTCTCTTTAGTTCCTTCTGAGGGTGTCTCCTGGGACATGTGAGTCAGTCTCTCTCAGCTGAGTGATTCTTAAGACCACGCTCAACCTCCTGAAGAAGTATTTTCAGAAAAAAATATAAGGAACATGTTGCTCAGTCTCCAGAGAGCAAAATCTAGGGAAGGCTCTCTTCTGTGTAGTTCACTGACACACTAGGTTTGGTTTCAGAGAGGTTAAACATTGACAAAGAAGAATGACAGAGAGAGAGAGAGAGAGAACTGATACTGTTTTCCCTGTATTTTATATCCAAGCAACATATTAAGTGTTAAAATAATGGTGGATGAACAGGATATGAACCATAAAAGTGTTGCTTGCCATTCTTGTGGATTGCCTTGGAGTAAGCAGTTTGGTTCTGCAATCAAAGTACTGGTTATAATCAGAGTCAGTATTGAATTGAAAAATCCTGTCATATTTCTAGTTGTGTTACTTTTTCCTTTTTTTAACAAGATGAAAAAATTTGTCTTTTGAAGAAGGCTTTGAGGTGAAGTCAGTGGAGTGAATTTGTTTCAGCTGAGTCAGAATCACACCGTTAATATCAGTATCTGATTTTAGGAGCATTTTTTGTTTTCCATCCTCTACATAGTGTTTTATATTATGAGTCATTGGGAGAGATATTCTCAGGCTATGCACACAATATTTGAGGTAATATTGTCAATTATCACTTCTTTCTTGAACCCACGAGGTACTGCATAAAAGAGGTGTGTCGCATTCCACTTTCAAATCAGAAGATTTTTGAGCAGTGAAAAAGATGGCTCAAAAGGGTCACACTTAAAGGCATCTCAGGGGCCTTAAAAGGGCTTCACTTCTGCATCAGCATTTTTGGTGGGATGAATAAGAATAGTTGGACATCTATCTTAGGACAGCTATAATTCAGTTATAACTCCACAGCTGTTATTTCCTGTCATTCTAGGCTGCCTGAAGTATCTCACTCAAAATTAATAATGCCTACAACATTATCAGCACAGAAGAATGGGTTTAGAGCAAAAAACAGGAGTAGAAATTTGTTTTCTTCTGAAAAGAAAAAAAAAAAAGGCTATTGATGTTTTATTTGGGAAGGAAAAAATTAATCAGATCTACTTTCAAGGTAGAGTTGTTCATTACTTGTCTCATACCAGCACAGCAGCTCTGGGTTTTTTTTCTGAGTACATTAGGAAGCTGGATTATAGAAATGTAGATGTGCCGTGAAGGTCTGAGGATAATTTTGCCCTTAACTTGACGCTGCTGACCCATTCTTCAAATGGAGCCCACTGTTAAAATCTCTTATTTATGCAGTTAATGCAGTTCAACATTATTATGTGATGCTGTTGACCTGAGTGCAGCCAACGGCTGTAGCCGGGCTGAGAGAACTCGTGTAAGTATGCAGTGAGTAATGGGAAGCATGCCTTAAGCCTGTGCCTTCACAAATTCTATGAATTTTCAATGTGCTAAGTGTAGTACAATTTATTTGTTCACAGACCAAGGCAAAGCTTTGGAATGTAAAGCTGTTGATATCCTTTGTTTGAAATAAGAAAGCGCGGTCAAAACAAACAACTAACATTTTAACAGAAATGCACAGAAGAGCAGTCACATACACTGGAGTCAGAGTCACCAGGGCTTTTCCTTCTCACACTATTACATCACCCTCACCTTACAGAGGCTCTTGCTACTTCCAGTGTGTAGTACTTTGCTCCAGCAGCACGATCTGCCTTTCACACTCTAAAGGTCTTTTGCAACATTGGGTCATGCAAAGAGAAGGTGCTGCTCACCTCCCTGCCTCATTTTTTAATAGGTGAAGTGATGGTACTTTACTCCTTTGTAGAATAATAGTCTTGAATGAAAGCTTTTTTAGGAATATTCTTTCTATCTTTTCATCACTATGTTTTTTCCATTATTTCCACAACGTGGAGGGTACCTTGAAAACTCAGAATAATTTTAGGGTTCTGTCTCTCATGAAGGAATCTATTCTTAGATATCTTCTCATCTTTAGAAAGGCTTACAGGAAGAATGAACTGAACTCACACTGGAGCCAGGATTCCAGAGCAAGAACTAATAATCCTGACTTTAGCGTTAAACTCTGTTTTTCCTTGATCTATTTGTGACCTTTATTTTCCAAAGAAATCATTTGGGGTTTGTATTAGTTGCAGTAAGTGAAAACTGCATAAAGTTGGTGTTTTCAGTAGTTCTTCACAAGTGTGAAATCTCTGCGTAATTATCTCAGCATTTTTCTGAAAATATAATCTTGCCCATAAATGTTCTGTTCATTTTTCTCCACTTGTTACTGTTAGTGAAAGTGAGAAAAGAGATAAAATAGATTACTTCTTAATAAGGCCAGGACGTATGTACTATGGCAAAATATTTCTACTGCAGAGACCAAAAATTACTTACATCCAGCAGAAAAGCAGACACTTGGAGACACATTTTGAGGAACACCAAAAACAGAAGGAGGAGAGGAGTAACTAGGCTCTTGACAATTGCAGAAATTACTGCTGACAAGAGACATTAAAGTACTTTAGAGAGAAATCTGACTACAGTTCACAGAAGGTAGGGAAGAAGTGAAATAAGGAAAACCAGAGATCGAGGAGGACTGTTTGCTAATACTCACTAAAGTTCTGCCTGTATCTGCATATCTGTTTGTGCTCATTTACCTTTTATTTCCCATCATTTGCAGTACACCAGGTGATGTTCTGGTGATATAAAGCAATGTGGCTTCATATCTGCTGGGGACCTGTCTCTTAAACAGTGAAATGATTCACTAACATTAAAAATAAATGAAGATAATGTGTAACTTTTATGGCTATAACTTTTTTGTTTCTTTCTAAACGTTCATCTGAATTTACATTTCTTTCCTTTTCTTTGTTCTGTTTTAGTTCTCATTTGAGTGCCCCAGCAAGGAATAGAGAGTAATTCATGACTGTCTCTTTGTGTTGATGCTTTTGCTTTAACTCAGGTAATAAATAGAGTACAACAGACTGTAAATCACATACAAAAATCTCTAGATGAGAGCTGTGACCAGCAACAGTGTGCTCACAGCTCTCATTTAAATCTACTGACTGAGAGATGTCTAGAACAACTGCTGTTAAAAAGCAACACCTCCAGGAACAAAAGGAAATGAGTTGGTAGGCATATGCCCAGCTAACTTCAACATCATAAAAGGAATAATTATAAATCATTATTCACTCAACAGAAGGAAAGTTAAGCTTGCCATAATACCTTTCATCTGTCTGAATGTGTAATATATAATGGATTCCGTGCTGAACTCAGCCTGAGAGATACCCCAGGAAGCAGAGCAATAGCTTACAAAACAACTATGAAATCAATCTGTAACCCGAGGGGAGTTTAGGGTTTTTTTTAACCAATATAATTGCATGTTACAATAATACATACTATTCTAGAACAAGGCATAAATTCAATCCACCTAATTTTAAATACTGTTTTTACAGTTCTCCTATGCTATTTTCTAATTATTTCAGGTGAGACTATTAAAAAAAAAAAGAAAAAAAAAGAAAGAGGGACTCCTGGAAAAAGGTAAATAATTCAGTCTAGCCTAGCATGAATAACTAAGCTGTAAATGACTGTAAACTGAGAATAAAAAAGATCAGGGAGAAAAATTGTTTTCTACTTGAAGTCAGGTAATAGAAACCATAGTGGGTATTTCTGTGCTATTGTTATGCAGGCTTTACCTGGCATCAGGAATAGGATTTACTGTGGTTGAATAGAGGGGAATCCTGATGTATTGTCTTCTAAATTATTGTCACATCTGACCACAAAAGACAAAAAGGGGCAGTACAACCAGATTACAATTTCTCCAAGATTTCCTAGTCTGGAGGCTGTGTGCCTGGAGAACCCCCAGGCAGCAGGCTAAAATAGGGATTTAAGGCTGTGAAAAGTCGAAAGGATGAGAACTGCTTACAGGACTTGGAGGCTCAGATGACTGCATGCACCATTTAAAGCTTGTCTGCTAAGCACACTCCTGCTCTCCCCCTTGGTAAAAATCCCTTTTGAAATGCTTCAGTCGGGGTGGAGACCCTTCTCTTCCCAGTCCCGATGAAAAGCAGCAAAATTGCCCTGAAGAATTGTGTGATTCCTGTATATCTGTACCTGTTTCTCATAATCTTTCAAACTACCTGAAATATCTTTCATGTTTTTTTCTCAATCTTAAAAAAAGGATTCCCTTTTACTTGTGTAATGTTGGAGCCTTGCAGGTTGCTGGGTTTTTCTTGAGTTTTAAATAACTTTTTTCTCAAAGAAGTTTATTATCAATAATATGTTAAGAAATCCATACAAAACAAGTGAAGAATTCATTGGAAAAGTAGACATTTCTCTTTTGATCTATTTCTCAGCAAACCTGAGTGCCTCATGGCCCGGGTTTGGATTTCTGAGAGAAAGGACCAGACATGAAAGCAGGTCATGGTAGGTTTTCATAGTTACATTTGACCTAATCATTTGTCCCAAGAGCAACTCCCTCACTGCAGCAGAAAGAATCCTTTCTGTTCCAGACAGTCCCATCAGTTTTCAGTGAAAGTGTTTTCTTGAGTAGTACAAATTTCATAGTATATAAATAAGGGATAATGAATAAGGGATAAAACCCATGTCATTAAACAATTATACAATCCACTAAAATAATAAGAAATATCACCACTATTAAAGAATTACTGTGATAAGGCAACTGCATAAGTATTTAATATTTGCTGTTTCTCAGTGACTGGTTGTCTGGGCTTACAAGGTTTTCTGTCTTCAGAAGGGTCAAATGGAAATGAATAGTTTTCCTGCTGATGGAGTTAAGCGGAGATACATCTAAGAATCATTCAATTAATCCAGACAGTAGTTAGTAAGGGATTAACTTTTGAACAATGTAATCAAACTAAAACAAACAAACAAACAAAAAACCCCAAACCCATTACAAACGACAAAAAAAAATTTCACACAGAATTGTGAGAACCATTAAAAGTCTGAATTTGTTATCTGAGAGATAAACCTTTAGGCAAGGATAGGTCACTTACTAGAACAATTTATTTTTCATTAGCCTAAATCTGCCTGATCTGTTCATCTGCTTGTGTTCTATAAAATCTCCTGTTAATATATACAGATGCAGTATTAGCAGAGGAAATTATATTGCCTCTTTGCACTGCAGAATGGTTGGTACAACTCTCCAGAATCCTATCTGGCAATTCTGTCAGCTGTCTGGAGCAGACTCCCAGCAAAGACACTGAAAAGGTAGCACACAATACGGTTAAAATTGGACAATGTTCCTCCAAGGTAGCCAGAAACGCTTTGAAAACAAGGAACTATTTGATTTGATGAAGTATGACTGCTGAAACAGCTTAGTGAGGTTATAAAAGAACTAAAGAGGTCTCAGAGCAACTGCAGTACCTTTGACTGCCTTACAAGGTCTCTGAGTAGAGCTGGTCTGCCTGCATCTTAAGGCTCAGTTGCTGTAAACATCTGTTTGAGTGGGTGACACCAATCTGTTCTAATTTTCCTTGCCCAGGGAAGATCAGGATGGTGATGTTGTACTTTATGAGTATCCCTAACCCAACCATACAGATGTGAGTAATGAAAAAGGTGAAATTACTTTTCTTGCAAAATTAAACCAGTCCTTTTCAGGGCAAGTGTTTGCAGAGACGTTTCAGCTCTCCAAAAGTAAACTCAGCTCCCCTTCAAGCGCTGTATAAATAGCCAGGCAAATAACAGCCAGTTTCTCAATCAGTAAATCTCAAGTAAAATTATTCCTTAAGTGTCCATCCCATTCCAAAGCTTCCCGTATATTTTGAGAGTCCTGCATACAAATGATATTCAAAATTTAATGTAAAACTACTTATATTATCTACACTTAAAATTTAGGCATAGATCTAAAATTTATTCTCATCTGTAGCTGTTGTAAATTGTCATTACTCCATTTTTGTGGATGAGAATAGTCAGTTGCTACAGCTAAGGATTTGTCCATAGTACATTAAACATTGGATACTGTTCAGGTAAGAAGTTGCTATTTTTCATTTAAAAGGCATTGAATATATTCTGAAAATACACAGTTACAGGAAGTGCTAAAAGGATGCTCCATAGCTGGTGGAAATGTCTAGTATGATATGCAGACCTATTTATAGCACACATTTCTAGTGTCAGTAAGAACTGCTAAACAGAAGAGGTACTAAAGAGGTACTAAACAGAAGAGGACTAAACCAGAAATATTTTAATGGAAATTCTTGATAATTCTAATTATAGGAAACACACACATCTCTATCCTACTTGTTTAATAAATATGTGTCTTGTAATAAACCTCGAAACATTAGACTGTTTGTGAGACCAAGCAGCCACAGGTATTACAGCAAAGTCAGCACTTCACTAACATTTTTCATGAGATTTTATAACCACTGTGGCAAACAACCTAACTTTGATGCCAGTGTCACCTTCCTCACAGGCTACCTGAGCAGCTCCCCAGGACCATTTACACTCTAGAACTGGTTGCTTACTTCTCTTCTGCCCAAGCTCAAAGATAAAAAGATCTTTTCCTCTCACCTTAAGAGCACCAATGATTTTGTCAAGAGCTGTTTCTCATTGCAGGTGTTTGGTTTGCCAGGACGAGGGACCTGTTCCCTCTCAAATACCTGAAGGCTCCTGCCACCCTCTCCTCAGTGCTTGCTAATTCACCTTCTGGGTTTGCCATCACCCACAAGCTGAGGCAAGAATCCTGAGGCTTGCTTTGTAAAAATGGAGTCTCAAGAACATGAAGTCTCAGGGGGGGAAAAAAAGCAGATTTTGGTAAAAATAAGTCATAGAAGCATAGAATCATTTCAGTTGGAAAAGATCTTTAAGATCGCCAAGTCCGACTGTTAACTCAGAATTGCCAAGTTCACCACTAAACCATGTCCCTAAGTGCCACATCTACACATCCTCAAAGACCTCCAGGCATAGTGACTCCCACCACTGCCCTGGTAAGCCTGTTAAAGCGACAATCCTTTCAGTGAAGGAATTTTTCCTCATATCCAATCTAAACCTCCTCTAGCACAATTTAAGGCCATTTCCTCTCATCCTTTCACTTGGCACTTGATGGTGGTTGGTTTGTTTGGTTTTTTTGTTTGGTTTTTTTTCTTTTAATATTAAGGTCTCTGTTAATATTTAAAAAAAAAAAAGGAAAAAAAGGAGGAACATTTTCCTTTAGTATTTCTTCTTTAAGACTGAAATGTTACAGCATGCAGGAAGACTCTGAGTATGAATGATGGGATCCTAAAAGACCAAGGGCAGGAAGATTTGTATTATCTTCAAAGCAGTATTCCCTCTTAGGCAATATAAAATCAGACCTGAAAGTTGAAAGTTTAAAATTCATCCATCAGCACAGTAAGGTCCATTTTTTTTGTAGATGAAACTCCACTACAAGCATTCCTCCCACCCATAATCCTGTGGTAACATCGGGAACTGAAAAACACCAGGGGGTAAATAGGATCCTGTAAACTTTAAACTGAGAAAGATCTTTTCTCCCAAGCTTGAAGCTGTAGGTTAAAAGAATTTCCTTTTCCAAACACAAATATGAATTTTCCAGAGAGATATTGTGAACAGTTTTATTACCCATCTACTTTAATGTACCCACTGACAACCTGATTGCTCTATGCAAAGATAAGATAAAGGCTAATACTATATGGGTTAAAAAATAGAACAGATTTTGATTTTACCTCTGCACGCCAGCATAACTCCACTGATTCTCTGGACTTGTTATTGTACCGGTGTGAAATCCCATTCCTAATCTGGAAGCTGAATGAAGAAATACACTCCACTGTGAGGGGAAAGCAGGGTCATAGTGTGGGTGAAAAAAGCACTAAGTGCATGCAGTTCACAAAACAATCCCCCATGTGCTTTGCACATTAACGAATTACTTGTCGGGTCACAGAGGAGGGAATCCACCTTCTGTGGGTAAAGTAAGCATTTGTCTCTTAATTAACAGTTTCTGATATTGAGTATTTCATGTATTTGGAAAGCAGAAATGCTTTTGATGGAATTTACATATGTGCTGGTGCCACCCACTTCTCCTTAGTTTGTTCCTTCAGATGTTTTCAAAAAGCTTTAAGTTATGAATTTGAATTTCCAGATGTTTCTGCTAGTTCTAAAGGCCTATTCACCAACTTTATTAGAACTCTGCTGCAGCCTCTTTGTAGCAGAAGAGTGTAAAAAATTCATTTACACTCAATGAGTAGAATAACTAGGAATCTAGTTGGAGTTTAGATCACTGCTTGTGATGCAGGGTCAAAAGTGAAGGTGACCAGATTTTGTATTGGGTTTGCACGGTAAGATTTTGGTAGTGGAGTCTTACAGGGGTGGTCTCTGTGAGAAGCTGCTTGAAGCTTCTCCTATGTCCAGTGGAGCCAATGCCAGCCAACTCCAAGGTGGATCTGCTGCTGGACAATGGCAAGCATGTCAGCAATGGTGGCAGTGCCTCTGGGATAATGCATTTAACGTGGATCTGGGATAACTACTGCAGTGGCAGCCAGGAGAGAGGAGTGAGAACATGTGAGGGAAATGACTCTGCACACATCAGAGTTGGTGAGGAAGGAGAAGGTGCTTCAGGTGCCAGAGCTGAGGTTCCCCTGCAGCCTCACAGTGAGGCAGCTGTGTCCCTGCAGCCCATGGAGGTTCACAGTGCAGCAGGAATCCACCTGCAGCCCATGAGGGACTTCATGCTGGAGCAGGTGGATACCCATGTTGAATAGACTTTATTTAGTTATATGAAATCCCAACTACCTCTCTGTGCAGGTACCTCTTGAGCACCCCAGCATGCTAATTTGTGTTACAGCAGTAAATAATGAACTTGTAGTACTTAAACTGCCAAAAATGCTCCTGGAAAGATAATTCCCTGGGATAAAGCTGCAAGCATTTTATTTTCTCTAAATTTCCAATCTATTAACCTGTGATACATGTTGGGCTTCCTTCCATCTTACTATTCTGGAAATGAAATAGGATGGCTAGACAGTCTGCAGTTATTACAGGCAACTTTTATATCACAGTAATATGCTTTGGGGCTATATAAAGATCTCAAAAAAGATATCCCAAAGAAAACAGGAAAGTTATGAAAATGAAAGACCAAACTATGATCCTGTACAATACTGTACAATACAGAGGAGTGAGAGGTGAATTTCTAAAGTAGTGCCAGTTTGTACAAAGAGAGTACAAGTATGGAACTATTGAAGGCCTCTCTTCTGCATTACTTAAGCACCTGTCTGTTTTGAAACATGTGACTTTCTTATCCAAAAAACAAACACAAACCTGTATACAAACATATTCTTGGGTCTTTCATCATACTAAGGTCCCAATTCACAGTTTTAGATAAACACTAAGGCCTAAAAAATTTCCTTTTCCCCTTTCCATAGCACCTACCATGTCATTTTTGAACACTTGCCAAACCATATGCCCTTGTGTTGTGCAGCATAATTTAAGACGGAATATAAGGGGAACAGACTTGACTTAAACTGTGTCTGAAGGACTGATCCAGATTTGATTGATGCCATATCTTTTAAAGTCTTATAATCTGCTGTGCAGAATTTTGTAGGTGCTCATCTGCCTTCAGAGTTAGATTTTGCACCATGTCATTTTAGAGCTATAGCCTATTGATTTATTCATGGGAGGAAGCTATCAAATATTAACTATTTCAAGGAAAAAAACTAACTTTGCACAAGACAAGCATTTGGAACACCAAGCTTGATGAGTGAACACTTAACTACATGCTCCTTAATCTTGGTTGAGCAGTGCACCATATTTGTGTAATGGAAAAAAATCTGGAATACTTTAGCAGGCTGCCAATGATTTCTGTGCTTTATGAACTGTACCACAGGTAATATGTACAATCTGAAATGTTTGTGAAGCCTTAAGATTTAGGCTACCCAGATCTTGTGGTACTAAAAGTGAAATGTGGTCAAGGCGGGACTATTCCTTTTGCCTTCAGACAGTAAGAATTCAGTCAGATACAGTCTGCTTAAAATAAAAGAAAAACTACTGGGGCATAATAAGCAGACTTGCATTTTTTTTTTCACTTTTTCTTCATTCCTCTAATATTCCATACATATTTTAAGGTGCTTGTCACTTCCAACATCACAGAAAGTTATTATGCAGATACTTGGTCTGCCCCCAAAAGGAATTCACCATTTCAAGAAAGCCATTAAATTATGCACCATATTAGCCTATGACCATCTATTCTTATCTCTGTCACAGTCGCTGCCTATCTTCTTTCTGCTCCCATTTTACTGCTTTCTTCCCCCCACTGCTTAGTTTTGTCCTAGTTAAAATTCAATAGAAAGACCTCTGGGAGAAGGATCAGGGCATCCATTGATACTATTCTGTGGTCTGTGAGAATGGCAGTGAAAGTAAGTTTGAATAAGAATGGTACTACTGATGAATTTGTACATCTGTAATCTGTTCCTGTTTAATGTTTCACTTAATGATTGGAGATGGAAAAAATATTTTCTCTCTAAAACTCTTTGGAACACGTAGAAGAAAACCATGTTTGATCTTAAGTTTTCTAAGTTCATCCAGCAGGTTTTCAGATGGAAGACATTTGTATCCTAAAAGATATGATAGATCCAAAAAAACCACTACTTATTTTACTTCTATAATTCATTTTTTCTGATCCGACTCTGAATGTGAGACTTATGTATGTGCTTGGTAGGTTTCTTCTAATCATACCACCAACTCAGAAACTCCACTTTGGACCTGAAATATTTTTTGTCAAATATTTTATTGATCCTGTCATTTTAGTAATCAGCAAGGAGATAATCCTTCCATTTCCACACCCCACCCCCATCCCCCCCCCCAAAAAAAAAAAGGATTCCTGGAAACTTTTCACACAGGTCGACTGGTGAAAGTAGTTATATATTCCAGAAGAAACATGGTGGTGTTCATAATGGTGTATCTTACACATATTTAACCTAGTTCCTCTTCAAGAGGGGGATGATATAAAGGAATATATTTAATAGAATCTTTTCAATTTGTCTAAATATTTTAAAATGGCAGGTAATGTACTTGAGTGATTCCCAGGAACTTTAGTTTTTTGATTAGCTAGAAATACATCAGGAATGCGGTCTCTCTGAACTTGGATGCTTCCGTTCTCCATGATCAATTGGGAAACGTGGAGAGACTGCAGAGGCTTTTGCATTTTGGTGAGGATATGTGAGAGATGTATGCAGACATCTTTGTAATTTTTTTGACAGGGACAGGTCCAAGTCACATTAGGGGAGCATTTTGGAGCTTATTTGGAGCTTTTTAAAATTAAGAGGCTTATTATTTTCAAATGATTTGAAATTCAGTTTTTGTCACCTTTCCAGGAAAAATAAAGTTCCTGTACATTTCAAACTGTGAACTACACAACAGTGTGTGACAGAGTGTCCTTTATCACGCAGGAGCTCTTTATCCATCTTTTTTTGTCCAATTATCTATCTTTAGGGGCACAACTGACTCTGATCTATGACAGGGGAACCACAATGGTGTGTTTATCAGTGACTAATACTCTCCTTTATAGCTAACCTGAAGAATTAAGAAATAAAATAGGCAAGCCTGGCATAGCCCAACCACAGAGCATTTGTATAACAATGTCTGAGAGGTCAGGTGGTCTGAGAAGCCCTGTGGTCAGGCAAGCTTTGTGGACAACTTCTACTCTCCAGATACTGTTTGGATGCTGCTTGCAGAGCTATCTGCTTAGATAAATTTTGTTATTAATACTGGGAGGTAGTGAGAGCCCTCAAGTGTCTGGATATGGTGCATTTCACGGGATCAGACCCAAGAGCAGGAAATTTTCTTTGGAGCTCTTTAATTTTAAAATAGAGCCGTATTTCTCTAATCTTTAAGACCCTACCAGGAACTGTACTATGTATTCATTGTGTTTAGATTCAAAAATCTGGTTTCTATTAGTGAGTATATGAACTTTAACTTAATGGAACATAATATATTAGCAGGAAGGGGAATGTAGTTTATACAGTAAACAAATGCCTGTGGGACTGTGAAGAGGTGAATTGTTAAAATGGCTCCAACATGTAACAGATGCATAAATATCTCACAAAAGCCTGTGATGCAAAGTTAATGCTGACAGTGTATAGTGCAGTAAGGTAATAGTACCTTTATTGTAGACATCTGCAGCTGAAGGATCCTCTTGGGATCACCATTTGCTTGCCCAGGGACTTTGTTGACATGTTAGATGTCAGCATGCACAAGTTTTATGGACTGAAACAGAAGGGTGCTTCCTGATCTAAGTTTTATAGGCAAAGTCTTTGGTTACTGATGTAGCATTTGATATTAGAGTTGGAGAGGGTAGGGAGGCATTTTGTCAGGTCATAGCTGGAGACTGAATTTGTCCATGTTTGCTGAGGAAGAGTACTCTGGTGCACAGTACTCCTGACATCATACAAAGTGTCCAATGTTAGCTTAAAATCATCATGTACTAATCAGACTTCAGGAAATATTCTTAAGCAGTCACTAAATTACAAAGAAATTCCAACAGTGTTGTATTCTGTATCAAATATCATTGAAAGCAGCATCATTAATGACACAGTAATGAATACCACATGAATTAATAATAATCGGCTACTTTTTGAAGTCTCACTGGCTTCCAGCTGTCTCTTAAATCACTTCAAATAATTAATTGCTTAATGCTCTTCACCTTTGACAGACAGAAATAAATTGCAGATTAAAAATACCTGCGTTGGCAGTGGGCCAAGCCAAGTTGTCTGGCTGTTTGCTGCTAATCGGGAGGGATGGTGCATTTTGCCCTGCTGAGCCTGCCTTGCCCAGGTAGTAATGCACAGATTAAAGGAGGCTGGCACTGTGCTACTCATTTTACCCAAAAATTAATCCAGACCCACAGAGTTTTTTGCAGCTGTTTCTCCTCGACAGAGCTGAATCAGTACCTCTGAAGCCTCCAGTTCTCTCTTTCTAGCACTGCTGCAGGACGGTCAGTGGCCATAACTTTCCCCTTTAGCTTGCTGGTGTCAGTATGTGCCAAGAGTGTCAGAGGTCTTTTTTAGGGTCACTTTTCTGTTGAGAACTGCCCTGACATCACCTTAGTCAATAAGTGACCATCCAGTTGCAAGGAATTCCAATCCCATCGACTTGGAATAAATATGAATGACAGCCTCATGTAAATTCAAACATCTGAATTTAACACTGTTTTTTTTCCTGGAAACTGTCTGCCCCTGAGGATTTTAATATTTTTATTCTTTTTCTTTATAGATACTAAGGAACTCAGTTGCTTGGAGACCTGCATCTTTTTATCTGTGCTCAAAGCAGGTAAGGTCAATTATTCAAATAAAGTTGTAGTGACCAGAGAATGCATGGAAAGCACCTAAATTTTTAATCAGTTTGAAAATAGGGAAGTCAGTCATGATTCTTTCTTCTCAAATAACTTAAAGTTTCAGATCATACAGTCTTGCCATATCAAAAAGTATGGAAAAAATGTCTTAGAAAGCTTGTGGCAGGAATTCTCCCCTGTTGTGTATTCTGCTTTATTCCGAAAGTGGCAACCTCATTACAGTGCTTGGTGAAAGAGTATTGCATTTGTAAATGCTGATTATAGCCATGTATACTGTACTGTCTGGGCAATGTATAAGGTTCATAGCTTAATTTATTCTTTTCTGGTAATATTTTTAAACTTTATTTTATGGCTTTATGATAAAGTGTCCAAGAGAGATAAGCCATGGGTGCTCTGTGATTCAAAGGGAAGGGAAGCCCAAATGCCTACTTTTTAACCTCTGATAAATGCAGCTCACAGCATTCTACTGCTAATGCAGAATTTAATCCTAGTTCTGCGTTTTCACTTCCTCAACCTGTTAAATATGATACAGAATGGCAACTCCTACTTTATTCTAAATGCATTTTAAATGCACGTTTTCAAGCTCTAAAGTTACTGCAGCAGTTCTTCGCATAAAATGACATTATCCTGTGTACACAGAGAAAAATGGAGGGCAACAGGAATTTGTTGTGATAGAGAGTGTAAGCTGCTAGACTTTCAGATATTTAAAATGCTGGGAAAAATACCGCAGCTGAATAAAAAAAAAAAAATGTTTCTTCTGCACATTTTTGTGCCAGTAATCACCAGAAATTCCTTGCAGAAAATTCCTCAGGCAAAATTGTTCCTTGCAGGTATGATTATGCTAGACAGGAGCCGCGGGGGCTAATTCCCAGCCTGGAGAGCCTGTACTCTCCTGGGGTCAGGCCCGTGGCAGTAGCAGCTCCAGCTCTAGCACTGCCAGGCTGTACCTGCCTGAAGGATTTCTGCCCTCTCTGATGTTGGAGGGTGTGTAAGCCCAGCTGCTTTGCGGGGAGACAAACCAAGTCAGGCGTTGATGGCAAAGAAATTGTTGGTAGTAAAAGGCAGTGGTGGAGGAGCAAAGGGGTTATGACACAGGTGACATTGGCAGTGCCTGGGAACCCGTTGCTGCCTGCCTGTTCAGCCCCATTCCAGAGCTGCAGGCTTAGGGGAGCTGTGGGCACAGGGAAGTAGAGCCCATGGTAAATCCTGCAGAGAATGATGGTGAGAAAAGATTTGGCTGGAAGGGAAAGTAAAAGAGAAGGGAGATGTGGTCTAGAAAAACACAATGAAGCAAAAATAGGAAACAAAAGCCAAGGGGGGGGGGGAGGGAAGGGAGGGCAAGCAAACTAAAAGCAAAGCAAAAACAGCATAAGGTATAAGCTCCGATGGGTTTTGCTCTGGTATTACAAAACAAAAATTCCACTGGGAAAGGAGGGCAAGCACTAGGTTGAGATAAGAGACACGATTTCTCTGTGCCTGAAAGCATATTGTTGAGATGAATTTTCTTTATGCGTTCATACACTTTACCTAAGTGCAACAAGAATTGTTGGGGGTTTGTTGGCTATGAAATGTATTTATGATTTTCTACTCCCAACTAAATGTTCAATTTTGTTCAAAAATTGTTTTCTTTATTTACCTAGGGCATGTACTTATACTGCTAGAGCTAAATGTCACTCTGATCTGCTAGAAATACTTTTTTCTAGCCCAATGCCTTTAAAATTCAGTGTGTTATGCTTTATTTAAAAATAATGGGAAATAGAGCTCTATTTCACAATGAGTAAGTGTATTAATTATGAGACAAATCACAATAGGTACTGTTTGCTGCTCAATTTCCTTTGAATTTCAATGAATAATAATTTTCTTTAAAAATAGAGGACATTTTTAATACATCCAACGATGATGAAGTAGATTAATTACAGGTAATATATTTTTATTGAAATCTGAATGACTACACTTTTCATTGGTCTCAGAAGTGTGCTACACTCATTGGAGTTATATACATAATATATATCAACTAATTATATATTTGTTCCATTCCTAATTAAAAAAAATCAATTTAGTCAGAATTTCATCAAAGCCAATTTTCCTGAAGTCACAGAGGTAAAGCTCCTCTTGACCTAAATGGGAGCTGTATTCATTCTGCATTTTAAGGCAGGAACAGCCTGTTTACCTTAAGACTTCTGCAAAACAGAATATACAGCACTAGAAAATGTATGCTAGTTTAAAAGGCAGGTGGGAAGCGGGGAAGAGGAAAACAATTTTAACCCAGGGCAACACCAACGCAGGCAAAATTTGGCTTCTTGTGGTACACTGCCTTAGAGGCTTTGTCCCAGATGAGCTGGCAGGCATCAGGCTGCTGTTGGCCCCAAAGTTAAAAACCAGACCCGCTTCAGAGCAATCCTTTCCCTCATCAGTACAGAGAAACTGTGAAGTTCTGTGGCACTTTGTTCCCCTGATTCAATAAAAGTCATAGTGATTCAATAAAAGTCATATAAGCATCTTTAACCTCCTTATGGGGGAGGCACCAAGCAGCCTCTTGCCCCTCTGTCACAAACAAGAACTGTAGAAATGCTGAAAACTGCCTTTGCCTGGCTGTCACTTACACTCATTAATGGCTATAGGAAGGAGCACCTAGTTCACCATCTGGAGCTCGATGTAAGTTGCCTCCTGAATTAAAACAGAGATGAAGTTATTTCTGTGCCCTGTGAAAGGCAATAGGAATTACAGCCCCAAAGATGTCTAAATAAATATTGTTACCCCAGCCCTGGCAGCAGCCTGATCTGGTCCTGGGGTGAGATCTCACTTCTTGGCAACCTTTCACTTGCAGAAAGGCTGTACTGTGATGTTCCACATCCATGGCCAGGAAAAAAATCAGAGGCTGTCATTTTAAGTTCAAATTTTGCTTTGCGTAAGCCTCAGCAGTGTTCACTTAAACTTAGCTGTTTAAGCACTTATACCTGCTAGTAAATTCCTTTGCTGCAATATTAATGGAAAGGGAGCACAAAGAGTACAATCAATCTAAATTAATTTCAAAATTCAAATAAATGCATGGGTTGTTTTTCTCCAGAATTCACCATTTCTAATTAGGATGCAATATGACATGTCCTGTTTTCACATTTCATACGCTGCATATTTCAAGTAGCAAATCTAGACTCTTGAGATGATGGCTGGCAACTTGAGAGAAAGAAAAACATAAACAACTTGGAGAAAAAAATTGAATACAATAAAAATAATCTTGAAAATATTCCAAGGCTAAGTCAATTCAGAAATATGTTCAAAATATGGAGTGTGAGCGTTGGTTTTCCATAATACAGATGGAATCAATGCAAGCAGAATATTGATTACAGATTAAGCTCACCTTATCAATAAAGTTGAACTTTTGCAATCATCTTTTGAGGGATCCATCATGCAACTCCTATCAATCCTGAAAAAATTCTTTCCATCTTTAGGAAGATTCCATTTTTTGCTTTAATAAAGAGTTTCTCAACAACTCAGTTCCTAAAGAAACAGCTACTATGTTTCTTTCCACTTCTTCATACATGACAATAATCTTTGTTTTAGAAATTAATATCAGTTTCTTAAGCACTATTGAAAAAAAAAATACCTAATAAATAATAGCATTACACTGAATATAAAATTTAAAGGGCACAATGAACTCTGCAAGAAAATATTAAATTATGTATCAAAATATAAATGCTCTAAGAAGAGCAAAACAAGCGTCTTCTGTCAAGAATACGCAGTGCACATTCCAAAACACATAACTGTAATTGGAATAAAAACAGTGGAACTAATGTAGTGTTCAGATCTTATTCTGTTCCTACAATTAACTGATTGATCTAACACACATTTAAATAATAACGCACATTTAAATAATATTCCACTTGGCAGCAAACAGCTGCCAGCAGAAGCAACATCACCAAACAATGGGTCTGTGGTTATTTAAAATGAACACCAGGCTGTTTTGGTCTTAGGTGGGTCATAAGAGTTAGAACAGAGCAGAAGTCTTTCAGATGGGTGGAGAGCCAGGTGAGGCCACCTCATCCTTGCCTTAGCTGTGGCTACTTCTGAAGGTGCCCTACAGGTGTTTCAGGAATGAGTTGTGCTGACAACTACCTGAGGCCTAGATTCAGCTCCAAAGCTTATTTGACATATAATCAAAACACACAAATGGAAAAGCTGAACAAATAAAAAAACCTCCAAGGTCTTTTCCCTTACGCATGGAGAAACATATCAGCTTGCCTTTAATAGTTCAAGGTCAAACTCAATCTGTGTCCCAAACAGGCATGAAAAATTGTAGCATTCAAATAACACCTAAACTCCAGTTGTGACTCCACAAGTGATATTTTTTTAGTCCTGTAATCTGAAAGTACAGAAATTGTTTGTGTTTCATTCTTACCAAATGTAATAGCAGCGTAGAGCTTGATCATTAGCACCTAATTTAAGAAGGCATCAGGAGCTTCAGTAATAAGAAGTGTGTTATCAAGGTTAACTGCTCATTTCATTAGCTTGTTCTCGAAGTTGTACAATTCTTATTCAATTGAATACTGCTTTTGTCAAGCTAGTTTATTGAAAGTTTAACAAATTAACAGAGGAATTACACTTTTTTCCCTGAAGAGAAAGGAAAAACAAAAGGTTGGAAAACAATTAAGAATGGAGAAATTAATAACAAACTGCAATAGTGAAGTACTACAGAGATTTCACTTTGCACTGGAAGGATCAGTTCCTGAAAACTGTCCTGGAGAATAAGATCCTTTGAGAAGACAAACATGCATTATTGAGTTGTGTGGACTGGGAAATCACAAGAGATTTCTCTCTTTGATACTGAATTTGAAAGGACTTTTGAGTCTTGGTTTGCCGTTATCTCAGGGGCAACAAAGAAGTGTTTTATTTGGCATCAAAAGGGGTTTCCACTAAGTCCAGCCTTTCTAGAAATGTTTCTCTATTTGAGAATCTCTTTCCCTTTTAGACTTCCCTGGCTTTAAAAAAATTCACCTTTAAATCTCATCTGGTAATGGTATATGCTATTAACATGACAAAAGCAAACTTCATTTATTATAAAATTATGCTTCACTGTGATTATTTAGAAATACAATATGCCTATAAGTGCATTTAAATTACAGTAAGCAAAACAGCACTTTATGAAGAGTCGGGTAGTGTTGGGTTTGCGGTGATTTTTCTTTTTAATGGACTGTACCACCCACTAAAAGATTTCTGGTTTCTTGGATGATTCATTAATGCTTCCTTCATTTTCCAATTTCTATGGGACCATCTGGCCCATCTTTGTAGAAAGGCATTTAGCTGTAAATATATTTTACAGTCTTTCTCAATTTAAAAGTAGTTGCCCAGCTGCTTCACAGAAACTGTCAGCAATTGGTAAACTCCTCAGAATTGCCAGTCTTCATTAGTAATCCAATCAGGATGTAGTTTAAAATACTGCAAATCAGATTATGCTCCATTGGACAGGAATTGGAGTGACATGATGTGCTGGGTTATCTTATTTTGCATCTGTGATTGCCTTCAATCCAGGAGATGCATGCACTTTCTTTTGAGGGGAAGGCACTTAGACTGGGATGGGCTGTCCCTATGCATGTATGTGGTCCTGTGTGCATTCCCCTAAAAAGAGCACTGCTCAGGTTTTATCTGCCCCTTCAAGTCCAAGTCAATGTCAGGCACTGACAACATGAGTTATATGCAGTATTGGCCATGCTTTTGAGTTCCTGCTTTATGTGGTTTAGATTAATTAGAACTGTAAATTTGTGTCTTCTGATTTGAGTGGATTTTAGATAAGTCCTGTTCTCTCTTCCTATTATCTTCTGTACTATCAAACTCATATTTCTTTAACAGCTGGCAGTGCTTGCTGGTAATAAGATAAAAATGTGGAGGTAAGGCAATAAGGCCGGCACTGGGCTGCATTAAACAATTACTTTAGTGCATAATTTCTGTCATTGGGAGACTCTCTGGTGCAATATGCAAGAGGGAATATTTATAAGAACAGTTTAATTAAAATAAATTTCTACACATGAAGAATCTTACATGTTACAGACCAAGCTGTACAAAGACTTGGATGGAACAGAATTCTATATTTATTTATAAGGCATCTCTACTACTCAGCTAAATATGTGCACAGAAAAACTGCCATTTTACACTGTACTGTGCATTTTGGACTATTACTTCCAGTAGTATTAGATTTTCTAACGGGATAACTCATGTAGGTCAGTGAGGGAGTAGAGTTTATCTCATTCAGACAGATGGTGTTTCCTAGGACATTTCACTGTGTTGCATTTAAAAGTAACTCTGAACTTTTTGTTTTATACAAGTAGTCCGAGTTACTAATTGCTATAATAAAATAAAACAGGGCACCTGATACCTGCTACTCATACTCTAGATATGTTATCATTCGTTAAAGGCTGAAAAGTCTGTTTGTTGTTATCAGCTGGATGCAATCAGAGTTGCATGATAACAGCTTTTATCAATTGTACTTTATACGCTTTTAATTAGATGAGCCTTCAGGAACAGCTTTGAAGTTATGAAGGGGACATGAAAACTTTATGTGAGAAATTCTGCGAGACATTAATATGCTACTTCTAGTTGAACAGAAGATTTTCTAGGTGTGAGATATAAGGGGAAATGTTAACAGAATAATGTGATGGCAGAGAAGTACGTCTAGTCCTTATTTTCACTAGAAATTTAGAAATAGGTAATAGTGAGAAGATAAATTCTGAGAGACAGGTCTGCACAGAGTAGATAAAAGAAGATAAATTTCTAGACAATTGTGCCTTTGGGATCTGTTCAGTTAACAGGACAGAGGGAGTGGAGACAAGTTCTATCAGGAGGTTGAAATTCTTAAAATCACATTTCACTAGTTTTGTCAAATCTGTAATTGAATAGTAATAAAAAATATTAAAACTAGATGACTTAGTGCTATGAAAAGTTTAAAGTTTAGTGAATAGCTGGTATTCTTAGAAAATACTGTGAGAACATGGCTACTTTCTGACACAAAAGAAAATCATCTTACAGTTCATTGTGTAATGCATTCACATCCTCCAAGCAATATCTTTGGTTAGCCTTAGGGAGAAAATTAGGGAGTGCTAAAAGTGACAAGTATCTACTTTCACATGTTTGGTAGGGGTAATTTTTGTTAATTAAATCCATTGTTTATGGAGTCATTGGCACTCAGCTAGCAGGAAGTTTAAAGATAACTACTTTTCTCATAGGCAGTTTCATGAAATTACTTGAGTGTGTTTGGTTACTTTAATAAATTCAGAGAGCTCTGCTGATTCTGAATTTCGTGTATCTTTTCATTTTTGTCTACTGTCAATGTGGTCTGTGAAGACTTTTGCTTTTCAACTAAATCCCCCAGTTGAGTTCATTCCAGGCATAGTTTAAAGACTCATCCTAGTGGATAATTACACATTTCATGGCATTTTTATGAGCCTTTGCTTCATAGCTTGTGGATGCCTGTATTTCCTAAGCTTTATAGTCCATGAAATAAAGGGGTTGTGTTGCAGTACCTTCAACAGCTTATACATAGAACCTGAATGCTAATTTTTAGGAACCAAGAATTCAGACAAGTGACATCATTTTCCTCTTGCAGTGGGGAGTCAGGAATGACTCTATTTTCAGCAGTAGAATGGGGCTAGGCTAGTAAAAAGCCTTTGAAAATTCTGTTTGTTCTTAAATACATTATGGGTCCCCGTGGAATTTCCTCTAATCTCCATAGAGTTAGGAAGGAATTCTGTTCATCTTTTTTGTTGGCTGTGAGACTGCTACATACAGACTATTCAAGCAAAATAAACAGTAATGTACAAGACTTTTTCCACAATTGAAAAGCTAGTATATGAGGTAGTGATTGTATCAATACACACTCAGCTATCAGAAGAGTAAGCAAAAAGGAAATGAAAAATGGTAAATGAAGGAAAGAATGAGAAAAGTAGAAAGATGCAATCCAGCTGCCATCTCCAAAAAATTATCTAAAGGAGCAGCTCCTGTCAATTCTCAAGTGTGAAAAAACAGCTCACATGTTCACATGAAGACTGCAATCATTCTGTCCTTGTCATGTTTAAATATTGGGCTTACTTTTGTTTAACTATTCTGTAAAGAACAGTTATGAAATTTCTTTCCTACTGGATTTGGTGATTGATCCTTTATTCAGATCTTCATAAAATATCCACCAAGGTCTACCAGTGATTTAGCTCTTTTGACTGCTGATACTGATTATTATATTAAAATAAATGCAAAAGAGTATTGAATATTTATATTCAGAAAGCCATAGTGTAAACCCCGTATTTTATATGTTATTAAATGATACTGCTATGGGTAAAAACAATGGATGCATTAGATACATGGGATATATTCCACAGCTCTGGCTTAGACTCCCTGTGTGATTTTATTGCTATAAATGATTGCACAGTATAATAGGGGTAATTCATAGAGATTTCATAATTTCTTCCCTTTTTCTCTTTTGGTCTACTTCTTGAGTCTCTTTTGCACCACCTATACTATCAGTAAGAAAATGAAATAAAAAGATCAGTGTTACAATACTTACACTTCCACACTACTTTACATTTCAGTTGCCAACATGTTTTACTCATGGATAAGGCATTATTTAGCCTCGGGAGTTCTCTGTACTATTTAGGAGCAAAATACATACATATGTGCAAAACCCCCATGCACATATTTACATAGATTTATAGATTTGTATACAATTTATATAGCAGTCAATTTTCAGCAAGGGTTTTACAGTTATACAAAAAATCCAAGGACATTTATTTGACAAAATTAAGAAAGGGAAAGCTGATAAAATATGAAAAGAATGCTAAGAAGATGAAATACATGTTTCTATTGCAATCCAGAAGTTATTCTTTGACAGAGATCTCACCAAATAGAGAAATGTCTATTCTAATATTATTTTTAAAAGATTAACTAATTAGTCCTGTTTTGATCCATTTGGAGAGGTTCAGCTCTATTGTGTGAGAACCTCAGTTATTCTGGTGCTTTAAAAACAATACTGAAGTGCTTTGTCTTCTTAATATTTTCAGTGGACCTTGCAAGTAAATAATTTTGGCATCTCTTTCCCTGGTTACAACCATGACCAAGAATCACAGAACATGAGAAGGAAAATAATCCAGCAGTAAATTGTGCAAAATTTGCTTGAAATTAAAATAATTTACCCCGTACAGATTAAAATCAGCTAATTGCTTTAAATGATTCCTCAAAATTTTGCTAGTCAAATAAGGTGGAACTAGAAGAAAAAGGTATGGTCCCTTTTGATGACTAAAATGATAATGTGGCACTTTCTGGAGGAAGATATGAGCTCTGTATCTTGACCACTACTTCAGTTGAGGATCTGAAATGCTATATTTCAAGCCCTTTGATTATGGAACATCAACTAAGGGGTTCTAGTCCCAGGTGATTTCCAGTCATAAAAAAATATATCAAAGAAAATGAAAGGGACATACATTGTGTCACCTACAAGTGGGAAAGTCTCAGGGACCAGCTGTGAGAAACAAAAGCATAGCTATTGAGTGGCTGAAGGTATGTCACTGGGCACAACAGTGACTTGGATCCTGATGTATAAATGGGGAAAATAAAGTAGATTTAGAATTTTGGAAGTGGGCTCTATAATTTTGACTGAAAAAAATTAAAAAACAGGATAATCTTTTTTCTTTTTTCCTTGACCTATCCCTTGATTTGCTTTGGTATTACTTTTGAATGGTTTGCTTTGCATTTACAAACAGTATTTGTGAGCCTATTTAGCAAAGCCACTGTTTTGTTGTTTTGTTGTTGTTTTTTTTCTAGACAGGGTTTTTTTTTAATTTTTTAAAAGTGAACATAAAAAATATACAGGAGAATCATAAATTATAAGTAAACCAAACATCTAAAGTTAATTTAGTATTCAAGGTTTGGTTTGAACCTGTGACACTCTGAAGAAAAAATCTGCGTCTAAACCATACACAACAGGACATGCATTGATTTTTGTGTTTTCCATTTTACATAGTGGACATTGATTTGCATTCCTAATAAGGCCATTAATAACAGAGTGAAAGGAAGGGTAATAGTCATCCGGCACATATGTAACAAGTAGGAATATTAGTCATTAACTACTATGCCTGTAGTCACTTAGAACAAAATCGTGTATGGGTGCCCTCTTCCTAAATACAGAGACAGGGTAGTACAAAAGAGAGTGTTGTGAGGTTTTTACTGGTCTAAATAAAAATATTTACTTAAGATATTACATATTTGTGCCTAAGGATAGATGAGAATCAATAAACTTCAATTTGAAGGAGACATTTTTATTTAGAAGGTTCTTTATTGGGGAAAGAGGAGATGGCCTAAACATGGTGTTAATTCAATGGTGAAGTGCATTTCAATTTTATTGGCTTGAATGAGTAAGTGAGACAGCAAATGTGAGTCACAAAAGCAGAAAATAGCTGGGCAGAACCTCTGTCTACTCGATGTACTTTAATATAAATAGTAATAGTGGCACTACCAGCTGGAGGGCAGGAAGAATTCACCTGAATGATATTTTGAGCTTTGGGATTCTAGGAAGTCTCAGGGAAAATAGACGAGCAGATGGAAACAATGGAAACAAATGAAAACGAAAAGTGTTATGGTAGGAAATGGTATGAAAAGGTGTGGTGTTGCATGATTACCATTATAGCACAGCTGGGAACATAATTTATCTACAGAAAACACAACTACTAATGGTGAAAGTGTAGAGATCATCAAACTTAACACATTCAGATTCATTAACAAACCATGCATATGTCACCAATCTTCCTGCTGTCTGTCCACTCATAATTTTTCAAGACACAAAGATAAATTTAAGAGATATTAAAATGTAGTTTATGCTGTAAGTAGTGTTTTTATTAATGCAGAAAAATGGAATTGCACACCTACCTATTTCTCATAAATATTAAATAGATGCCATATTACATAGATGAATTATAAATCTCCCCTGATATAATTATTAACGTGTGTAGACTCCATAATTCCATTGGTTTATCCAAGAACTTAGTTCTTCTTTGCTATTTTTTGTCTGTGTTGGGCACTTGGCTGAAATTGGCTTGCTTACAGTGCTACAAACTCCTATCAATCTCTCGTGTATTTTCTTTCCAATTTATTTTTATGGTTCCTTAACTAGTGCTGTCATTCCATGTTGGACACACCATTTCACCTCCTCTGAAAAGCCCTTATAGGGTGCACTGGGAAAACAGTAACTCCCTTCTGTTGTGAACAGTGTTGCCTTGTACTTCCCAATCTCCTCAGTCCTATCCTTTCCAGGTAGTTCAAGGCTTCTCTTTCACGTGCTTTTGTAAGTATTTCAAATCCAAGTATTGCTGGTCCTGCTCAGTGCTTAGTGATCCTCCCACATCCCTGGGAGTCACAATTCTCACAGTTCCATGAGTATTCTCTCTGCCCATCCACTTCATCCAGTCATTGCACACTTCCTGTTGGTAAGTATGGAAGATCATATAATAATGTGCTTTCATAAAATAATAACCACAGAATGTAGTCTGTGCTTTATCTGCCTGTAGAACTAGTAACCTATCTGTTTAAATGTTTTTCAAATACAATTCCAGACATGAGCCGACATATCTGTAGTATATGAGATATGCTGTCACAAAGGAAGTGTCTCCCTGACACTATTGAGGGTTAATCTTTGCTTAAGGTCTATCAAGTTAGTACCAATTTGCTGTTGAAGCAAAAATGAAATACATAGTTAGACAGTTGCCATGTTCCCACCTCCTGATTCTTCTCGATGACAAAAGAACTTTAGACAGTTTTGTCAGCTATCTGAGCTTTTTGTTCACTCCTCCTAGGCCTTCTCACAGTTCAGACAACTTTACAGTAATTCCATGTCCAGGACATTGCTTCTTCTGAAAGCTGCACATCTGCCATTTTCAGAGAATGTGTGGAGCTGTCTCCTGCCAGCTGCAGTACATTAATTTTGGAGGCATCAAAAAGGCCATCATAACTGATTGTTTAAACAGAAGTACGTCTTTTCCACACCTGCAAACATAAGTGCAGACCTTCTTTGTCCTGTCAGATCTGACAGCCACCATCACCTTCCCTGAGTCTCTCACCCACTCACCATCATTTTAAAATCCCTTTTAATAGGAATTATTTATGAGAGTTGTACCTTAAAGACACTTTGCAACAAAGTGAAATGCTAGGTTAGCAATGAAGCTGATCTGCAATACCAAAAAGTGCTGCTTGGCCCAGGGCTGACATTTGTGCTAAGCCTCCTCTCAGGTCTTAACTCTGTAAGCTTGACAAGGCTAGTCCAATAAACATTGTGGAATATCCTGTGGCAGCTCTATTTTCTGGGTAGCCACTGGTGAAGATGCAGAGCAAAGGCAAGAGGGGAGATCCATAGACTGAAGACTTGTTTTACTCCAGGGGAAGTAGAGAGAGCAAGGTCTGGCATCTTGTTGGAGTCAACCACCCCATCCTGCTCACCAAAGAAGCTGAAGCATGGTTTTCTTCTCTGTTTTCTTATGAGCACAATGATCCTTCCTTGTCTTCAATCTTAGCACCCTCCAGCCACCATGTGATGAGAAAGGCAAAGGTCTCCTTCTTTCACTTCATTCACTCCTAATTCCCCTTTTCAGAGGACACGTTTTGTCTCCAGTCTTCCTTATTTCTTCTCTCCTAAGATTGCTGTTTTGATTTCTTATCAGTAATTCCTCTCTATGTATCTCATGTCAGTTAAACAGAGTCAGTAAACCCAGTTTTGTACAGGATTACCGCTGTAATTTGAGTAATGTTTGTTTCTAGTATTAGTTTGATGCAATTTACTGAGATGTGATCTGCATATGCTCCAAAAAAATCCCCAAAACACCTGGCATCTGCATTTCTTTGGTACCCTCTCATCTTTGAGGAAATCAGTGAAGATCACATAATTAGGGTATGTATGTGGATATGAAACTCATGTTATTTACACCCTAGAAAAATTTCAATCAAATTAATTTTATATTTGTTTCCACGGTTAAAAAGATTACACGTTATACTGGCATATATGCTTGGAAAAATAACTCACTCTTGAGGTGAGTGTCTGGGCATAAATCAGTTTGACACATTCTGTCTCCGTGGTTAGGGACGGCATTGAAAAGAAGGTAACATAATTTTGAAGTTAAAGAATAATGTGGGCCATGGCAATGGAGACAGTAATGAGCCAAAATTGCTATTCATTGTGCTGACTTGAATATGAAAGAAGCCATATCTGACAAAAGAATCTAAGAAAAAAAAAGATAAAATCCAGCATCAGTTCATATTTGCTCTTTGGAATCTGATTGTGTCCACAGAAAATGAGTAAAAGAAACTGCGTTTTTCTGATGATCAGACATTTCAGCTGTTGGTAATTCCAGGGGTTTGCCTGTTAATGCACTGTGTCAAGTGTATATTTAAATATATGTAATTGGAGATGAGGAAGATTCCTTTTAATCTTTGTTAACTTCACTGCCAAGCGTGGTGCTTCAGGGTTGGAATGACGTGCATATTGCTGTTGAAATCGGCAGAGTAGAAAGAATCCACCTAAGGAGACACCACTTTTCGTATCCCAGAATGTTCTGCTTTATAAAAAAAGGAGTCTTGCAGAAGCAGAATACTTAAGAGTTGACAGTTTATAGAAAAACTGGCAAAACTTCAGTTTTAAACAACATTTAACAGGACCTGTTTTAACTGTATGATAGAGGAGTTGATATTTGATAAAGAACACTTTCACAGCTCCAAAAGTAGGTTAGGAAAAATAAACTGGATGTGTTTCTTTCATTTTCAGGTTCACCATGTTTTCACAGTAAAATCACCTTTTCTTATCCTGAGTCCAGTGCCCTCTGACCATGTTCTTTTAGATATTCCCTGCAAGGAGGATTTAATGTATAATACAGAATATATTTATTTGTTCCCCGTTCAGTTTTCATACTCTTGCACTGAGCTGAGACATGTATGCTTCCCCATACTGGTCCAGCTAACTCAGGAAGACAGGTATTTGCATTCCCTTGATTAACTTGTGAACAAACAGTTACAGAGCCAGTTGGTTCTCTCAGCTCATGTAGCTGCTTATCAATAATAGACTGCCCTCTCGCTTCCTTGTTGCTGAGAGAGGTTCAGCTTCCTTTGTACCTGCTGTGCTTGGTCACCCTGCATGTTCTCACCTAAAACTGATGAGGGCACTGCCCTTGCCTATCATCTAAAAATCATCTTAACTGTAGAGGTTTGCTGGTTCAGCACATTTTTTCTCAATTTCCCAGCATGGTAGATATTGACCTCTTTCACTTTTGGGAAAGAGGTTTCCCTCTTCTTCCGGATGTTCTCTCTGCTATCAGGTCATGAATTCCTGTTACAATGGTTTAGTTGGGTTACAAATATGTCAGTTCTTATTGTGAGCAGATGAAAGAAATAAGGAACTAGATCAGGGACTGAAGTTAGTAGAATTGAATAATCTCTGTTCTTGGATCTCTCTTGCACAGCATTTAGCACAGTGCAGCTGATAATGGCTGAAATATTTGGGTTGCTGCTTAATCAAAAATAAAAATGAGATTATCAAGTGTAAAAACAATACTAATAAAAGAAGCCCATATTTCTCTTTCTTATAAATATTGGCTGGATTAAGTGTTTTCAGGAGAACAAAGCAGTTGGGGGAAACAGTTTCCTTCAGAAGTTGTAGCTGTGTTTGCCCAGAGCTCCAGCTCTCAGCTTCCTGCAAGCTTGTGTAGGGAGAAAAGGCAGTGGTCAATATTAGATGAACCTACAGCTGCTGTACACGTACCCAGTGTGTCAGAGAGCACATCAGCTGCACCTGGATCAGGGTCATGCACATGCAGGGGAATGTGTTTGCCTCCAGCCTCTCCTTATTCTTCTAGATGGACACAGAGGTTCAGGATTCATGCTTTTGTGTGGTTTAATGGCTAGGTGTCATGGAATGTGCTGGCTGCTGTTTCCAAGGAAACTTGTGACACAGATTTTACAAACTGTCAGGGAAAGAATTAATGAGCAGTTAACTTGGTTTCAGATCTAGCCGAGTAAAACTATTTGTCTGAAAAATGAGGGTTCATCCACACCAAAACCTTTACTGAAATCTTGATTAGGTTTCTTTTATATGGCTATCCAACTGATAATTTTGAAATCTATTGAAAAAAAATTAAAATATTTTGTTTCATATTTTTTCTAACACATTGAACCTATCAAATGTTGAAATAAAAATATTTTGATTTCAGGAAGACTGCTAAAGTGAGAGTAAGGCTGAAAAGCATTTATCTTGTCTTCTCCTGTATTTGCCTCACAACAGGAGCAGTTATAGTTGAACAATTTTTGGCTGATGCTAGCCTAACTAACCCTTAAAAATCTGGATTCCTTCACTTTCTTAGCTAACTTAATTCCTTCTTCATCCTTTCAATGATAAGTCTCTACTAACAGCTGGCTTAAACCTCCATTGCTGCATTTTAGGCGCATCACTTTCACCTTATTCCCCAATGGATACAGGAGGCAATTTATTACCAACTTTGTCTGAGTAACCTTTAATGAGTGTGACTATGTATATGTCTTATTTTTTTCTTTCAAGACTGAACAAACCAATTTTTCTAAATTTCCCTTGATTTAAACAATGATCTGCTAACAAATGAAGCAGTCCTCTGCTTCACTTGATACTTGCAGCAAGCTTTGCTGAGAGCTGAGGCACTGTTCCAGATGCCTTACTGTGGAAAGGAAAAGCCAAACATTCGCTCTAATAGGGTGCATTGTGAACAAAATAAATATTTGAGAAAATTCTGTAGCAGAGTGATTTAATGGAGACTGTTTTTTAAACATCATAAAGAAAAGTAATCTATAATAGGGGCAAATATAAGTATCTCTGGTTCTTGTACGTTGACTGAGTTATTTTTATTCACTCATTTTTAAAACCAATTTCTTTCTCATTGTACCTGCTTGCCGTTAGAACCTTAGTTTTAAAATTTATGTTTGTACAGCAGAGAGTATAGTTGTGTGGACCCATCCCTTCATCATTACAGCTCAATTATAAGAAATGTGTTTGTTCTTGAACAAGGCAGACTGAAGAAAATATTACTAGAAATTAAATAATGTAGCCAGGTGTATTTGCACTTGAGGTACACGGCTATATTTTTTTACAGAATAAAAGATGGCCTACTTTTCATAGCTTTACTATTAAAAATAATCTTCTGAAGTTACCATTAAAAAACATTTTGTGAACTTCCTTGCAGGAAGGAGTTTTCAACAAATTAAGGAAACCCCAGGAGAAGTCATTTATTTCATTCCAACAATACATGGAACAGTGACAGGTTTGCAAGCCACAACTTTGTTTTCCCACATAGTTTCTGGAGTGTACATCACGTTGAATGCATGGGAACCAGACTCTTGCCATGCAGTTTGTAGCTGGGAATGCCAAAAGCCATAAGACTAATCAGAAACTAAGATCAGTAAGTAAAGATAGATGCAGATCAATGGAGATTCTCCAAGTGTCTCTCTTTCTTCCCAAGATTAAGGGGAACATGTTAATTACTAGTGAGAACTAATCCTTATCCATCATAGAACCGCATGTGTAGGAGCGCCTGTTCTCCACTTGCTCCAGTTAATGAAGAAAAAAACTGTTCAGCTACTGCCAGAGAAACTTCATCAGAAGGAGAAGCCTTTTCAACTTTGGCACTCACAAAAGAGACTGTCTTAGTCCAGAGAGGCAAATGGCATTTTCTGACCTTCTCATGCCCTATCTCGCTGTCTTCACCCCAAAGGAGTTTGTTCTGCTCCTCTAGGATGCACGAGTGCATCCAACTTCCACCCTGGTCACATGGAGGGAACAGAGCCTAGAGCTGCAGTACAGTAGGAATGTTGTTCTTTACTTGGGTTGTCTCTGCTGCTTGTTGTAGGTGAGGGCTTACTAGGAGAAAATTGTAAGACAGCCACTTGGAGATCTTGGAAGTTCTTTGGAATGTTCTGGTATCTGCTTCAGTTGTATTGGTGCTCAAGCACAGTTTAATGATCTAAAAGAAATCATATTTTTTAATTACAGTATTAAAAAGAGAAGTGGATAATTTTTTGAAATATAGTAACAAAAAAGTTTTGAAAAACATCTTTAAACTCAAGAAACCTTTCCTTCTGTTTGGCAAAACTTATGTGACCGGAGTTTATTACTCATGTTCTTGAATGTCTGCACTGCTCAGGGATTTTTGGTTCACTTGCTGCTTCTTGAACTGACACACATCACCTGCTTAAAGCAGCTATTTTAAAGGAAACAAACCCTGTAACATTTAAAAACAGTAAGAATTTATTCTCAGGGTGGTGAAGTAGGCAAAAAATGTCATTTCTTTTCTTAGTCATATGGGACCCTCACCCTTTCCAACTGATAAGACTGAGAGCACTTTTTGTTTTCAAGGATTTTATTTTAACTTAAATCCTTTTCAATATGATAGCAAAAAAATGAAAAATTTTTTGAAGTGAAAGTGAGAAACATAATTTTCACATGTTAATGACACTCTATTGTTGGCTGTTAGGCATCATTTTAATTTTGATTGGTTGATGAAACTGAGACTATGCTAAGTGAAATTAACTGGCTGAAGCCCAGTAGTGACATCCTTTTACTTTATATTTGTATACACTGAGAGAAAAGGGGTTTCATGTTGGGTAAATATTTATCTCACTCATTTAATGGTCTAATCCATAAATTAGAGTGAATGTATCTTTTCACTCCTATATTATAGTCAAATTTCTGTGTACTGTTCTATACTGTGGACATACTCCATTGGTCATTTTTCAAATGAATTTAGATTAAATTTAGATCAAAATAATGAAAAAGTTAATAACAGTTTACTGTTTGTGATCAAAATATGCAATCATTTGTCCTCATACACTGCTGCTAGCACTTGATACATATACCTCACCTGTTCAGAAGAAAAAGAGGTGAGGCTTTCTCACCAAATCTGGATCACTTCTGACAGGACTCTCCACACTCTGCCTGCATTTGGGTGCCACTTTTAAGCCCTGTCATCTGGTAGAGCTCTCTGACAGCATGTATTGCTGATTAAAATGTTCTTAGTTAAATAAGGTTTTATCCATTTTATGAGCTGCTGTTATTTCTTACTCTTGGGTATCTTTTCTCATTGTTCCCTTGCCTGTGAAGAAAGAATGAGCTGGTGTCATTCATGTTCACACACGTGTACTTATGGTTTTGTGGAAAGACCTTTTCTCTCATTTCTTATAGTTACCATAATAATATAAGTATCCGTGTATTAGAGTGAAATATTCCAGATATTAGAGTGAAATGGAAGGAGCAAGAACTATGAAATATCCCCCCAAATAAAAGGGCCTCTAGTTTTCTAGAGCCCAGAGGGCACGTAGGGTAATCTCCAAACAGAGCCACAGCCTTTGCCTCTGAATTTGAGAGAGAACCTTTCCCCATTTTTGGAAACTGAACAGATTTCTGCCATAGGGTTCTGAGACATATACCTGCATACTGTTATTATGTGGCTAGATTGCATCCAAGAATAGTGCATTCTTCTTTACTGCTCAATAAATTTAAGGCAAACTAATCTGTTTAGAGCTTACAGTGCCAAAATTATATAATTCTTTACCTTCCTCATTTGCATTCATTGTTAGCAATGCCCTGTCCTTGTAAGTACAAGGTGATGCTAATGATGTAATTGGTTAGGTATATAATTGTGCATACCCTGTTATAGACAACACTTAACCTCATAGTACAATATATATCATTGTTCTCCTTGTAAATCCTTAAATCATTATGAAAATATGCAGGTCTATAAAATAGACCTGCAATGGTCTATTCATAGTTATTATAATCATACATATTTACATAGTTATTTTGCCTGTATCTAGTATAGAAACACAAATTCTAAGTAAAGAAGGAATGAAAGAAGGTAGTCCTTGAATGGCTTCAACATAGGGAAGTCTTGCAAACCAAAAAAAAAAAAAAAAAAAAAAAAAAAGTAAAAATATTTTCAGGATTTCTCTTTTATGTAAGTACCAAGAAAAGCAAATTCAAAACTTGTATTCAGTTCCTTACATCTGCACTTGCAGTTATGGAGGACTCTAATGACTTTTATAAGCATTATTTGAGAGACGAAAGCATTAAAAAGTCTTGAAAAATCAACAGAAATCTGACAGTCAGTCACTCTGTCTCCTGACATGTGAGTGAAAAGATTATTTTTTTTGTAACTCAAAAAGACAATTTCAGTACTCACGTTCCATAACTAAAGTAAACTCATTCAAAATTTCATTGTGACTATCAAGAATGACTACCAGCAAGAAGATACAAAAATCTTGAAGGGATAAAAATTAAAAAAAAAAAAAAAAAAAAAGCCTGGAAAATGTAGAATATAATAGTGTTGGAAAGATCTGAGACTTGTTCCTGTTAGTAAATGTTTATCCTTGAGCAGATTTTCATAATAGGCAAAAAAAGAAGCAGGTTATTTTTTGGGCTACAATAACCTCAAACTTAATGCAGAGACAGAAGAAAAACAAAGGAATCAAGTACCTAAGTGACCTCTGAAAAAGCCAGTCTTAAAAGCCAAGTTACAGTGCATAGCACCAAAGATAATGGCAGCAGAAGCACATGTTCTTTTTTTTCCTAGAAATTCCATTAAGTGCTGGCCAAACACTTGCCTGTCCAACTGATCTGCCAGTGCTGTAGAAGAAACTGTACTTCTGTATTTTTCTCACTTTTCTGCTTATCTTGTACCTGGATATCAGTTGTCAAAGCCAGCAAAAGTGTAAGGCTCTTAGTGGAAGACACTTGCTCCAGAAGACAGAGGAAGGGAAAGAACAAAGCCAAATTAGACTTTGGAGGTTTATTCTGTCAGTATTCTGTGACACCATATGAGTTTAATAAGAGCTTAACTGAATCCTTCTCAGGGAATGGGAATTCTGTTGAAAGCCCAGGATTTTAAGAGGTTATTAAGGGACAGAGATTTAGTTGATGAAATGTCATGTCATGAACCTTGCTCGTCGTTAACAGCATAAAACAAAGAACAGTGCTATAGGACCAAGCAAAGAAGTATTCTTGTTTCTGATTTTATTCTGACTGAATGGCTTTGTATCTATCAGTGGCAAAGAGCTCATCTCTTCTAAATTAAAACTGTCATTGGTGTTGTGTGCTGTTCATAGGATACTGTACATGTGGAAGAACATTTGAAAAAGTATTATGCTCCCAGCAGTCAGAAGGTTATCTTTACACTAATATTCTTAACAGTAATGATATCCCTAGGACCAAGAGTCATTTATTGTCCTAAAACCCAGAGATTATCAGTACTTCTGCAGCAAGAAAGCTCCTTTGCCAGACAGGCAAGCAGATATAGGAGAGGCATAATAAAAGGGTGATAAAAATCTTGAGGTAAGACAATGCAACGAGGAAGTTAGAACAGTTTGTCTTAGTTCTGTCATCCAACAATACTTCGTAACCCAAAGGACATGGTTTTAATCAGTGGGTCTGAAATGTAAATGAAGCAAATTCTGACAGTCTTTGATCAAAGGCAAAGAGAAGGATGGAAAGCTTCTCAGATAAGTCTCTAAGGGAGCAGTCAGAGTTAGTCAGATAAACAGAACAAAAGTAAAATATATTCACATCCCAAATTTTGCTAAATTTAGCTTTGACAAAAGAACCCAGAGGTAGCCTTAAGCCATTGTAATTAACTGGTTAAGAAAGTAGCAATGGGCTAATACATTTTGGTGGCAGACTCTATGCCCACTGAAAACATGTTTGATAAGGTGCAGGCTACAGGGATGACACCATCAAAGTGATTTTGAACCCTTTGATGGGTGCTGAGAGACACAGCTTCTAAATGGGTATTCACTTACTTACTGATTGGTAATTCAGAAGAATCAGGTTAATACTTCCAGCTCTAATAACTCTGAATTAGAGATGGCTGACTTAGGATTCATTAGCAAAGCAATCAGCTGGAGTCAGACTTTAGAGCACTTTGGTTACTGCGGAGAGGAAGGAAAAGAACGTTAGAGTGTAAGTCCCATTGCAGTTTTCTTTCCATCAACTAAGACCATTTCATTATTATCATTAACTGTCAGACTAAATACATGTCAGGATCTTATACTCACAGAGGGTATCCCACAAAATTGTCTCTTTCTTATGTTTGAAAAAACAAAGCAAATAAACACAAGACCTTATGTTATGTCATTAATTTTGAATTATTTACTGTGGCAATTGCATTTGATTGAATTGGCTTCATAATGATCAAAGTCATTGCTCCATTTCTAGACTGCAAGTTTGGACAAAAGGGAGTAGGTTTCACTTGTCCTTTAGTTGAAACAGTTCTGAAATTTCAACAATTAAAAATATTTTATTTAAATAATATTTTCAGCAATATGATATAAATAGAAGATTTTAAACAATTTATTTTTAAAAGTCACTGTTAGAATTAACTGGCCTTGCTATGGAGTATATTCTAGGTCTGGCCAGGCATTTGCCTGTTTGTGAAGCTGTCACTATTGCAGAGACTCAGTTTGATTTCAAAATGTTCTGGTGGGCTATAGGAAGGATTTTCACAAAAATCAATTGAATTGCTTTCCAAAGCTCTCAACAGCCGGCTGAGCCAGGATATAGGTTGCTGATGAGGATGTCTGAGGATTTTCAGGTTCCTGTTGGGCCCACCAGCCAAACCACTGAGAATCAGCTCCCTAACTTCATTAATGCCTGTTAGACAAACCACTGGCATGAGAAGCCTTAGGAGGTGAAAGCTGATAAATGAGTTTTCTTAGTTCCCTTGCTGGCCATCAATGAGCACTAGAAATAAAAACTGACCATACTCTTCCGGTCAGATTAACAGAAACATGGTCTCATTTCTCCATCTCAGGTCTCTGGTGGGGAAACCAAGCTGAATTATGTGTCACTTTTAATCAGCAGTTGCCAGGACAGTGGTTTATCATCTGGCAGGCAAAGACTGCAGAATGCATATATGATATTGGCAACCTTAAATATTAGTATTTCTCAGTCAAAATACATTTTCATTAAGATATTTATGAATTTAGATATTTGGCCTAAATCTGGGACAGGATTTATATATTCCTATTGGTTTTATGAGAGTGGTTTATTATATGGAAAATTGCTGTTTATAAATTTAAACACAAGTGCTTCACCTTTGTACCCACTGATCCTGTGTAATATCATTGCTAGGAATTTTCACAAACTCATTAAGATCTTGTTCATATACTCTTTGATAGCAATCTTCCTCATCAGCCTTAAGATCTACAATTCAAAGAACAGGTGTTCTTTACTACCTTATTGCTGTGGGCTTTCAGGTACCCAAAAGTGAGGGGCTCATGAGTTGTACTCATAAGGCACTGCTGGACAGTTAACAGGTCAGTATTGTCAGCATTTATCACAGTGCTCATGGCAGTTGTGAGCCTTAATACAGGTCTTGATCTTAATGTTTGCCTTTATGAAAAGCTACACAGGTTTTGGGGTTTGGCTGGTTGGGTTTTTTTGTTTGATTTGTTGGTTTTGGTTTTGTTTTTTTTTTCTGGAAACAGTAAGGTTATGGCCTTTGAAAATACAGTAAATCCTAAATTATTTCAATAGCACCTCTGGGAGAATATATGGTGGCTCATGTAACTAATTAGGAAATGTTTCTTTCAGGATAAAAGGGGTATAGGAAATACATTATTAACATTTCTCAGATATTCATTAATGAATCTTCCAGTGTGCATTTAATAATAAATGGGCATTTACTGAGAAAAGTTCCCTTCTGTTTTTTTAAGAAATGCTCGCAAGAGAAAATGTACGAACACTGGGATTCAAAAATTAACAATGGTATTGTCTTTGTGCTGGAAAACTGTGTTTGCATCATTTCTCGGTATCAGAACAGAATGCACTTGAAAAATGAGAGTATCTGTGAGGGAATCCAAGTTGTATACTATTAACATTAGAAAAGGCTATTGATCTGTAGACAAATCAAAAGAACTGTTCCTGAGTTCTGAATTTTGTGCCTCTGAATCCTGAGGGCAGTGGAAAGACCCCCCACTGATTTCAGTAATCATTAGATTTTGACTTTATGTCCAGTTTGAGGATTTGAACAACTCAGAGATGTAAAACAGTCTAGATATAAAGCATATGTACATGTTCAATATCATTTTATTGACTTTTAGAATTATTTAAGCTGGGCCAGTATTTTCAGTTGGGAATATTTCTCACTGAAGGCAAAGGAAGTTACAGGAACCTCTCTCTACATAAGTATCTAAATGTACATGTAGAGACTATCCTACAAACAGTAAAATTATTCACCTGCACTAAAATTATGTAGTTTTGCAGGTTTATAAATTTGTGCAAGGTCAAGTGCAACATTTTAGTCATCAAATAAATAAAAGTCCTGAACATATTTCTAAATCCGCATTAAAGAAGAAAAAAAAGAAGGATTAAACTGTAAGGCAGCAAGCATGATGTGATTTAAACTTTTGGGCTCAGAGTCTTCAGACTACCTTTCTTTTACTCTGGACGATAATTCCTCCATGGTGTCTGGATCATAAACTACGTGTATTTTCCATTTTGAACATTAGTCTTCATTTACTTGAGAGTCTTTCATCACTGGTTCTATATTTGTCTTGTGGAAAGCACATCATCAACACATGAGAGCTCACACTTGGGAATATTGCATATATATTTCCTGTGGCTATCTAAAATCCCCAACTTCCAAGCTCTCTGCATTTTTTTCCTTGTTTTATAAATTCAGTAATCCTTCTGTAAAGAGTTTTACCTACTACTAAGACACTGGAGTTTTGTTTAGACATTCTACTGTGTGTCCTCTCTATAGAGAATATTTTCAATACTCTTTTAGGCTTCAAGTAAAAAACAGTATTTTTAAATAGACTTTTTATAGGACAGAGCTTCAAAAAATTCAAAATAATTAGATTATATTTTTTTAAGAATATCCATCTTGATTATAAAAAAAATAAAAGGCCACGCTCGAGAACTTGCACAGCAATTTTGGATCCAGGTGTGTTTTAAATAGAAGGAGCTCAGTGTTGCCGTGGACTTTTGTGAACAAAAACAGGCAAAACAAACTGCCAAGTGTTGGGGTTAAAGGTTTGGAATCATTATTAGGGCATATCAGGAGTATGTCATGCTTTAGGAACAGACTGACTGTCCAGGCTGACGGGCAGCTGTATCTTCCCAGGACAGTGGCTCAGAGACCTCTCTTTCAGAGGGAATACAGATGCAGCTGAGCAGGACATCTCTTCCTATGAAGGAGAACAGCTTTCAGAGAAAATGAGAGTCCATCTTAAAAGATATAAAACTGTAAGAATGCTCAAGGACAATTGGGTAACCTGCCTTGCCTACTTTCTAGAATACGTGAACAAACAATTTGGCATGAGTAGAGACTACCTCTACTGCTTTGTAGCCCTTTGTCTTTGAAAAGCCCAGTTTATAGGTTAGGATCATTTATCACTACTTCCTACAGACAATATATTGTTTGACTGCAGTTTTATCTTAATCTACAATACATTGACTTTAGATTGTTTGGCACTAAACATCAGAGCTAAAAGAAATTAAAAAAAAAAATAAGCTAAGATTGAATGATGGGATTTATTCCCTGTTTTTATGTCACAGAGGGTTAAGAGCAGTAAACAGAAGTGATTTTAAAACAGTAATAAAAATTCTCTACCATAAAACACATTTTCCTGCTTTTTTACCATTTAAGAACATCTTTTTGGTTGGTTCGTAAAACTGAAGCGGTCCAAGAACTATACAACATCTAATTAGTGGGAATGGAGGATGTAGCTGATTCTTTTTGGCTCTTACTTTCATTGAACTTCACATTGAATTACATGATGAGAATACCAAGCTCCATTCCACAAAATCCTTGGTGGAGGGGAGGCCCTGTAAATACTTTCTAAATTGCCACAAAAGAAAAGCAAGGTTATTATTAGCAACCTTGAATTCTCTATATAGACTATCATATCCGCAGTGGAAAATTGTCAGGGTGGCACCTCAAAAAGAGTTGAAAATCACCATTATGTTATTAGGATCACAGAAGTTTAAGATCACGAAAAATTTTAGTGTGGAAAATATTTTTTTCCTCATAGTCTCGGAATGTGCTTTAATTTTTAATTGAGTACAATTTCCAGCTGTCATCCTCAGCATTCCTCCATTCTCAGCTGTTGTCTCATAAATGGCTAGAGAATGCTCTTTCACTATTTAGCACTAATTAATTTTGTTAATTAAATGTCACCCTGCTTTTTTCCTTATTAGAGTTTTTGTACCAAAATGGTTCCCAGGACATTGCTGCTAAAATCACTAAAGATTAAAAAGAAAGGATGGAAATTGAATGTGCAAGCACTAGAGAATTCATTAAACCCATTGTAAGACTTGCAAATGCCTCTTGACAAGCAGGATGGGAAGTGTAAGGCACTTCTCTCCAAGGGTGAGTTAATAGGCCAGCCATTTATGTCAAACGTTCTGTCGGTGGGCAACAGTATCACAAACTGCTGAACTCAAGAACCAGTGTCAACATGTAATCCTCTTCTGAAATTTCTCATTAGAGGAATTACATTGTCTGGGAATATCCTTATATCAGTTATATAAAGCCAGTGGATAAACATCTTGTTATTGCTCGTTTCCTTTTTAGATCTAAAGCAGCAAGCGCACGGGGGAAGAAAATGAGGAGGGTAGACTTTGTCTTCCTCTAATTTATTGGCAGCTCACCTATCCATTAAAAAAAAAAAAAAAAGAAAAAAAAGAAAAAAAAGAAAGAAAGAGAAAGAGGAAAAAAAAATCTTGGATTGCTTTCCGGGGTTATGCTGATGTGTGTATGTGGGAGCTGGCAAGGAGTCACGTAAAGATGAATGTTGCTTTCTGAACCCCTGTAGGCTACAGCACAGCATAATGCATATGTAGTGGTGAAGGGTTTCACTATTTTTTTTTTGACATGATCCCCAAGCACGGGCCAGTTGTATTGAGTAACACGTAAAACTGCCAGTGAGGAATGTAGTCCAGGATATTATCAGGTGAAACATGCAATCTTCATTGATTTCTTGACACTATCATTAATAACAAAGCCAGGGTTTCCTATAAGTCCCTGAAGTTTTTAGTCAGCAAATTCTGTTAGTTCTAATTGTCGTTCATCCTTCTCTGAGGGCTTTTTGGGCAGTAGGGAGAGAGAGAGCTTATTCACCTGGCTGTGTTTCAACAGGCTGGTTCTGCTCAGCCTTTCTCAGCTGTGCAGGCATGTGAATGGAAAGTGCTGTGTGTAGCAACCTGGGAGAAACACCTGCTGGACTTTGTGTAAAGGTTCAGATGATACCAGAATTAAACCCAGTATTTCTATCAGCTTTCAGGTGAATTGGATGGAGGTACCAGTGAAGGGTATTTTGCTTAGTCCCCTTTGATTATATTTGTACTTGAAATGCACCGGGATGGCCCAATTTGCCAGAGTGGGTACAGCTAGGAGTGACCATGTGTACAAACAAATTAAAGCAGGGGTACTTATCTAAATGCCATGTTCAGCCTGGTTATTCCCAGATGGCATCTGGAAGTGTTTGGAAAGGGTTATATACGCAATTGGAGTTTATATGGTTTAGTTCTCTAAAACATTGTTACTCAATGTAAAGCCTCTCTCTCTCTATCTGGACGCTTCCCCACTACCCCCCCAAAAGATCATGACCTTGTGAGGGGAACAATGTGTGCCTTGCAAATCAATATAGTAGGGAGCCAACCCACATTCCATTCCAAAGCAGGATTTGATTTAGATTTGCTTCTTGAACTTTCTAACATTTAAATTTGCATGCACAGAGACATGGGGCCTGTGACTGATAATCCTATTGTGTTAGTTTATTAGTTAGTGTATTATTTAATATATTTTCTGAAAGACCTCTCTTACCTGGCTCTATATGAGTAAAAATTCAGAGCTACTGTTTAGGGGATATAAATGCTGTATTGCCAAAAGGTCAGCAAGACTGTGTTCTAATTCCAATGAGAAACTGAGACAAAAAGAAGGGACAGTAAGTCTCCAGTAAAGTGGTAATGTAAAATATATATTTTAACATAAATATATATGTTGATCTTAAGTAAAAAAAGCACAATTTTTGGATTATAATAGATTTATCAACTGGAACCTTTTGTCTGTTGCTGCATATTCAGTTTTTTAACTATTAGATATTGAGTATCTGATGGTCTTGAAACTGCTTTTGTTGCCCATTTGCACATATGTAAGACTATCCAAAATGTTCTTCATGGTTTAGAGAAGAATCTTGGTAAATGAATGAGACAGTGCAGGACAGCCACTACTAACTGGTTACCTCCTGGCCATGCTGATACAATATGGAATGGACTTGTTTTTACTAACACCTTAGAAAGCTGAAACTGGCATCTCTCAGCATCCAAATTCAGTAAAATCAGTCCCTAAATTTCTTCATATGTTCTATGAACTTCTCTCGCAGCAAAGATTTCTTCCTTCAGTAAGTTCTTAAGATATTCAAGCAGCCTGTAAGCAAAAATATATTGAGCTAATCTATTTTGTAAACATTTCAAAGTAATGAATGCCTTCCAAGAGTTTTGGCCAGATTATCCACAAACAAACAAACATAGAAACACAAACTCTTTTTTCAAAACAAGTTCTTTGCAACCTATAATTCAGTTGGTCCTAGAAATGTGATAGTATCATAAGAGTGACCAGGACTGTGAAAATAATTGTGAGGAGAAGCTTCAAAAAGATGGAAACATTATGCGAATTAAATAGACGAAAAATGGAAAAGAAAAAGACATCATTATACATCTGGCTAATGTATATGTATTACTGGATTTCAGTCATGCATAATATTAGGAGAAAAGCTAATTTATTGTTCATATCCTAAACTCGTATCTGCCTTAAAGTTACAGCATTGGTAAAATTGCTTAGAAATAAACTAAGGAAAGAGGAGTATTAAGACAATCTTCCTGCACTGCCAAAACTATACAGTCGATACTGTAATAATAATAATAATGTTTATCCTTGACATTGACATGCTGGGAATATTGAACAACACTATGTCCAAGCAGCTCCCGTGCAAAACCAATCCGTGAACCCAGGTGTTTGAGATGAACTGGTTTCTAGACACAGGAGAAAATTAGATTGCCTATGTGGATGGACAGCAGGAGTATTACAACCTGCTCTTGGTAACAGGCTGTCATCAATCACCTCTCTCCTGTACAGGTCAAAGGGGGCTGGGGAGTCAAAGCCATTGCTGTAGCAAGCAAGATCTAAACCTCTGTCATTTCATTGATCCACCCCCAAACGCCCTTTCCCGTGAGTTCCTCGTGCCAAGGTAAATACAGTTATTTTTCTGACTTCTCACTGTTAGATCTTGCATGTGGTTTAACAGACACAGAGTCAGCATCTCTGGTGCAGCATATGCTGTATCTCTGCTACTGACTTGGATTCAGCAAGTTTAACTCAATTGCAGTTGTGTTCCCACATAAGTGCCAGAGAGCCTTCAGTGACTTACAGTGTAATGCCAATCAGAAGGGGGCTGTAACAGGAGATTAACTTGTAGAAACAGAAGAATAACTGAAAGAGAGAGCATGAAAATAAGAGGGAAAGTAAAACAAGATTGAAGAATAAAATATAAACATTGCTAGATCATTTTAGAGCTTATCAGAGACTGGCCAAAGTGAAGAAATATGAAACAGGCAATAAAGAAAAATCTCTGGGGTTATAAGAAAGGAAGAGGGAACATATTACACACACTGGGGTCATGTTTGAAAATGCAATCCTGTCTGAGGAGATGTGAGGGAAGAAAAGAAACATGAACCCCTTGGTTGTGACATTCCTCTACAGCAAAAACTGAGATTTGAGGGATCCCATAAGTTGAACAGGGCACTGAAAAAATATTTTTAACAGCTTCTGTAAATAGCAAAATTTTTATAGCAAAACTGGGACTTGGCTGTAAAACTCCTGTGTCTGAATATGACTTATACTGTGAGGAAAAGGTTAGTGGATCTAAAAAGACAATAAAAGAAAAATAAAAATGTGGGGTTCAATGAGAATAGAAGATCTTTGCACAGGTGATCAATGATCCATCGATTCTACAATCACTCTCAGAAAGGTTAAATCTTTCCAAATGCCAGTGACAGCTGTAGTAGTCCAAGGTAGTACTCTCACATGCATGTAACAAGTCTATAAATGAATATATCTCTATACACAGCACGACCAAATCTGAATGACATTGAGTAGGTGGTTGGCAGTTGGATAGCTGGTAGTAAAAATTAAGACATAGGTAGCTTCAGTTAAGGTGCAGGACACCATCTGTACAGGAATAGTAAAGAGCAGCTGCCTTAGCATGTAAGAGAGCTGATTTTGAGGGAGAAGATAAAGCTGTCTTGCACCAGAGCTGGCAGAGCTGGAAAGCCTTGGAGCAGCAGAGAAATTGCTCAGCATTAGCAAACCCCATGCAGGTTTGCTTATATTTGCAAGGGAGAGAGAACATAGATAAACAAGGTAAATGCACTTATTCTGTCTCTGGCCATGTTCTTGTTGACACCATGGGAGCCTTTTAGCTACATAAACCCAAAGATTTATTGTGTTACTGATACAGATGAGTCAGATCACAATACACTCAGGCCTATGTGCAATACAAGGGGAAAAATATCTGTCGGCAGTCACATGTGGATCTGAGGCTTTGAGTGTTTGGTAACAGGCTGCTCCACACATGAATAACACAGGCGCAGATAGATTTTTAGCCACTGAGCACTGGTCTTCTCTTTAAAATCCCTGGCACTTCCAGGAGTTTGAGGGTTTCCCCACGAATGCTGTCACACTGACTTCTGTTTCACTTGTGTAAGTCGAGATTGTTGCTGTTTTCTGGTGTAGTTGTTTTTGTGGGGTTAACACAATCTATATATGCATGGTTGAGAAATTGCGTTAGCTGATAACACAATTTGCAATCAGAGATTGATTAATTTTCTAAGAAATTAAAAGACTTGGTGAAAAAACTCCCAGAATTTAACAAGAAATTAAAAGCCCCAAACAAATACAGAATAATTCATTCACTTCAGTCATTTCACAACTGTGAGCTGCAGCTGCCTTGTCTGAGCAGCTTTGGGTGACTTTCAAAGTCATGGCTGCTGGAACAAGATCTTGTGCTCCCTTTCACTGACTTGTGTGCAACATTTATACTTGAAAGGGATACTAAACCAATATTTTGGAGTTAGTGTACAATTTTAGATTATCTACTATTTAAATCTTAAAGTTTCTTGTGATGTTGGTGAGATTTTTGTACTATCCGGTTTCTCAGAGGTAAGGTTCTCTTTTTCCTAAAGGTGACAAACAATCCTCTTGCCATTCCTACCATTGCATGCCACATCTTTGTCTTGAAATGCAGCTACAAAAAGCAAAAAAATTGTTATATTGGTATATTTTTTCCTATTATTTTATGCTATTGCACTGAAATATTAATATACTGTTTCCTCTACATTATTTCTTTTGGTAAACATCATCTGTTGCTTTTGCAAATATATATGTATGAATATAAGATCATTAGTGAAATCTGTGTACATTAAGTGAGTCATATGTAGCAATTTTGGTTTTGAAGCCTGTATTTGGAAATCTAACCTCTTAGATTTAAGAAAATCACAGATTTTTTTTTTTTTCAAAAACAAGCACATCCAGTGTTATTCATGGTGAAAGTTATTGGTTTGAAATTTAAAATTTAATGGGGATTTCTGTTTGTTTTATTTTTGGTTTTGTTTTTTTTAATGAAAGTTACTTAGTGCTGTGTGTCTCTAGGACCTAAGAACTACTTTGATGCAGTGCAGTTCTGTAGGTAGAAGAGGTAAACTGTGCAACGAGAGTAAAAAATAAACTCATGAAAAATGAGACAGTTGAGCTGTGCCATGTTTTATATGACTTGCAATCCATCATCCTTTGTTTTAACATATTCACAACAGTTTGGTTAACGTTTTTCAGGAGGGAAGGAAAACTAAGATGTTGACATAGTTGCTGAAATATTTACATATTTACACAAAAGTAGGGACTAAAGCAGTTACAGGCTGCAGGCTGTTATTGGGTTCTCATGTTCACTCTCAGAATTAAGGGCTTCAGTTTTGCTCTGTGTGTGAGAAAGACGTGAGCACCTGCCTTCCATGAGAAGGTGTTTGTGCTTGAAGTATTTAAAAAGCTTTTTGTTTTCTCTCTTCCTTTTCCCCCCTCTGACGAAAAGAAGAAGCATTTACAATACACATGTACAATTCTGAGCTGGGAAGAGAGAGTTGAGGGAGAGGTATCACCTGCAGTAAAAGGGTGAAGCATTCAGGTGGTGAGCAGTGCAGTTTGCAAAATCAGACACAAAAATACAGAAACACACAGAACAGATACAGAGAGAGATATGCACACATATACAGTACATATGTATTTAAATGTAGTGGTAAAAACATTCCTTGATCACTTAAATACTAAATATAGTCCATATTTCTTTTTACTTGTAAATCTATAGTGAACATTTTCTATATGAATATAAAGTCATTTTGTTCTCCCTCTTCATAATTTTCAGTAAAATGCTTTAAAATATACTGTTAGATTGTGTTATTTTCAGTGAAATCATAAGTATTACTGTGTAACAGAGTATAATAATAAATTTTTAATCTACCAGACTGTAATTAATACATTTTAATACCTGGCAACAGAAAAACGAGACGCTCAGATGGATTTTAAAATCATGCATTTCAAAAGAGTGAAACACTGGAGTCCTGTGCAAATCCCGCTATATGCTTGCCAAAAGGGCCCAAATTGTATTTTCTTGTGAGAAATATAAAACACCCTTATTCATGAAAGCAGGACACAGAGATATAGACCGCACTTAGCAATATTTTTCTTTTTCTTGCAAGTGTTTTTAAGTTGATCCATTCTCCCATAAAGACCAGTGAGTGACAATGGTAGCTCGAGGCAGAAAAATTCAGTGTGATATCCTGGCCTGGTGCAATCTGTGTGAGCTTTACCCCTCATTCCAGCTTTTCACCCAACACACTTCCACTGTGAACTTACAGACGTCTGGGAGAAAAATAGAAAGTTATTATACATTTCTAACACCAATGATCAATAATGAAAAATCTTGACCCTTGAAATCTGATCTCTAGCACTGACAGTACCTTAGTGGGTTTTCTGTTGAAACCATTAAGCTGAACTGCTTCTGGAGTTCAGCCCTCAGTGTACAATGTTGCATGCAAAATGTCTTCTAGGACAAACTTCTGCTGATGTTATTAGAGCTCATCAAAACAAATCGGGCCTTTTCAGATCTTACTGAAAAGTCAATTCTTTTCCCAAAGGCCAGTAAAAATTTTATGGCCAGGATTTTTTCTGTCTGGGGAGGCTCTGGTGGGTCAGGGAGATTTGGGGGATAAAAATAGAGGTACTTTTACTTCCCGCTCTCCATTTAGATGGAGTGTTAAGGTTTACCTAAAGAGTTAATAAAAATTAAGAAGGGGCAGACACCACAAGAAACGTAGGGTTAGCGTTAGGATAATGCTCATAATAATGAAGAAAAAGATTTTTATTTTGAAGGCTCTTTAAGAATAATCTTTTAATCTTTGGTGCTTCAGTTTCATTAATGTTTCTTCATATCAGGGCTCATAAATGAATTTGGATTGAAACTGTGGTTCTATTGTCAATAAAATAAAAAAACCCCTTGGTTTGTGATTAGGACAACATTCACATAAGAAATTTGTAGTGTCCGAAGAAACTACTATTTCAAACAAAAGTAGCAGTGGGTTGGTGTCTGCTTTTATGTGGTGGTACTTATTCACAGGGATTTTTGAAGAAAGCATGGAATCACCCTCAAAGGGCTGAAAAAAGACATGTTTTCCCCAAATACCTCATAAATACATACAAAACTATTCAGCATTATCGGAATAAGGATGACTACTGACATGGTTATTGTTATACTTTACAGACAGTCAATAAGTGGTTTAGAAACTCTCAGGAACAGAAAGGAAAGCATAATGCAAGTTCTCATTTCCTACAGAGCTACTTTTTCTTCAACAGAGTTCACAACAGCCATATGTTTTTGCAGTGTTTTGCTTTCTCAGTTCTCTGCCAACTCCACTTGTCAAAGAAATGTCAAATGTACAAACCCAAACCCACAAAATATTTGACCTAAGGATTCCATAAGCCAATTCCAGAAAACAATCTTGAGCATAAGATTTTACAGATTTTTTTCTGCGTTCCTTTTTAGCAAGACTGTGTATGGAAATATTTTACTTTTTTATTCAGCTCTTACAAAGCCTCTCTGCTTCTTGTTAGATGTACTACAATGCTGTCATAGCAGTCAGACTAAGGTACAAATTCAAAGCACAAGAATAAAGATAATTAATAGCAAACAACATCCTTTCTGAATAATAAAGAAAATAATAGCTGACAAACTACAGAAAAATCAGAGGAAAAAAAAATCCATAAATCAAGGATGTTAATTGTTATTTCCCCTACTTGTTAAGATGAAAGATGACACTATGTAGGCATTTTCTCAGCGTGATCTCTCATAAACAGATGTCCAATGCCTTGGGTAAACCTGTATAAACTGAGAAGTATCTACTGACTGCATCATTAGTCTTCTTCTGATTTCAAGCCAGGGATGCTGAAGAACAAATTAGTCAACTGATCCTTGCCAGAGTCAAGTTTTATTAAGGAAAAGCATTTGTTGCAGAGTAGAAAGGAATGCTGGGTGTATGCTCAAATTTATATCACAAAACCCCAGTGAATATACAATTTTTTAATTTCACATTTGAATAATTATTTGCAAACTTTACATTCTTCTTCCTTTGTTCAATGTATGCTGTACGTTCATCTTTCCTCTAAAAGATGCACTCTAAATATGTTAAAAATACGAATATGCTTGAGGATACAACATTTGACATTCAAGTAAAATACCACATTTTTCCAGCATCATTATTCACATGTACTCTGTTCAACACTGTTTTCTTGCCATTTCTACACCTAATAAAAGAAGTAAAGTGAATCCTCAGGTCACCCATATGTGAATTCTCAGCTCTAATAAGCCTGTAGGTAACAGCAAGCAACAGAACCGCTTTTTATTTTGGAAGGCAGTATTGCCTGGAAAGAGGCTGATGCAGATGATGGCAGTTTTCTCTTAAAAAAGTATTAACATCTTCAGTATCTTACATTTTGATGGAAGCTGATTTTTTTATAATGTTTGAAAAGTGACATTTAAATATCAGAGAGAAAAAAATAATTATTTAGGGGTACACCTATCTGAAAGGTGGAGGATGGTAGAGTGAAATCAAGAAACGAATAATTTACATTTCTACCAGGAAAAATTTTTGACAGTGAATGATTAGATCATGGAAAAATACTGCAAAAGACTTAATGGAAAAGAGACATTTTAAACTCTTATCTGTATATTTCTAATAAAAATATTATCTAGAAAATTAAATTCAAGAAATGAATTAGATAAACTTAGCATTTCTTGCTATAACTGCTATCTATACATCTATGCTTTCTTTGTGTGAACACAAACAACAATGAATTGTCAGAAACTAATTATCAAGGAAGTAAGTGGCCCTAAGAGAAAAATTTACAGTTGTATTGAAAACAGTTTTAAAATATTTGTTATTGTTTTATTGTCATTGCTTAGCTTTTTGTTTTAGATAAGACAACAAATAATTAGAGACTAAAATAAAATATTTTGTACAGAAAAGCCCTCAGAACAATTTCTCCTAAAAAAAAAAAAAAAATCCTGATTGCAAAAAAATCACACTAAATGCAGTGCAGTGGCAAAGATGCAAGTGACCAAATCAGTCCCTTAGGTAGAAGTGAAGCATCTTTTTACCACTGCTTCAGAAATTAAACTAAATAAGAGCTAGAGGTACCTACAGAGATTTGACCTTAATGGCTGTAGTAGGCATTTGCCTGACTACAGAATGAAGAAAACCAGGGTAAAAACTCAGGAATAAGGCCCTTTAATGAGGACTATCCTCATGACATGTAAAGATTAAGGGACTTTTTCCTTCTCCTGTTGAGCTCAGCAGGAGTTTGGCTGCAGCACTACAGCGCTGGGGTGAGGGGAATATTTACCCTGCCCAGGCAGTTCAGAGCTGCTGCACTCACACCCTGTGCACCCTCCCCAGACCCTGCTCCTCAGGAGCTGCCCTGTGGACCCTTTTCTGTTCAAAAATTACTGTATTTTCCCCCAAGACTGACTGCTGAACTCGCTGCCTTGCATTGGAGGTAGCAGTGCACTAAGCAAGTTCGCTGCACAAAACAGGGTTATTTCCTTTCTAAATCATACACTGAACTATGAAATCTATTGCTTTTGCTTGTGTTAGGACAGTGTATTGGAGGTATTCTGATTGTTCCAAAGAGTACTTTCTTCCTAAACTCGTTGACATCATAAATACTAATGGTGCATGTTTAGAAGCAGGTTTGATTAGCAATTTCATGAGCTTAGAGTAGACAGCAGAATAGCTAACTGTCCGCATTTAACTTTATCTCCCAAAGTATGATAGCTAAAAATTACATTAAACGAATTAATTACAAAAAAGTTATTGCTTGTTAACTGAAAATAAAAGTATTGTTTTTTTCTGTCTCTTTGGCCTATTGCACATTGCACAGTAACAAATTAATATTAACTGGATAACAAGACCAGACCAATCTTGCTAGAAGGATTTGAAAAAATTCAGTATGATTTTGAAATTACTGTATTTAAGTTCAAGGAGTCTACAAGTAAAATACAAGAAAGTCATATAAAAATGTCATCTTAACTGAATGTTTTACCAGTAGCATTTAAAAAATGCATATGTTTTGTAGCTTCATCACATCCAGGCATTAATTGCAACGCATGCATCAAATATTGCAGGTGATGTGATGTGTCATATAAAAATATAGAGTTACCATGACATTAGGATGTCTTGGTTAAAACTATCAATGTGAAGCGCCACTGGAAGTTTTTATCTACCACCAGTCACTTTTTTTTGATAATATAAAGACTACCTTCTTTTAAGTCATGTTTTCTTCCAAAACCATGCAATAAGTGTAGGCAATTTGAATCTAGGCTTACCTGAATTTGTAAATAGAATTCTTCTACAGAGGCTGTAACTATATGACACTCTGGGTTCTAAAATACAATAACCAGATATACTATAAGTACAATCTGGCATAAAATATATTAAAGCTTGCCATCAGAGAAAATGTTTTAAAAGATCTTGAGAATCTGAATGTTTGCTAAATAGAAAAATCTACAGTTTGCCAAATGGAGATTAAGATATAAAAATATTAACATGCAAAGCATTTCTTTAGTATTTGAGTTATTACTGTTGTTATTATCTGCAAGACTTGGATGCTTCATGCTTCTACATCAATTATGTTTTTCAAAGTGTTAGAAAATAATTATTGCAAATTATGCTGCATGTTGCTGAATGAACTGGAGTTAAATAAACAGCATATTTAGATAGAGCTATGTGTTTTTTCATAGGGTGTAAATTTAATAATTCCAAATTTTATATTATTCTGACCCTGATTCCTAGCCAGAACTATGCTAGAGGGCCTCTTATGACAATATGACCCTCCCACGAGTAATGGAAATGTCTGTTGCCAAAAAGACTGCACAGTAATGCAAGGAGAGCTTTAACACCTAATTTCATATGCAAGTTCTCACTGCACATGAAAATACCTGGTTACCATGCCTCTGGGCAGCACAACAAAACTCTCAGCACAGCATTATGCTGGAAATGACTCTTGCAGTAACTTCATTAAATATTTAACTTCAGTAAAACCTAACAGAGAGATCACAACCCTCGTTTTCCCTGGATTTACATGCACTGTGTGTACACATTGATGGCCAGTATGACCAAGCATTTTGCCACAGGCCCCAAGCAATAAATCTCTTGGCCACTTCTGTTATGTTGTTGAATCATGCTTTACTGGGGTGTATCATTATGTTGGAGATGAGTGTGCTGAGTCTGACAAATTTGACTTAGGGACTCAAACCTCAGCCTGGTTGTCGCCTTTCTGGGGAGTGGTTTAACTGCAATTCTGGGCCCTAAACTGGTTTTGTGGGAGGAAGGTGGTTGAGACTCCTTTCTCTGTTTGGTTTTCTCTCAGTTGTGTATTCTGGATAAGACTTTTTAGACTATTTTTTTTAAATACTAATATTAAAAATGTTCATATTATCAGAAAAAGGAGAATGACTATAGGTCAATGATACAGAAATTTGCTTCAGTTGGAGGAAGCTGCGGTTGAATCCTGAGATTTATGAGTGTTTCATTCTTAAGCAATTTTATTATTCACCTTTTTTCATGAAACATTGGTAACATGTAGCTAATTATACTAGGAGTGCCCTCAATAGATTAGGAACAGTCTCAATTTAAATGTCTCAAATTTCAAAAAACAATATAGAAGCTCTAGGTTTCATGTACTTTCACCTCACAGTGGGGAAAAATGGAAGAAAAAGTACAGAAAGATAATTTTAAAACCCCAAGGAAGCAGAAGATGTTAGGTAGAAGAACCTGAAAGTTGTGAGTGTGCAAATCTTGTAAACTCACCCACGTTCATCGTTATTGCTTACAAAGCTGGGAAGAACATATGACAGCTGCTTAGAGGCAGGGTGGAAAGTGATGAGTCGGGTAGAAAAGAAAAGGAAGTAGTAAAAGACGTCTTATTCTCAAAGTACCTACTGAAATGCGGAGGAGTCTGTCATCTGGCACCCATCAGGATGTAATCCCTGGCAACAGACACAAATAAATCCCAGAGGGAAGTTATCAATACTTCAAAGACACCAAAGTAAGTTCACAGTTAGCTAGCAGTAGGCAGACCTCAAAAGTTTATCAGTAGAGAAATATGAAATATATTTTCCATGAATAAACAGTCACAAGATTTAACTCTTTATCTGCTGCTTCTTAGAATGGTTAGTTTGATGTTAGTGAGTCTTTGATGAAAAGCTTGTGCTAATAAATTCTAACCTATATGATATCCATGAACCATTCTTTATTTCCTTTCATAAGGTATGCTTTGCCATTCAAATCATGTGCTTTTCTTTTTACTTCCCAACTGGACAAGTAAAATATTCAGACCAAAAAAAAATCATTACACCAAATGCTTAAAACTTTTGGGTTTTTTTTTCTGTGAATGCTTAACTCTTCACGAGGGCTACACAGGTATTAATATAGGGAACAGCAATTCTTCAATTGTTTATGCAAACAGAATCTTAATAGTCCAGATGTTCATGAATAGTAAATAAAAAGCAGCAGAAACATGAATGAATGGAGCAGCTGCTCAGAATGCAGAAAAATGTTTGCAAACACCATTTTGAAGTATGCAATCAGCCCTGGTTCAGAGGGAAAACTTGGATAACCAAAAAAAGTTTGAATAAGCAACAGAACATGTCAACAATATTATCTAGTCTGTCCAAACTTTGAAACTATTCAGCTGGAACACAACTTTCCTGTTCTTTCATGATTATTTCTTACTCCAAAATGGATCAAAACTAGAGCAAGAAATATGTTGTCAGGTTTGGGTTGATGTGTCTGTGTGAGGGTACAGAGCTCCTCAGGCACTTGTATGTGCCCATTAACGTGACTGCCTTACTTTGTGGTGTTTCAGGTGTGTAGGCCCTAAATTTCTGACTGATGAACCATCAGCTGTCAAAAAATAGTTTAATTGGTGGGCTAAAGATCAGGATATTCCACCTATCCCTCTCCTCCGAAATTCTTAAAAATAAGCAGCTTACAGATTTGGTAAATGGGAAGGAAAAGCTTCACTATTTTAAATACTATGATGAAGGCCAGTCATAAAGCCTGTTGTACTTGCTCCCAGAAGACATTCTGCCCAAACAAGGCTGGAACCAGCTGTGTGTGCCCACAGGAGCTGCTATGACTGCGCTGCTCTTGAAAGGACAGAGCAGATTCTTCTCCTGTGGCTGTCTTTCCTCAGCAGTGAGTTTGCAAGGAAGATCTGGAAATACAAAGAGCTATAACTTCTGTCTTTCCAAATTTACTATTCTTTTCATATTAGTGTGAGTTCAGGCTGACAAAGAACAACTGCTTCAATCCAATTCAGTGGAATTTTTCAACTTTCCCTCTCCAAATCCATTGTCACTGAATTAAGCATGTGAGAGGTTCCATTTTCAAAATCTTAAGGCTTGAGCCTTTGCAGAGAGTTGCATATTAAAAGAGTTGTGTTAGCACCTGGGACCATCTGATGTTGGGTTCACTTTTTGTTTGCTTGTGGTGCCAGGTGCATCTTTGTGTGCCTGTGAAGCTTGCAGGAAGGAGCAGGAAAGCAGAGAGCAGCCAAAGGACAGTGATAAGGGTCAAAGAGACCACTGAGAAAAACGTAGCACAGGTATTTAGCTGGCCTCAGAGGTGACAGGAAAAATACAATCTTTCTTAAGAACCCAGAGAGGATTTTGTAGAACTTGTTGCAACCCAGGGAGTCAGTATAAGATGCTGAATGAAAAGTGAAGTATCAAGGACATGCCATGTAAACCTCATGAGAGGAAAGAGTTTTCTTCCTCATAGGCTTTTGTCTTAATTTATCTCACCCTGTTTTTCTCCCTTACAGAGTTGTAATTTGTGCTCTCGTAAAACACTGATGTAGAATTTAAAGCCCCTGTTTGTGGTTTTGCTGTGTTTACTGTAAAGAAAAGACAGAGCAAGATGCACCCAAAATTTCTGAAAAGCCATCTGGTCAGCGCTGTCTGGCCCATTTATTCATCAAAATTAACTCAGTGGTGGTTCTAAGCTGAGCACTGCAGCAGATAATGAATTTCCCCTCTTCACTTCCTTTACCTCCCATCTGCAGGATTGTGCTCTGCTGCTGTATGAGCAACTGATATTAACAAGCTGATGGTACAGAATGAATTAAAATTTGGAAGGAAGACTTATAAATTAGAAAAAAGAATACTGGATGATTTGTATTATTTTTCATGAATAATTTCTGAAATTCTCCCTGTTCCATCAATTATTTGTTTCAAAATTTTGGCAACAACGTTAATGCGGGGAAACAAAAGACTTCTTTGTGTATACACAAACAAACATGCTTCAAGCACCAAGCACCAGAAATTAAAGAGAGGTTAAGCTGCTTGAGAAGATCAGCCCAACTGTTTTGGCTGCACACAGGCATTGCATAGCAGAATTTTTATCTCCCAATAGTGACGAGCGTTTCGATCTTTGTTTAAATTCGGTTGCTGACTCAGATTTCATATTTAATGTGCCTTGTCCAAAGGGCAGTGAAGCCGATGCAGAGATCCCATTAAGCTTTAATACACCCCTATTTAGGCCCACATCAGAATGGACATACTTATGAGCTTAGAGACAAAAGCAAAATTACAACCTTATTGGGCTACCAATGTCTAACAGGCCAAGTAACTACCAATATAAGTGCATGGATCTGTCTCAGTAATTTTGTAGTTTTATCATTTTAAATTCATATTGTCAGGCTAAAATCAACTTCCATTGAACCTACAAGCAAAACACTTGCTGATGAAGCCTGGAGTTCATCCTTATGGCTTTTATGTTTTATGGAAATCCCTTGAGCTCAGAATATCAAGGACATTATTCTATGTGGGCATAGAAATATCATCACACTTGCTGTCATTTTTTATTAGTTTTAAAATATACAGTCCTATTCCTGTTTTGACTAAGTATGCTCTAAAATTTCCAGTCACCTATGGAAAATAAACTGACTTTCTTGCCAAGTCAGCTTATTTTATTTTATTATCCTTTGCTAACCTTCTAAATTTTCTCTGTCAAAATATAAATATACAGAATGTTCATTTTGGCTCTAAGTATAGTGCTCAGTATAAGGTGTTCCAGCAGATACCTCATTTGTTTGTAGTGATCTCACATCACCTATGTCGTTCATCTTCTCTTCCAAATTTGGCTGACCACCTCAGAGTCTTTCATCGGGAGAGAGAAAAAACCAAAAAGAACTTCTTACAAACTCTTTTGAAACCATTTCACAACATTATGCTAATCAAATGAAAGGGAAGCTGGGGTGCTATGCTCACAAAAGCACCAGCAGCCAGAAGATAGATGGAAATTCCTCTGGCATCTGTGGAGTTTGGGCTGCTGATAGAATGATTCAGGTGAAATCAGTGAACTAAAGCCACTGCTTTGGAAATGCCACCAGAGCATGACCCCTCTACCTTCAAGGGCTTGCAAATGGAGGACATGGGGCAGGATTTGGCTCTGCAGTGTCAGGGAGAGAAAGGATGGGCCTGGGGCTAAACCCCAGCCATAAGAATCAAGAGGTATAGGTTTAATTCCAGAATATTCAATTAGGCTAGCTTAAAAGTTTCCAGGTGGAGGTGAAATGCTGAGCAGCATTGTCTTTCATGATTATGCTTTAAATCTCTATGAGAACAGACAGCTTTGCTAATGATGGTAAGGACTTATTTAGAGATATTCTCGTAGATAATGCGACAGAAGTAGGGTATTAAGTAATGTAATACTCCCAATCTCACATAGGGTGACATCTGTAAAATCAGGGTGAAGGTGTAGATCTGGTGATGCATAATTGAGGTATTTTTGTGTATAACCTAGGATCGTTACTTTTTGTGAATAAGCCTTGCACACTTTTAAAAACAGTTAACACAAAAGGATGAACACAGCTCTCCACTTAAAACATCTTACACTTTTTTAGCTATTCCCTTTGATTTCCTGTTTTGTACATCTAATGCTTGGCAATTGTAGCTTAATTATAAGACACCAAGTATTATATCAATCAGTGGTCAAAAACCCTGTAATTTTTTATCTTGCTCCCTCATTTGAAATCCCACATGGTGCATTCTTAAATGAAAATGAATTATTATAGTATGACCAGTCATAAAGCATTTTTTCCCAGAGTACCATGTCATGAGAGGGCATATGCACAAGAGCTAAGTGTCTAAAATGAGGTCTTTATAGCCAGCTTAGGCACTGAGAACAATGGACTGAAAGTGGTCACTAATGACATTGTTAATGATAGATACCATTACCTTAGAACAGATGTCAAAGTGAAATAGCATTATAGCCTTCAAGATGGACTGCCTTGTCCTTCTCAGTAAATCTATTAAGGTGGCTTGCAAGAACAAAGCAGTAGGGGGGTTATTTTCTCTCCTTTTTCTGAAATGCAAAGTATTCTGTGCATTTGTAACATTTACCTGCAAAAGGCTCAAATAAAAAAAATAATTAGTGAGCAAAACATAAATGTGGGGGAATAAACATAAAATATTAGAGAGAAAATCATATGTATTTAAAAAATAATAATTCTGACTAGACAAATCTAGAATTAATCTGCACTAAGATCAAAGACTAAAATGGTGTCAGCATAAACTAGGAAGAACAGGAACAGCTGTAGCTGTACCTGAGGACTGTAAAGAAATCTGCATGATGATAGGTTCAGGGCTTAATTTTAAGAACTGTATTTCTAAGCTAGGAGATGTGAATTCCCATGTCTGCTTGGCCACAAAGCTCTGTAAGTGTGATGACATGTGTGCAGGCATAAATACAGCCATGGAAATCCTTATTAAGGTAGGGATAGGTGACAGTGCAGGAGTAAAAAGATTAACAAAGAACAAGTTACCTGTGATTCTCTTTTTATTTAATTATTTCTTTTTGGCATGTTAATATGTAAGGTAAATTTCATTTTAAAATTGTAAATTAGATGGTATAAACACCCATGTATGACCCCAATTAAGCATGTAAAGTTCAAAAAAAAGACATGTTGAAACATGTCTGAGAATAGTGACAAAAGAAAGGCCATTTTGTGTTTTATTTTTTGATTTTTTGATTTTGTATTTTATTCATTTACCATTCATTAAAGAATCAACAAACGTGTGTATCAAATTGGACACATTACTGCAATATGAATGGTACTTATAAAGTACAATAAGTACGGAGTATATGAAGTTGCTTCAGATGACTTATTTGAATTGAGTATTGGTTGCAAATATTCATCACACAAGCTGTATAGGAAGTATATTTTCTGGAGTATTACTTCTCTGTATCTATAAGTTTTATCTAATAGAGTATTTACTTCTATATGTGTTTATATCTCTTGTTTAATAATGAAAAAAAGAATGGACATAGTCTTTTGGCTAGAACTGTAGCTTAAATTATCACATCTGACAGCTAAATTGAGATATCCATCAAGCATATAAATGAATACATGAAATACTCATGCATTATTCACCAGTTTTATCTCGATGGTGTTCAGAGCCTCTGGATTATCATCTGCTATTGTGGCTCTGCGAAGCGCTTTGCAAGGTAGTGTGTGTGGTACCTACATTAGAAGGGTGGCTCAGGCAAAGGTAGATGCTTTTATGCTCTCAGAATTGTTCAGTCAAATTAAATCTGCAGTTTTAATGGGGTTTGAAGCATGTCCTGGAACAGGGGTCAGTTTGATTTTGCAGGGCGAGGAAAAGCAGAGAAGAGAGAATACGGATCGTAAAAATTTGGTCCAAAGCTCAGTGAGTGCCACGGGACTGTTTCCATTTCTACTGATTTCAGAGTGCTCTGGATCCAGCCCAGTGCATTGGTCTCAGACCAAATTTTGACATACCACATTTCCTCACACAGACAGGAAATTTCGGTCCAAATTTCGCAGCATCCCTGCCATGCAAATCAATGGAATTTGTTATTGCTCTGAGTTATTTCATATCCTGAGTAATAAACGGAGAAAGTGCCTCGCTTCACGTTTTGCTTCACGTACTGCTACATTATCTTTGAGGCAGAATTTTTATCATTTTTCTGCTGCACTGAACCTTGTCAAAAAGAATCAGCAAAGGAGAGGTAAATGGAAATCCCTGTCCTTGCACTCCAAAGTGCCTGTTCTGCAGTAGTACTGGGTCCAGCTGAAGGAATATGAAAAATTTATACAGACACACCCTTCTCAGTGTGATCTTCCAAGTTCCCCAATCTGCTTTCAAGGCAAGCAGCAGTGTTTGGAACAGAATGGGGACCAACAGCCTTTGCAGTGTCGTGGAGAGAGGTTCTGTTCTACAGAGAGACAACAAGCTTAAGTTAATATGAGCCTAATGAGCAAATGGAGGAAGAAGACAGTGATTTTTGTGAAGCCCAGTGGGGTCTGTGTGTTTGAGTCAGGATCTTTAATGCACAGCTTGTTGCAGCTATGGTTATTGTCAGCACCTGTATCAGTTGCTGCTTATTGGGATTTCAGTTCAAACTGCTGCAGGAAATGGGACTTGGCTTTAGATTCAGAGTTTAAAATTTTTCTTACACGTTGCGATATCATACCAGGTTTTCAGATCCTCAGCAAGAATTAGAGGTCCTACTGACAGAGGACTTTTATGAGCTAAAACATGCTTGTGGCTTCTAGACAGATAGCAAATTATGGAACAATTGCCAGGCTAGCAGACTCTGTTATATATTTCCTCAAATTAAAAAAGAAAAAACAATCAGAGAATGACACATTGAAATGAAAAGCCTCTGTGCTAGAGAGCAACAAAATTTTAAGCATGTCTGCTTCTGGGCTCTAAATGTGCAAACCAGCTGAATACTTACCCCCTTCTCTGAAAAGAATGTGAACTTAACAAAAGGAAGGATTTTTTCCATTTTTATGAATTTCAAAGAGAGATCCAGAGAGAACAGCCATATGGGTTATACACATGTGCAAGCAGACAAAAAGGACTTAAAAAAAGAGCCTCCATATCATAAGTGCCTTTAGTAAGTCTTTCCCCAATGCTTCATTCCCTTAAAGTCTTTTTCTTCTGATTCCAACAATGAACTTCTCCTCTCTTCCAAAATCAAGTCTGACTCACGTGTGCTCTGCTTCTGATTTTGAGCAGGTCATCTGAGCATGTGAGCTATCTAAGGGTGGATGTTCTCTCAGGAGTATTGAATGAAGGAGGTTTTTGAGAAAGTTAAGGATATCAGAGATGGGGGGTACTGTGCCTGAGAAAATGCCATTGAAGCACTCAGGATCTGTATTTTATTACAGTCCCTGGAAGAAATGTTGTTTAATTGCTGTCTCTCTGTGAGCTCTTAGTATAAAATTAGAAGCAGCCCTGTTATTAGGGCACAAATTCCTAAGTATGATTGAAAAAAAAATTATCTTTTTTCCTGAGTAGAAATACACTTACAGTGGCATTAAGTTGATCCAGGTTCTGAGACAATGGTTCTGAGTCAGTTTAATGTGTAATATCTTTTATAACTTCATTTTGAAAAAGATGAATTTTCTTTCTTGGCTGCTGGGAAAAAAAGCAAATGGCTGATATTTGATCTGTTTGAGTATCAGACCAGATTTTACTAGTCTTGTAAAACAGACTGTCATAATCTTGAATGTTACTTTTAATTTCATCTCAGTCAGAAGTATGGAAGCTTGCAGACTCCTTTGCAAATGCTTATAAATCCTGCTCCTTCCAGTAAAGGGCTCTTCCACACCACATCCTCTGAGGGAGAGACTCTCATTGCCGAGTTGTTGATGGACCAAACTGTCTCCCTCTGATTTATTTCACAGGAAGACTACTTTATCCAAGCAATTATACTGTTGAAAATTATATGCCAGTCTGAGCTGTTTTGAACAGACAGGGATTCAACATATTTGGCTTCTTAGAGAACTGTAACTCAGTTACAAATAAAATTCTCTTCTCCAAATATTCATAAATGTGCAGGCTTTTATCTGTCTCTGCTGAAGGAAGAATAAATGAAGATGTTACCCTCAAGTCTCTGAGATTTCTCAAGCTCTTAAAAAATAATTGAAAAGTCCAAGGTCAACAGCCTTATTTCTGAAGAACCTTTTTTCTTATTCTCCTCTTTTCCTTAAATGTAATGAGAAGACATATTTTAACAAAGATAACCCACTCCTGTCCTAATGCTGAAGAGAAACAAAGGTCTTCCCCTAAGATTCTGATCTGTAACCCCAAGAGTTTGTCTAGGAAGGGAGGTTATCAGCTGTTCAAGTTAAATCATTCCTTTTCACCAGCCACTTTTTTATTTTTCCTTATGACCGTATCATGTCAGTTTAATGTCCCAGATGGATGTGTTCTAAAAGCATAGTACCCAGTGCTGTTTCTGAGAGATTTATGAGAGACCAAAAGAGGCTCACAAGTACAAACAGGTGCGAGTGAACCTGGATGAAATGTTGGATTTGTCCTGGTTCAGTTTTGTCTCTAATACTATATCATCAGTCTTTTAAGTTCATAACTTAATGTGCCTCAAAGTCTTTCATATATTGGAATGTATCAGAGTTCCAGCACCTTGTCTCAGGTAAAATGTACTTTTCTTATTCCTACTGAAATAATGCAATGAGCTTATTGTCTCCAAAGATGTCTTTTCTTCCTCTTCACATCTGGCAAAACAATCTATATCTTTTATCTGAAACCATATAATTGTAAAATGAGATAAAGCAGAACAAAGAAGAATACTCTGACCTGTGGTGGTCCAGATATTGAGCAAAACCAACTATTTGCTCCAAATGGATAAAAGCTTTTTTTCCCTGTTTTGTTTTTGGTTTTGTTTTTTTATTTTTATTTTTTTTTCATTTGCCAGTTTAGGCACTCACACTCACAAAGCTTTATATTCAATAGAAGTGTCAGTAGGAAGCTGTCAGAATTTGGGGGATATTGACTTTTTCGGTCAAGCTATGGATGAAAACAGAAAAGATAAAACTGACACCATAAAACAAGGTGTAGAATCCTGTTCACACTGCAATCAATAGCAGAGTTACTAAGATTTCACCCAAGGGATTTTTAAAAGCATGTGGATGACCTGGGAGCCCTTATAATGGGGTTTGATGGTGCAAAGACACACAAACACTTTTTGAAGTTTTTGACTTTGACCCAAATTGAAGTATTAGCTGGTATGGTATATTGTGATTTTCTCTTCTTGATGTCTACACTGTAAATAAGAAACAATTCAAACCATCCACAACACCGGGGTTTGAAATCTCTGACATTATTCAAATGAAGGAGGGAGGAGAACCAACAACTGTAAAAAGTTTTGTGCTTCTTTATCAACAGTTCTCACTTGTGAGATGCTCTCTTAAAACTTTGGGAAATTCAGTTTCTTCACTGAATTTTCTAATAGGAGTTATGTGCATACCTCCTTATGATCCAGTCTTCCTTGCTGTGGGGAACTATACACCACACTCAAACTGCAGAGCAACTTGGGCTTAGATGCAATGTGTTTACAACATTTTCTTCTTTTATATTGCTGTTTATGAGAACCTAAATCTATATGGTTTAACTATAAATGGTCCTTGGTTTTTTACCATATACAGTACTTCATATAGAATAATCAAGAAACAGTTAAAAGAAAGAAAAATACATATATTCACAGCAGGCTCCAATCTCTGAAGTTTTTCTTTCTCTCTGAAATAGCCAGTTTTTATGTGCATGGCCAAAATTCATCTATATTGCAGTTAGCAAGGCTGAATTGGTGATTCATCCAGTTCCCTTTGTGTAGCTCCAGTTCTTTACTATTTTATATTGTCTGACCAAAGCATGGAGAGATTTAGTCAGCTAATTAACTTGCAGAAGTGAAATACCAAACAGCATATATAACATTCATGAAAAATAAAGATCCTGGGAGTGTGCAATATACATGTCTTACAGATTTAAGCATATGTTTTAGTATAATTTTTTGTTAGTAATTCCTCAGTAATAATGGTAATAACGCTCATTTTATTTAGGATGAGAGATTTTGGGAAAGGTTTCATTTGAGCATAATAAAGACATGTTTAATGACCTCTTTTTTTATTTAGAAAAGAAAAAGTTATGTTTGTCTTACATGTTTGGGGTTTTTTAAAGTTCAGACAGTTCATGCTACGGATTCAGACTCTGGTTTCCAGAGTTGAGAATAATTTTAAGCGCTCTAAATATTACATGGGGCTTTCCTTTGTGCTGTATTGAAAGTAATAATTGGCAAGATCACTACCTTTCTTTCCTCATGCAATTTTGAGCTTGGCTACAACATAGGACATTGTATACAATGGTGTCTTCATACTGTCTCATGTGCTCTCTGTCAAACACCACATCTTCTGGCTTCACCAATTTTGGGATCTCTTTCTTTCACTACTGACAAAGTATTTTTCCCAGCGTTTGTCTGCTGTGCTCCTGATGTGGTACATGGAGTGCTGCACATTGTTTGCTGCTCAGCTGGGTGCAGTGCCTGTGCCTATCTTTGTTGAACAATTAGCTGCTGCAATAATGACTTTCGCCATTTTCAGCTAAAACGAATGTCCAGCAGGAAGAAAAAGAGATAATCATTCTTCAGCCAGATACATTGGGAACAATTAAAGGCAATGTTTTCCTTTGCAAATCCAAATTTCAATGCACTAATTGTATCCAAAGGTTCCAGAGCACCTTTGAATCCCATGGTGGGAGAAGCTTTCTCAAGGGTATAGGTTTCATGCAGCAGAACCCACAGGTGAACCCACTGCAGCTGTGACAGAGACACTGAGCCCATGTTGGGTTGGGTTGTACATGGATGTTGGATAGGTCAGGATGTGGGCCAATGTACACATATCTCATTTGTGATAGGCTGAATGTATTTAAAGAGATAAAAAAGGCAACTTCAAGCTGTAAGAATGTAATGTAAAGGAAAGAGTGCTCGTTTAATCCTACAAGTAAAAGTATTTTGTACAAAGAGGAAAGCTTAATAAAATCATTGGAAGCTTAAGGCTGACAGTAAGCAAGCCTTAAATGTGCATACTTGGTAAATGACATCTCTTCCCTGCCTTTTAATCATAGGAGATGGTGTCAAGCTTTGCCTTGCTTGAGTGTTTTACACACCCAGTGCTTAAGCACACTAGGTTTTGGATGACCCAGTGTATAGATACCAATATTTGCAGCTTGTAGAGACTGACAGCAAAAACTAAAGCCCTCAAGTTTTGGCTAGATGACAACATGCAAGATGGGTGAGGTCATAATGAATCATATGCATCATAACAACATGATTATTTATTTTTATTAATTTGAATCATGCATATTTGTGTTGGAGCAAAATCTTGTTAAGGGCAGCTCTTTCTCTCTTTTCCCTGTCTGTTTTGTAAACTAATACTTTTATTGAAGTTTCAGTAGTTTGTATGTTTACTGTCAGCTTGCTGCAGGTTCCACCGTGGTGTAAACAGCCTCGTGATCTGCCCTCTACATGTAGATTGTGCAGGAACAAGTCAGAAAATCACTACAAATAAACATGGAATTGATCTTCCAGTGTAATTGTACTGCTCCAAATGCAAGCAAGCACAAATTAAGTGAGCACACATTTCATTTTTTTTTTTCCAAATTGCAAGCAATTTTTTCTTACGAGGGAAAGAAATATTTTAACAGGATGCCTACAGTGACTACAAATCTAAAGCAATGGTAGAACACAGACAGCCACAGAGCGGGCAGTGTAAGATTCCTTACCTCCCTGGCATCCTTTGGACAGTCCCTTAACTGAAAAAGTGAGATATATGCATAGTACAAACTGTATCTATGGCCTAATCTGCTCTAGAGGAGCAGGAGCTATCCCCACATTGTTGTGCATTGTAACATTTGGTGTGTTTTCATGGATAAAGGCAGTTTGTAGCTGTGCCCTCCCAGGAAAACAGAGTAGTATTGGGCGGTAGGATTATTCAGGTTGGAAGGGATCTCTAGTGGTCACCTTGCCCAACCTCCTGCTCAAAGCTTTTGATTTGCCTGCTACTGCTCATACATGGTGATCTAACCTCTCCTCAGCTACCACCCATTTCACTGACCTGAGCGTTTGGGGAGCACAATTAAGTGCTTTCTTCCTGTGTTTGGGCTTCTTGTCTCCTACAAAATGGGTTTAACTGGGCAGCCCTCCTTTCTCTGCTTGCATCTCCATCATCTATCCCACTCCTGTGTAAGTGGCAGGCAGAATCTGGCTCTTAGTTGAATGAACTACTGGATTGGGAGCAGTAGCAAATCCCACCATCCCACTGCAGTTATGAGCTTTTAGTAAATAAATGGAAACATTTCGCATAATTAAATACCGTCTTAGGAAACTGGAAAAAAATGCCCTCATTTAGAAAAGCATTCAGAATGGCACATAAAACATGCTGCTTAAATGTATTTTATAATGATTTTGTAGCAGAAGCACACATCTGAATGCATTCATGAAAGATCACGATTAATCAGCATATGATCTTTCAATCTGTCGGGTTTTTTTTCTAGGGTATGTTGTTGCTAACATCACTTTAATAGCTTTGCCATATCCAAACTCCACCTGCCCACCTCCCCGCCCCTAAATATTCCCATTTAACCAGGGTTCTCATTTTATCAATCACATTTTGTAATAGAAGTCAGTTTTGTGTGTCCCAAGTGGCTAAGCATTTCCATCCTTATATCAAGAATTAAGCATCTCCTGAGAAGGGAGGTCAAGTGCCATAATAAACCAGATTCCATCAAGAATGTGAAAAAATGCTGCTCTGACCAAAGCTAAATGGAAGTGTAGCTGGTTTGAGATGTGATGTGAAAGCGTAATGAATAAGCTGAAGCTATTTCTAGAGTTTATGTCCACTGTGGCTGATTCCATCTCATTCTTTCTGACACTGTTATTTACTCTGAATCACATTGAAAGCCCTTTATACATACATGATGTATTCAAAAGACCAGGCCCACAGCCAGTTTCAAGTACCTTTATTTCCCAACACATATCTTTGCCTTTTAACTATTGTGGTGGGTTTCTGTGACTGGTTTTGGTAGCGGAAAGGGGGGGGGTGGTACAGGGGTGGCTTCTGTTAGAAGCTGCTAGAAGCTTCCAGGCAGGACTTGTGGCCCCTGTGGGGGTCCCACACCGGCACAGCTCGTTCATGAAGGACTGTGCCCCATGGGGGAGTGACCCACGGAACAGCAGTTCGGGAAGAACAGCCCAAGGGATGGACTCACACTGCAGAGGTCCATCAAGGACTGTCTCCTGTGGGAGGGACCCCACAGGAGCAGGGGAAGGACTCCTTTCCCTTAGCAGCAGCAGAAACAACAACTGACCATTCCCTGTCCCCCTGCACCACTGCAGGGGGGAGGAGGGAGAACATGGAAGGAAGGGGGGGGGGAGGGAAGATGTTTTTAAGATTATTTCTCACTCTTTGGCCCTTATCCTGTTAGTAATAAATTTAAGTGCTATCCCCAGTTTAAGTCTCTTTTGCCTGTGAAGGTGATCAGTCACTGATCTCTCCCAGCTGTTATCTCCACTCATGAATCCTTAGCTGGTTTTTTTCCCTCTCTCCTCTGTCCAGTTGCAGAGGGAGAGTAAGAGAGTGGCTTTAGTGGGTACCTGGCATCCGGCCAGGGTCAACCCACTACAACTATGTACCTTAAAAACGTATTAAACCCTTGGAAATTCTGAATGGGGAATAAGCATCAACTAAGTATAAGCAGGCAGATACTGAAAAAGAAAATAGTTTCACTGGACTTCTGGTCCAGAAAGAAAAGCGACTGAGAAATCTGTCAGCATGTCCCTGTACTTGAATAGGTTAAATGTTTGCCACCTTCGTAACACTGAAAATTCTCTTCTTGATTTCAGTGGAAATAGTATTTTCCACTGAAAATTTCTACTTCATAGCATTCCACAATATTATTTCCACTTAATCTATTAAATTACCAAAGGATAAAATACAGGCTTTAGTATTTATCAGAAACACAATGCTGTATTTATTAGCTTGCTGTAATATTTCTTTTGGGCAATGAATCTGGTAATTTTCTTTTTTAATGAAAAAATTTAAAAAAACCATCCATTTCTTGCTCCCTACACATTCTGAATATCCAATACCTGACTGAGATGAAATAAACTTTTCATATTTATTATGAACAGAACACATATTGCTTGAAGTAAAAGTTAACTTTGGTTTTAATCTAATGAAATACATTATTTAAAGTATATTTTATCATTTTATTCTCATTTCTGATGGAATAATTACTTTAAAACCTTTAATTCCTGCTGTTTATTTTTAAGACAACGTCTGAAAAAATTTTTTTTCAACCAATTACTCTTAATCTCCTTTTCTTCAGTACTGTTAATTCTGTATTAGCTGAAAGTTCACCTTTTTTTTTTTTTACAGTTATACAAACATACTATAAAGGATATTATCTGTACCTGCAAGCCTACTACGTCATACAAGTACAAAATAAAGACAATTTGGGACATTACTGTAATTGCCATGCACCTTAGATTTTCAAAAGCACTGGAGATGATTGTTGGTATTACTGTACAGAGGCGTGTTGCCCTCTCAAATCAACATCCCAAAAGCTTTTGAATGTACTCACCAACTTTCTGGTCTGTGTAGTGCTTTACCTACCTGCATTATAAAATGGAAATAATTATTTGAAAGTTTCCATTTTTAGAAGAAGACATAATTCCTTGGCTCTTGCTCAGCTAAAGTACCTTATACAACTGTGCAAAAGAGAAAAATGGTAAGGAGTCTGGATAATTCCCTGTGTTGTGTGCTGAGTTCCCTGAATCAGGTCAGCTGCAGCCTCAATGTTTATTTTTTGTGGCTGATTATGGATATCAGTTTCTCAAAATGCTTCATCATTGCTGAAATGAACATTTTATAGTAAAAAATATTCTCATTTCTTTTCATATCTTTCAGCCAACACAGTTTCATCACTATTACTTCTTGCTTTTTATGCAAAAAATATTGAATCTTAGGTCTCAGTTTTTGTTTTTTTCTTCCTGAAGATACTAGATGAAACTTCTCAGGAGTAATACTTTAGCCTTAAAGATGAATCAGTTTACATTGTTATTAGAAAGAATGCCAAGACTGGAGCAACTTGATTTTCATAATATTTCCATTTTGTAGTGGATAAGAAGATTTTTCATCTCTTTTGCTTTTTGACAATTCAAAAAAAGCAAACAAGTAGTTGTAAAAGGCATGCTCAGAGATTTCTGGACAGAACAGAAATTGAAATGTAAAATTTAATAACATGACTATTTACCTCTTCTCCTCAGGCTGTTTTCATTTCCTTAACTTTAACACTATTGCCTACTTAAGAGTGTATATGTGTCATTAATTATAAGCACAAATAATTATAAAAAATCCAAATGAAATGGTTTGAGAAAATGAACAACTTTGAATGTTGTCCTCAGAAAAATAGAAAAAACCCCTAAGTATCAAGATGTATTATCTTGAATTGTTTGGGTTTTTTTTTTCTGAAAAAAAGTTTTTATTTGTTTTGTGCGTGTCTCCCCCACCACCCCTGCACCCAAGTCAAGGCTGGTGTATGCCAGCAAATTTGTAGTCTTTCCTCTAGATCTGGGGGGACCCTTGAAGGTCATCCTGTCACCAGGCACAGGGGGAAAGCCAAGGCCAGTGCCTTCTCCATAGCCCTGCTTGCCCATGGCAGCCTCACCAATACCCACAGTGATATCTTTTTTTCATTTTTTAGAAATATTTCTGGTGTAAACATACATAAAAATAAGGCTAAAGCTTTGTTTACACAATTAAAAAGGCAGCTCACTTAGAAGAAAGATGAAAAATTCCTTCAGGAGACTCATGGTATTCAGTTTTCTGAGACTCATGGAGTTTCAGTAACTGCATCCATAAAAGTTTTTCTCTTGTTTGTCTTATTCTTGGGTAAACACAACCCTCTTGCCTTGCCTAAAACAGCTCTCATACTGTTGCTAAGGTTGATGAGTCAGCTCATGTGCATAATATTAATTCATAGATTTCAAGTGACCTCAAAAAAAGAGATTGGTGTCATTCCAGAAAGGGACAGTGTCAGAAAGCGACCTGTGAAGGTCCTCAACATGAAGTCATCATGATGAGTTCATGAGATAAAATCCATGTTTTCCATATTGTGTAAAATGATGTGAAACACGAGCATTTGAAATGTGATGGAGACATCTGAGGCAAATACAGAGATCTCCCTATGGATTTGTCTTCACAAAACTGCCCCTGAGTGGGGAGATAGGTTTGCCTTGTCTTAGCTCCAAGGTGCTCACGTGGATTATGCTCTCTAAAATAGTGGGAAAATTATTGAAACTAAGGTCTACAAAGTATAAGACTATGTGTAGGTTTGGGATCCATAAGGGATGTTCTCAGTAGAGGTGTAAGACGTGAATAAGGGCTTGGGGAGAAAGGGAGCTTATGTAGATCAGAATTCTTCTCAGTTGGTACTTATGTGAATAGTCAGTGCTGTGATTCCTCCCCACTCAGTGACCAGTGATAGGGACTCTTGGTCCCAGCCCCACATCTACCAGGAAGGAGAGTCTCCTGTAGGGCTGACTCTCCTTTCCTACCTCCAGAGCTCAAGAACAGAGAGGGAAAAGGAGCCACAGCAACTGTGAGGGCGTGTGGGGTGGGACCAGTAGGGGCATGGGCAGTAACAGCCTTGTGCAAGCGTCTGTGTCTGGGAGAAATAAGGATAGGGAAGAGAGGAATGTGCCAGAGCTCTCAGTGTGTGTGTTGTGCACACACCTTGGGCACCAAAATATCTCCCTGTGTAAAAGTTTGCTGCAACATGATGATTTAGACATTTGTTCTTGGACTGATTACTGTTGTTATTCATTGGAAGTGCAATCAGCTTCTCAGAATTTTGTCTGGCTTTCTTTAATGTCCAAGTGATGCAATGAAGATGTAAAGGTTTTGTGGCACTTAGAAATTTCTGAAATCTCTTTTTAGTGTTTTAAAATTAATCTCTCCATTGCAAACTCACGCAGGCATGATCTCACCTTTTGGCTTAAAAATCATTGCAACTTGCCAAAGAGTGTTGCTATTCCTCACCTTTGAAATATAATTTGATCTTCTCATGCAACTCTAACAATAAGATTTTTTTGATGGGCTGGAGACAATTGCAGAAAAATAACAACTTGGCACAAGGAAATGTAAAATGACTGATAATTTTACAGAAAAAAAAGTACAAGCACATGACCTCTGAGGCTGTAGTGCAGCAAATGTCCTTGCCTAAAGCATATAAGCAAAACTGAGACATTTCAAAACATTTTTGTTTCCTCCCCGTTGCTTAATCTTCTGAAGTGCAAACTTATTTTTGCCTTTGCTAATAATTTTATCCTCATTAAAGGATGTCGTTGCCATCAGAGATTTTCATATGGCAGACTTGCTGCCAAATATTTGTTAAAGGGCTACAAAAATCCCTTCCAGACCTCCCCCTTGTTTGACTAAAGCTCCTCTGCATAGCTGAGAACCCAGGAGCTACACCAAATGCTGAATCCATTACCATATCCCTGGATAGTTTAAACCCAACTCAGCAGCTTCATTACATGACACTACAGATTACAATTCAGATACAAGTGCTCAGTCCTCGGCCAGTCACTGTGAATAAGATCATCTCTTTTAAGGTAAAAAAAAAGCAGTAACAAGGCAATGTAAATCTTTTAGGATCACAAAGGAATCTCTGTCACTTAGCAACTGCTACTGACAATTGTATTTTATGATCATAGTGTTTTAGCACTGTGGCTGGTACTTGTCAGTCCACTCCTGCTCCAAAAGTATCTTTGGGCATCTTGCTTTTAGATATAGAAGTCTCATCACTGCAGTGATGAAGAGTGCTTAGCTCACTATACCATCACTGGATAGAAGATGTAAGGCCATGATAAACTCTGAATAATACATCTGAGTTTTGAAGGGAAGTGTATTGTAATGGAGCTACACACATACTATTTACAAGTATGTGATGGACTAATGAGGTCATTACAGCTCATGTTCCAAGTAAAGGTAAAAAATACAGTACAAAACCAGACATTTTTTCCCAGGCAGTCCCTCTTGTTTTTCAATAGATATTTCCAAGTGAAGAGCATAAGTTAGTCCTTATATTGATGATATTGAATGTATTTAAACCAACTACTTTGGCTATTTCAATTTCAAGAAATATCACTTTAAAAAGGAGAAATCAATTCAAAATTTGCCTCTGCAATCTGGAGCCCAAGATGGAATTTATAATGTTCCAACTTACAGCCTGCTGGACTATTAACATTAATTGCTTCCTGAGAATATTGCATACAAAGCATATTAAGATTTCTTTTCTCCTTAGTACAACCCTAACACCATCATTATGGAAAGTTGATATAAATTTTGTTGTTCTATAGGCAGAATTGTAAAGCACTGGAATTTGAACGAGCATATTATGAGCAATATTGAGACTGCTAAATATCTTTAATTCCATGTATGTACAAATCATTTCCCCAGTACTATAATGCTTAAAACCAATCTTTAAGAAAAAAATTATCATATAACCCTTCCACACAGAAGATATTAACTATGCAGAATAGCAAGGATGTGCTTAAATTTTCATCTAAAATTGTTACATAAACCAGAATCAAAATGTTATCACCCAAATAAAACATCTTTTGCATTACACTGTATAGATACGACTGAGAAAATAGGAAGAAAATTTCATTGGTTTAAAAAAAAAAAAAGAAATGGCTATAGTAATGCTCTGGCATTTTATATAGATCAATTTCTGTGATCAAATATGAAATAAAGAATTCATGCAAGATCCTGGGCATTCTACTGTATGATTTAAAAAAAAAAAAAAAAAAAAAACCAAAACAAATCTAGCACTAAAGCAGCAATTGAAAATGTTTAGCAGTCTGTGGCGTAACAGCCTATGCTCAAACATCACCTTCTTAAAGTGGCACTTCCAAACTGCAAATCCAATCCTGAAAAAGACATGTCATACTACTCTCTAAAACCTCACCCTCTCCTGCTATTCCTGCCTCCAAAGAAATGGGATTCGCAGCAGGTTTTAAAAGTGATCGCATTTCGTAAGAAGAACCGGAGAGAATTCCAAATTTGAAATTCTTGCTGCGGAAAGACTTGCCAGCATACAGTCCCTATGCCAAGGAACCTAGTTAGATATCCCCTGTGGCTCCAGGGAAATAGATGTGCTCTCAGTGGCAAGCAGCTTCGAAGGCACTCACATTTTTCCGAAACAACCCACTCCACCACCATCCAGCAGCTATCCAAGACACATCTAAAAGCACAGTGCTCTTAATGCATGGTGTGGAAACATTTTGCTGTGTTCCTTTGTATGCAGGTTGATATGAAAGGCAGCTTTCTGACGTGTAGCATTAGCAAATGTACCTGTCACAGTTACTGTGAACAACACACCACCTGAGAAATTGTTGCTCTTCTGTGGATGAGCAAGCACAGTTTACAAGCTTCTGGAAATTCCTTTGCCTGTCGTTCCCTCCAGATTACCATCTTATTTGGCAAACTGAGTCACACAGTCTTTGAGATGCACAGGTTGTTATCCCAGATCTACCATTATCCCCTCCACTTCTTGGTGTCAGTTCTCAGCTTACTCTATTCCCCACCCAGTCCTTGGTCTGACTGTTGATAATGAAGCAAGGGGAAAGGAGGGGCGAATATTATCAGCAGTATGTGACACTTTTCTGCTGGTTTGGATTTTTTTATCCCTTAAATATCCATGTTCCCATCCATATGGAAGATTAGGTGGAATTTTGTGGCCCAAGACTGACATTCTCTCTAGCAGAGAAATTACTTTTTTTTCCATCTAGGCTCTCAGAAAGAAATGACTGAGAGCTTAGTCATTCCTGGCTACTCATATTCTAATGCACCATGTAGGGTCTGAAGTTCAATGCTGATGATAAAAATGGTCATTAATAGTACTACTGTAATCATTATAATCTTAGATTTTTACAAATTCATTTGTGACTTTAATAACTTGAAGGGATTACAGGCACTTTTATATATGTCTGGTTTAGAAATAAAATCGTGAATATTTGATTCTTTTTTTACTAAACGAAAATCCAGGCTTTCCTTCAAAAAGAATTCAGGACCAAAAAATGGGGTTTGTCCCCAGAATCTGTACTTAGCCAAACACATTCCATAGCCAAACACATCCTCTGGAATTGCATAGCTACTACATTGTTTTTCTATTCAGTGTGCTATAATTCACATACTGTTTAGGAGAGAATGAAAATATTATTAACTATGATTGAGATGTTGTTTTGCAAGTTTGGCAGCAGTTTTAATTGTGTACTGCTGTATATCTACTCTAGATGGTACTCTTAAGGAAGTTAAAGAATGAATAAATTTCATGTCTAAAAGCTAAGGGGATGTGTGGGAAGAACCAGGCTGAGAAGAAGGAGCAGTAGCAGGTAATACTTAATGTATGTGCTTCCCCAAACCCATCTTTATCTATTGGTCTTTCTTGTAGAGATTCAGTGATGAAAAAAACCAAACCTGACAAAGTGATAAAGGAGAAGCCACTGCCTGAGAATTCTCACAGCACACACACCACCTGAGGCTCTAACTGCTGGGACTGGAGTCCCTTTGCAGGGGGCACAGCAGCAGGTCAGCTTGAGCTGGATGCCCCCAGAGAGGCACCCAGAACAAAGAAATCCCTGGTGGTTTATACCCTTACACTCTGTGCACATATTCTTCATGGGCTCTGCATGTACCTCTTGGTCCAATGGTGATTTTTGGCCTGGGGTCTTCTGACACCTCACTGGATCATTTCTCCGTCTCCATGCAGGCAGGTCACTCACTGTTCCTACCTTGAGCTGCAGCTCTGCTGAACGCTGGTGTATTCATTCCTGCAATGTTCACTATCATTGGTATTGAACATTGCAGGGAATAATCTAAACAATAATATTTTGATGTTTCATCGGGAAGGGATGAGTCCTCAGCAGATAGATGGGTGTCTGCTTTCCTCTGACCTGTGCTGTCAGTTGTCTATGTCACAAGCCCGGCCGCTCTGCTATCCAGCATTGCTGAGCAGTGAGGAGGCAGAGGCATCCAGGTGCTTTGCAAAAACAGTCCCTTGCTGTGTTTTAGGAAAGCTTTCAAAATTTTATTAACTCTCCTAAAATTAAAACAAATCTACTGGGACAGGTCTCTGGAGGTGTTTTAGTTCAGCCTGCTAAATTGTGAGAACCACATTTCGTTGTGTTAAATTTGTTGGATAGATGAGGGGCACAGATTGATTGGGCAGCCTGTCCATCCACCTATCAATTTGTCCTATCAATCTGAATTTCCTGCTGATTGGACTGAAGTGGACTTGTGCAAGTGCTCTGTTGCAGTGACAACGGGTATTTCTAATAATGGGTAATGTTTTGTTACCAGCCAAAGCTTCAATTGTAATAAATTCTCTGTGGAGAATGTTTACATTTTCCAAGCATTTCTATAGTATCTAGGTTTATTTTGTATTCTGAGGTGTGTCCAACATCATCATTTAGTGTTAATGGGTTATGAACAAAACCTCTTATTTACATATGAAAAAGTGTACAGCACTTTTTTGAGAAGTAAAGTATTATATGGGGAAAAGAAGACCCTTTGATTTGTTCTTTTTTAGCATCGTTAGATCCTTATCTGTAAACACATTGACTCAAATTTGTGGACACGGATTGAGAACAGGGTGCTCTTAATCCAGTTTTGAAAAGGCTTTAACTAATAATACTTTGACATTATTTTGACAGGGGAATTTAGAGTGAGTCCCTTCTAGCTTTGGGATTGATTGAAATAGTTTCCCCTGAAGCGTAAAGTATGTCTCAAGCCACTTTAGAAGCAAGAAGTTCTGAATTCTGAGCATAAAATATTCTTTATTAAAGCATTGGCAAATCCATCTGGGCCCAGTGCTTTTCCAGTTTTAACTTTTGTGACAGTTGTATAAAGTTTTTTGCCTTCCAAGGAATTTTCTTCTGTAAAAAAAAGAAATAATAAAACCACAAACATCTGCACTGACTCAGCTGAGTGTGGCATAAAACTTCTGAAGTCAGTCATTGACTGTCAATTGCAGTGTTATTTCTATCCAAAATAGCAATCACTTTTATTTAGTAGTTTCTTTGGACAAGCACAAACAAAACAGCAACTTGTTAGGCCCTACACCACGCTCCCTCCAAAACTCTTTGACGAAAACTAGGACAAATTTTGGTCTTTCAGACTTGCATTAATAAAGGTCCATAGTTCCTGCAAGGAAAAGACTGATGTATATCATAAGCAAAAGCTTTGGGTTTTATTACCGTTGCATTTTATCACTCTCGTGTAATAAATAGATATATGCAAAAGGACACCCACCAGTTAAAAAATGTGTTGCTTGCCTACAAATTATCAAACAAGGGTCAAATCACTAGTTAATAAAACCTCTACAATTCCAGGTGTATGCTACAAATGCAGCCTGAGGGTATGATGGGTTACTAAGTGGGAACAAACAGGGTATGTCTAATGGGCTAAACCTCACTGCAGAACAAGATCTTTGAAAGTAAATTGCTCTCATGGAACAGTCATCCTTGCTTTTAGTTAATTCCTGAGGTACTGTGAAGTAATTTGGGTCACAGTAGGCAGACTGCACTGCGGGAAAGGAAGAGATCCTTGAGCTGTAGGGCTACACTCCTTCAGTGAGAGGTGGGCTTGGGCTCGACGTGGCAGAGAAGCTCTTGTGTCTTGTGTGAATTCAGCATGGGAAGGAGAACTGGCTTTTCAATCACATAACAGGCATGGGAGAAATGCCCTGTGACATCCAGATTTGAAAAAATGGTGTGAGTAAATCAGATCAGCCACAATTACTGGAAAACAGGAGCTTATCAGGTCCTGCCTCAGTGAGCTGGACTTACTCTCCTGAGCTGACTTTATATCTGGAAGCACTTATCCAATGGCTTCCTTAAGTTTGTGGGGTTTTCTTCCTCTTTATTGTTTAAATAATTTCCCCAGTCCCCTCGCCTGGGCATGAAAAGCACCTGTGCCATAGCTTCACCCCTCATCCTTTGCAATCTGCCTCCCTCACACCTAAGACTTGAAGCACGGCCATTTCAACCCTCTAAACACTGAGCAGTTTTCTTCTTCCATTTCATGGCATTACTTAGACTTTTTCCATTCCAGAAGGCATACCAAATTGTTGGAATCACTGATCACTGGCAGAGGAATGGACCAGAATCTTGTAATGTACTCAAAATTGAGCTTGCATGGAAGAAGACAAAAATAACTCTTCACAAAATAATGAGACTGAAAGGATAATGAAAAATGTAAATAATAACATCGATTAAAAAAAAAAAAAAAAAAAGTAAAAGAAGTAATAATCTCAGAAAAATCATGACCACTGAGCGTTGTCCCTGCTCAGTGCTTTGATGCAGCCAGTCTGCTCATAATTGGACTGCTCCACTAGGCATGGTCGAGTCATAGGTGAAGCAGCAATATATCAAACAGTATGTAATAAATCCATTAACACAGAGGGCTTGGAGGAAAAATGTATTGGGTTAGTCACAGGAAGTGAAAGAAATCCAGTTACCCCTTTCACTTCAGAGATCCAGCTGGAGAACATGATCAGGTGAAAACAGTTCCAGTAACTGAGCTGCAAGTTTCCCAGCAGAATGCCTTTTACACTCCTTAATATGGGACAAGAGGCAACATTTTCAAAAAACTTGGAAATCTTTCAGACAGCATTGAAAAGACACAAGTCACTGTGGTAATATCAGAGGTAGGCATTGCAGAGCTTATTCCAAACAGTATTCATTCAGGACAGGAGAGAGCTAAGTCTATTAGGAGACTGTTAGTGATTTATTTGCTTTTTTTACAGAGGCATGTAGTGGGGAAAGGCAGCTAATCTTGTTGGACTCCATTAAGGAAGTCTCCTCAGGCTTCAGACAGCCGTGCGTCCCCACCTGGCCTTCGCGAGCAACATGACTGGAAATTTCTTGTAATGTTCAAGGCCTATTTGAATAAGCATGGAAGCAGACTTGCATTAATAATATCTGTATTAGGGGCCTAAAAAATCCTGATCACGTCATTAGACATGCTCCCTGGACACTTTTGTGCATCAGAAATATCTCCTGATCATCTCCTTTATTTCTGTTGCATCCACGATAGTTTTAATAACTATTTTAGAGTACAGCTGAAGTCAGAGTGAGAACACTCATTTTTTAATTGATTCTATTTTTTTTTTTTTTTGGGAAGAGGGGAAGGAAGAGTTTTAAATATATCTAATAATATCTGACTTCCAGAGATATTACTCTTAAACCTTCAGGGTTTAAGATACAGAAAGGAAACTGGGAAGATTATAGGCAGGATTTGCATAGGAGAGGTAGTGAAGTCTGGATTCATTTTGTCATCTATTTAAGGAGACATAAAATGATAATTCTGTACTTCTCACAACCCAGGATTACAACTGAATCCAACAATATTGGATTCAAAACAATGTATCCAAAAATGGCACCACCAAACTAGTAAGTAGGAGCAATGGAGTTGCAGGACAGGCATTTCCCCTCCACGAGGGAAAGGCTTGTTTTGTGAGAGCTACGGGGGTTTCTGAGTTTGCTTTTCTTTTTCCAGCCTGGAGAAATCCAGGTTTAAACTGTGAAAACACACTGGGAGATTTCCAAGGGGAGAATGGCTGCACGCCAGCAAGTGCATTTCTACCTGGTGAAAGATAAAAGGAGGGGTCTTTCCTTGGTTGAGTTGCTCTAACAGATGAGCTGACTTAAAAGCAAGAGCTGATTTCTGCCACCTGCTCATGACACCGTGTCAGACACCACTGAGTCCCCGTGAGCCCCCTCACCCTGGGCATGGAGTTGGGTGGTTCTGCTCTGGGGCAGCCGTGGGTTCCAGTCAGGCCACCACAGGGGCTGCCAGGCTGTGCCCTTCCCAGCAAGGCTCCCTCAACACCAGCCCTCAGCTCCCCATGTGTCTTCCCTGCTGGAGCACCAGCACATTGTTGCTCCAGAAAGATATTTATTTGCCTTGCTTCCTGAAATATTTTTAGCAACCTAAAGCAGCAGAAATTGAGGTTCCGGACAGTTTTTGTTGCTGACATTGATCCAGGCCTGAACATTTATGGGAATCTGTGACAGATATTCATAATTTATTGTAACATGGCTCTTCAGCCGTGTAAAAACCCCTATTGACCTTCCCTAATTATAAAAAACTGATAAAACCTGTTATCAGTTAGATGCCAGTAAGAAATCAACATTTACTGGTAGTTATGGTGCACTGGTTTGTCTTTTTTAAAAATTGCATAAGCTTTTAATCAGATCCCACTTAACCTGCTTTTTATTACAGCAACTTTTCAGTGAAATCCAGACATCCCAACAGTATCTGGGATCCAGCAATGCATAAGCAGCCTCACAGGAACTCAGTTCCCCTTAAAGTCTGTATGAACGAAAAAATGAGTTTGGCAGCATTCAAGCAATACATTCATGAAATCCTTTGAAATGGGAATTCCAGTATAATTCAGCATGATTGTAAATGCTCTAAAATGTGTAAGCCTGAATGGCAAAGGGAATTGTGTACTGTAGTAAGCCTGAATGGCAAAGGGAATTGTATACTGTAGTTAGTGATAAATGTTCCGTGCAACATACAGGGTTTAGCTGCCCCACTTACCCAATGCTCAGCGGAATTAAGTAGTTAAATTTATGTGCATAATACTGAAACTGTAATGCTGAGTGTCAACCTCGGACCTGTTTTTCTGCTAAAGCATAATAAAAATACCAGTGGAAAAACTGTCCCAAGCCTCAGTGTGGTAAAAGGACTGCAAGTCAAGCAGAAAATGTAAAACATCTCTGGTTTTCCTGACCAACCTGTCACAGCCCAATCTGTTGTGACAGTGCAGGAGGCACAGTCTGAAAGCACACTGGGGAAGGGGTCACGGCTTAGGCTCCTCTCTTTTTGACAGAGGTGAAAGTCTCAGCATACAGTACCTGTCTGCTCTAACAAGGTGGCTTTTTAGCAAGCCATCAAAGGCAGATGTGGGACACAGTGGGTTTTCTGTCTCCTGGGAGGTCCCAAGTTGGCCACTGTCCTTCTTTCTGGTCTGGAAGTTCTCTCAATTTCCCAGTAAAGCTCTGAATGTGCTTGTTTGCCCTTAGTGGGAAAATGATGGTACTAACTACAGACAACAGCTGTCCCTCAGCTCTCAGTTTACTGTTTCTGAAGCTGCTCATAACCACCGGTGGTAAGGAGAAAGTAAAGCTGGCTGTGCAACTGCCCATTTCTGCAGGCAGGGCTGAGCAGCTCAGCGCTGACAGAGCAGCAGGAACTGGCTTCACCTGCCCCAGCCAAAGCACAGGGACTTGCTGCATGACTTGAGTGAATGTTGGAGGGAGCCAGTCTGTGGGTGACACGTGGGACCCTCCTGCAAAGGCCACTACAGCAGAACACAGCAGGAAGAATCTGAAACCCCTGCTCTGGAACAGAAAGGCTCCCTAATTGTGGACACAAAAGAGGGAAAGAGCTGCACCTGTGTTGGGAAAGGAGGGGCCATCTCAGGTGTTCCCAGTCTCTGATGATGAGGCAGGCGGGGCTGGGAGCACCTTTTATTTGAACATTGCTGCCATGTTTTCCCTTTCCTCAGAAAGGTGCTGGCTCAGGAAGGAGGAATCACCCATAGAGCTGGAAACACTCCTATGTGGACCTGCATCTCCCGGTAGAGGCTGTGAGGGTGAGTCACCATTTATGGAATTATTTGTCTTTTTCTGTAATGTGCATTAGATCAAGAGACTGAAACTCCTGAGTCAGGGACTTAGAGAGACGAAAGATTGAAAAACGCTAAGATGAAGTGTGCTGTTCTAGTGTTTTGGGTTTTCTGGAACTTAAGATTTTAAGGAGAAGATAAAAGTTACTGATTATGAACAATGGGCTCACATTCTACAGAGTTTGAGGTGGTTGGCTGTGTTGAGATGTACTGATTTCTCTGCCACTGTGTTTGAATAGTGAGTTTTCTGACTGTACCTGGAAAAGTTCTAACTCTGTAAAGCATGACCAAATAAATCTATGCATCATGTGTCTTAAACTCTATTTGTAGGGCTAACAACTGCAGCTGTGTGCGGGGCCCATAGCCTCTTATATAACCTGTTTATTTGGCACCACCCCCTGACCTCACTTTGCTCCTGTAGCTGAACACCTTGCTTGAGTTTCAAGTTAATGCTTAACAAATCTAGTTCAACAGTAACAGACTTCAGTTATCTTGGGAACAGAATTGTAAAAAATGGCAGTTGTGTACTGATTGCTGTAAGACTTCATATAAAATATGAGCAAAGGGAAATACATTGTTTAACTGCAGCTTGCTATAATAAGGTCTCAGGAGTGGGTTTGGGTGGCCCTTGGGAGGCCTGTAGCCTCTGGCAGGGAGCCTGGCAGATACCAGCATCAAAATGGAAAACATGTTTCCCTTTCCCTGCTGACTCCCTTTCTTCAGTTTTCACAGAAAACATCATCTTAGTTCCGCTATTGCTGTATTCTGCTCTTTGCTTTTACTTCTCCAGTTGGGTCATAGCATCCCCTTTTTTCTTTGTTTTCTTTCCTTTTTTTTAAAAAAAGAAGTCTCATAGTATCTTTAAATCATTAGCAAATATTTTTGTTCGTGTTTGACTAGGGTAGTCCCAGGCTGCCTTTATTTTTCATCCTTAGCTCATGTATGTGATGCAGAATGTTTAACTTGTGTACTCTTTCTCAGCCTGAAACTGAAGTTTATGTTGAAGTGCTTTAAAAGCCCAAACCACTATTTTTCTGTTTGATAAGCTAAATAAGGACTTGAATCAAAACATGTGTCAAGAGCTACTGGTTCAAATAGGCCCTGAATTTCTCTGGAAGTACATTGAATTCTTTTTCTACTGTCTCAGGAGATAAACAGGTTCAAGCAGAAGCTGAAATGTAAGAAGTTTTAGCATTTTAATCGTTGTGGGGTTTTTTTCCCCAGATTTGGAATAGAGGTTGAAACTTTAAGTTCACTGAAAAGATTTCCTAAAACTTAAAATTGAGGATATTTATTTAGGATTTTGAATCCTTGATTGAAACAAAAATACTTTGTTTCAATTTTATATGGTCTTTATTTTTGCCCCCCCCCCCCAAAAAAAAAAAGTCTGTGTTAAGTCTTGCAATGTGAAGTTTATTGCAGTGGTTTGAACTTTTGAATTTAAATGTGAGGTTCCTGATGATTTGCAGCCAAACTGAGAACAGAGGGCATTCTGAAAAAGATGCAAAATATTTTGAGCTCTTGGAGGCCAAATAAACTTTGAGATAGCACAAGAACTTACATGCCATTGTGTAGTGACTGTGCCATAATCAACAGGACAAACTAAATAGCTTTGGGGGGAAAAAGGGCAGCTATAACTGTAGCAATGTTTGGGGAAAGAGCAGAGGAGGCTGTCACATATATAAGCGGAGTGACGGATTCTGAGAGGCATCAGAAGTGCAAAGCACCTCCTGAAAGGCAAGTTTTCTCTCTCATTCCGTCTCATTGCCTCTTTTTCTTTTTTTTTCTTGCCAAGTTTCTGCAGAAAGGTTTCAGAGTGGCTGTGCATACTTGAAAAGACTAGAAGAAGTGAGGTAAATTCTGCACTGACATGCACCTCCACTGACATCAAAGTGCTGAAATATCTTTTGTCTCTCATGTTCTGAGGTTTTAAAAAAAAAAAACAAACAAACAACAAAACAAACAAAAAAACCCACAACATAAGCTGAAGAAATGTATCTGGCACTTACAGAATTGTTACTACTGATGCAAGAGGGAGAATGTAGATACTATCCACTGAAAAAATAATTATCAATTTAAAAGACACCAATGATCTCCTTTGCACTGGCCTATCTGAAGCTGGTCCTGACCTGCCAGACCTGGTCTTGACCACAGTCTCCCAGCTGCCTCCCTCACTGAGGGCAGGTCTTGTCCCCTACCACCTTTATTCAGCCTTGATTTAAGCCCTTGGCTTAGAGAAGGTCCTTATGCAGCAAAGCTTTTGGGATCTCTTAGCAAATCCATCAATCCCACTGCAGTTACTCAGGTAGTTAAAGTTAAGCCTTAGGGGTTGTCCTGGTGCAGTGGGGTCACAGGAATCAGCAGATTTCCAACAGGAAGGGCAGCCTCTCCTTCAAACTGAAAACGTTTCAGCACACAAATTTTTTTGCATTTCGCATTTGATGTTAATTCTGAATACTAGGAATGTGGGTGGTACTTTCACAGCAACTGTCTCAAGAAAAGTAAATATGTATGTTAAAGACCATATGCCGTTGAGTTTTTCTGCCATATCCCCCCAGTATTTTGGAGATGGAAACCTAACTGATCTGGCAACAATTCTGGTTTGACCATACCCCAAATATCTTTCTAAAGCACAGTTATGTTTTTATTTGGGTTCTGACCTCAATATAAATTCTTGGTGACAAGTATACCTGCACACTATTTTAGGTAATGGCATTAGATGTAGCAGTGACAAGTTAGCAAGCATGTAATATCCTAGGGCAAATAGATTTGTATGTTCTCTTTCAGACTGGATGATTATGTTGCACTCTCTAAAGACACTTTAGATCAGGAAGAATGTCTCCTCAGGGAATCATAGTGATAACTACTTTTGACAAGTAGTAATAACAGAAGTTTAGTCCAGCCATGAAATGAAAGACTCATGCTGAAGCCAGGATTACTGGTAGTGGACTGTAGGGGCATTGTGTTTGCTTTAGTGATGGCATGTCTGCCTTCACTCCATCTGTACTTGTGAATTCAGAGTTGCCTGTTTCATAGTACCAGGCAAAAAGCCTAATATTGATTTGAAGGGATCAATGGAAAGAAGCATTGTTTTAACTTACTAGTAGGTAAGATCAATTTCTTCCACAGAAAACTGCTGCATTTTATGTTACAGTTCTAAGTATGGGGGGAAATTCCCAAGTTCTGGGTGACTTGATTGATAAATATCACTGCTGGATAATTAGAAACAACTTACTGATCCTTTCAATAGCTCAGTTGGGTTACCAGGTATGTGTATTGTGATACTTCTGAGGGAACATTGTAAAGTGATCATTACTCCTCCTTAGTTCTTTGTAGTTGTTACTTTACTGAACCATCAAAGGCTATCGTTATTTCATATTGACACAGAGCTATGGAATGGCTGATAAATCTATATTAAAGTTGTGTTTAAAATCAATATTATAGCAGTTACCATGCCAAATCAATATTTGCCAAGTTGTCAGCTCCCAGTGCCTGATGCGCTGTAATTATTCCTCTTCTCACATAGAACATGGGGACCTAATCCAACACTCACTGAAGTCAAGAAAGGCTCTCATTGATCTCGGGCTATGGATCCACATGTGCTTGCTTTTATTTACTCATGCTTGTCATAGGATTGTACAAGAAAATGCACGTAACAGAAGGGCTGTCTGCTTGCTCTCCACATCTGATCATGATACATGTACTATGAGCTCTGCTATTATTAAAACAGGAACCAAGATGCTAACTTGCCACTACTGGTCTGTTGGACTGTTTTGGTGGTGTTATACAGACAGGGCCTGCTTAATGCAGATAAAAAACATTTGCTCAAAAATAATCCATAAGTTGTGATGATACAGCAGTTCAGAAGCAACACATTTGAGACAGATCAACTGAGGCTAATTATCAAAATAGACTTGTGTAATCATCTATGCTTCCATGTTTTAATTGAACAGTAGGATATTTCTTTCAAAAAAGTGTGTTAATTGGGGTCTGCTCATGGGAAGGAGTGACTAATTGAACTGGCATGAGCCTGATAGCAGCTTTTTTCATTAAAATGTTAACTTTTAAAATCAGTGTTACATTGCAAATGTTGTCTTTCAGTTGGACTAGTCTATCTGGCACATGCCAGCTCAATTAGTCACTTGCTTTCATGAGCAGACCCCAATTAACACAGACATTTCTTAAAGAAGTATTCCACAATTTAAATTAGCACATTTGCATTAGAAGTAATTATACTGGTTTTGGTTGTTAGTTGTTCCTAATTTTTGTGATGATTAAATATGCTTTAATGGAAAATGACATTTGTTGATTAATTACTCAAGTCGTAATGGATGTTTGTAGAAAATATTCAAATATGGAAGACAGAAACTAAGCTAAGGCCAAAATGCATCGATGGGTGTGCAAGGTGGAGTTTCTGTCATTGTTTATACACAATTTCAGCACAAATTATGCTACTCTCTACTTATACCTACACCGAACTAAACTTATTTTATGACTTGTTTCTGACCTTTGGAGGACCATGTGAGGTAGCAGCTACCTAGGACATTTTAACTGTAAGATGTGAGCTCCTTACATTTTATGAGTGAAAAGATATGCTACAGATATGATGATGAAGGTCTAATCCAGAACTTCACATTCAGAGCAAGAACAGGAAAGCAATGACCTGGAACTTACAAAAGCATCTAAGCTTATTGCTCCTGAAGGAGGCTGCTCTCAGGTGACTCTTCAGGGGACTGTGGAAATGGCCTTCGATATCTCTGTTCATATAGTTCTTAAACATATGCTTCATCTGTAGTGTGGAATATGAACTGTCATTGACTTCAGATGTGACATGAAGTAAACCATCCCTAAATTTTTTTCTCTATGTGAGCAGTACTGCCACTGTATAACAGGGTTTTTTTGCTTTAGAGATAAAAAGATTTCAGGTGAAAATGGCCATATTACTATAATTCATATAAACTATATGGAAGGTATTTTATTGTTTGCATTTAAACTTGGAAGGGATCATTAAATTTAAACCAGTACATGTACGATGAGATTCATTAAATCTTCTTACATCTAAGTAACTTTTCTTTAAGGCATAACTTGTGGTTAGCTAAAGCATTCCTACCTGAAAAGCATCCAGTCTTCAAGATATACTATCTACCATTTTGCTTAAGAGTGTGTTGTGATGATTAATTGCTCTCATTGATACAAAAGTGTCATCTTATCCACTTGGACTTTTTATGACTTGAGTTTTTGTCTTCTGAAGCTTGCCAATTTTTTTTCAATGCACACCCTCCTCCAAACTGTAACATAACAAACAAACAAAAAAACCCCTCAAACAATCACAAAAAAAACCCAGCAAAACAAGGACACACAAACCATCCAAACCCCTCACCCCAACTCTGCTTTTCATTACTGTTTATTTTTCCCTTTTGAAGAGGTGATACACTCTCACTGTTTTTTTAAAAACATAGTCAGAGTCCTGGTGTCTCTCTACTCAGATAACAAGGATGTGTTAAGTATCCAGAAGATAAACATTGTCATTGCAGGAGCCCCTTCTGTTATAGCTCTTCATCTTCAACCACTGAGGTGTTCTTACACCAAGTGTATTTATGCAGAGTAGTCATGGTCCTGTAAGAGTCAGTCCTCTTCTAAAAAACAGCATTCTCCAGAGTTCCTAACTATCTGACATTAGGGTTGGGGTTTTTTTTTAAAGCAAGCAACTTGGCCTTGTTGTCATAATATTATTACCTATGCTATAAAAATTGGCTTAGACAAACCATAAGATTTGCCAAAAATCAATCCAAAGATTGGAACATTTGGTGGGAGTAAATGCAACCAGGTTATGCTTAAAAGCAGGTTTGTTTTTCTTAACTCTCCTCTATGTAATGGATGTGAAAAACAAGAGAATGCTTTTTCAAAGTGAAGTGTCTGTTAGGAACAGGTATCTGTGCCGTGTAGTACAACATCTGACAGGAAGCCTTGCTTCAGAAATAATGCAGTCCTCTGGAGGCTTGTCCGGCAAGTGTATCATCCAAGGTCACTGTGATTCTACCTGTGTGGCAGCGCACACAGACCGGGAGCTGCTCCCTGCTGAGCCTTCGGAGGGACGCTGGAGTGTCACGGGAGAGCTGCGGTGCTGGCGAACAGCAGGGCGGCATCTCGTCTGGAAAAAAAAATAAAATAAAAGACTAGCACAGGGTAAATGCACTTAAAACATCAGCGGAGGAAATAAAAGCCAGATAAAAAGTGCCTTCCCAAAGAACTATCAACCTGTTTCTGGAAATAAATAGAAGTAGCTCTGCGCTGTACAGGGTGAATCATGACACTGGAACAGTCTATTTAGGGGGGTAAAACCCTTTTGGAATGGGTTGTCTGGAGAAGCTGTGGATGCCCTATCCTTGTCAGTGTTTGAAACCAGGTGAGATGGAGCTTTGAGTAGCCTGGTGTAGTGGAAGGGGTCTCTGCCTGTGGCAGTGGTCAGTGGATTGGATCTTTAAGGTCTCTTCCCACCTAAACCATGATTCTATGTTATAGAATCATATTCTATATATTCTATGTTATAGGCTGTGTTCTGCAGTATTAAGTGTCTGTAAGTGTTTGGACGTGGTGTTAACCTGTGACATACAGATGATGGAAAGTCAAATGGGGAGCTTATGGAGCCACAGGCACACATCTGAGTCAAAATTATTGTCCATTAAGTGGTAGTAGTGATACCATTGATACAGTGCCAAAAGTGTGTTAAGTCCTAACAGACAACAAATAAACCACAGAGCCCATGCTTAAAGATCCTGTGGGGTTCAGCTCAGGTGAGCATTTAAAATGAAATAACCTCTTTAGGGAAAGGGGAGAAGCAGGAATTACATGTGGTAGGGAGGCCTATTTTGAAGAGCACTTTTGAGAAAGTACCCAGGCATTTCTGTAACTGTGGGCTCACCTGCTGCTCAGGAGAGACTCACTCCTGTGTTTACTCAGGCAGCAGCTGAGTGTGCTTGGGGGGATAGTGTTAAAGATCTCATTTTTGTGCCATTATGGGTAAGAACAGAGTACACACAGAAAAAGAGGAAAAATTACAGTTAAAGACAGTGTTACTGAAGGAAGTGGTTGTGCATGCTGTCAAGAGGAGGTTACTGCTCTCAGCAAAGTGATAAAGTGTGTCACTGCAGGGGTGATGTGCTGATCACAGAGCTCCATGCTCCTGGGACACACTGGGAGAAGTTTTGTATAGTGTTACCCCATTTTCACAAATTCCCTGGTTTCATTTCCCATCTGTGCTTCATGCTGCCTATTAACAGCAGAAATAATCTTGCACTTCTAGAAATGGCAATATTAAAGCTTCTACCCTCCCTTCTGTTTCTTTAGGAACAACCTCTGGTTTTAAGTGTAAGTATTAGCCTGTGTTTTAAGATATAGCTTATTCTGCTGGGAAATAAATATACTATCAATGGATGATCACCCTAAGCAAAATGAAAGGATTTAAATTGAATTGGAATTGTGAGAATTTTGTATATTAATAGAAATACGAGAGGTTTATGTATGTGTATTGGCAAGAAGCTCTATCATTACATCACTGAAGGTGAATTTGTGACTGAAAACAGGCCAGACATGATCTACTACTTGGTAGTAGGCTTTAAAAAAGACACAGCTTAGATGATTGATGAGATCTTTTCCCGTTTGAATAATCTGGGATTCTATAAAAACAATTCCTTTGTTCAATTAGATGATAAACTAAGAAACAAATGTGAATTCCATCTTGTGAGGACCTCAAGCAGAGAAAAGTGAGAATGGTTATGACAATAATAAAGATCCGAATAATGTTTTGCTCTGGTATAAAATATTTTAATCTCTATCTCGGCTAAATTGGTTGATTAAGATTCACTTCATATCAGAATCATTGAAAAGTTTTAGTGAGGGGGGAAAATGTAAAACTGAAAAATGGAAGCTTGGTGCTTTTAAAGACTTTCTGTGGAGGGCAAAGAATGCTGCAACATGACTTTTTCTAGATCTATATATATGAAGTCTGCTGCTGTTTGGACCTGTTATGGACTGCAAGTAAGCCAAAGGTGGGGAGGAATCCTTCCAGAAAGACTGAACAATTTATATTTTTTTTGTCTCCAATTAATACATACTATTAGTATCTTTGGTAATCTTAAGGTACCCAGAGAGCAGCAAAAAGATGAATTGTGTAACTGTAGTTCTCAGAGAAGAGGCCTAAAAAAACCCCCTGTGATCTCGTTCAAAAGCCATTTCCGTATGTTTGTATTTCAGTTTAAGTTTCGTCTCCTCCCAGAACATGACTGTAATCCCCCAAATTCACAATGGAGTAAGAAATCTACCCCGAGTAGGCAGCAAGATTTTGTCCTAATAACATCAACAGCTGCCTTCTAACATTTGCTCATGCAATAAGGGCAAAAAAAGGATCTGCACAGACACAGACAAGGAATGCAGTGTGTCCATCGGGCAGTCCATTAGATAGCCATAATGCTCACAGCTGGAAATTTTTGTGAGATGGCATTTGATATCATCATTGTTAGCCTTCATATAATGCAATATTTATTACAGTAGGGGAAGAAGAGAGTATTTTTAGCTGCATCTTGAGTAACTTATCTCCATGGCAACCCTTTACTTTCCTGCACTGTTGCTGCTATATAGAATGTTGTCACATTAATAATAAATGGAACACATCTAACGCATTTGGCTGCCGATTGGCTTCCAGCCACATATTTCTCTTGTTCTAGTTGAAGGGTTTGCAAAGCTTAGGGGTCCATAAGCAAATTTCATTCATTTTGTTTCTTAGAGAAAATTGCCTCGGATTATGCTAAAGCACTCAGGAGGTTTCATCAATGTATGCATTGTGTTTGTTGGGCTGGATTTTTTGTTTGCTTTTGTTTCTAGTTCCACTTTAAAATGCCAAGGAAATCCATGAACAAATACAATTAGAAAAGCTAGAAACCCAGCAGCTGTGGAGTAATTTTATTTGACTTACATTTGTACGGATAAGAAAATGACATTTTTAAAAATTGCTTATGAGGAACCCCTGTGACATGTTTTTGAAGAACAGTACTTTCATTTCATGGAAACTTAAAGCAAGCGGGTCTCCAAGTGAGATCCCAGAATTGCTGATCACTTCCACGTGCATACAAAAAAAGCAGCTGCAAGCAGTCAGCCCTCATTTTGTGGTCTAAAGATAGGGATTTCAAATTCAGTAAATGCTTGTTAGAAAGGTAAAAAAAAAATAGGCAAAAGAACATTATATTTCAGTTTCAATTGGTCACGCTTTTTACTAGATATTATAACAGTAGTGAACAATATAGGGTAACTGGCTTTTAAGTTTGTATATTAAGGCTTAAATACTCCCTGCTTGGCCTGAGAAACCATTTAGAGCCTGTTTAAAAGGTACTACACAAGTACTTACATAAATAGTAAGTATTCATATCTGGATGACTTAGTCCTCATTTCTTTTTTTCTGTTTTCTTCCTTGTCAACTGTTATTTCCAAATCTGCTAAAAAGAGGAGTAAAAAAATTAAATAAAACCATGTTATTGTTTCATTGCACAACCGTTCAATCTCTCTGCAGTCTGCTTTTTAGCCTGTTTAACGTGTCAAATGAGGGATGTGTGTGCATAGAAATGATTCCTTCAGGAATCTTTATTTATGAAACACCTGTTACATTTTAGTTTGCATTAATATGTTGCCAGTGACACCTGACTGGTCAAGGATCATATACAAAGAGGAAGTTTACTCAAGGGAAATACCCGGTATGGCATTTAACAGGACATTAAACAGCCCTGAAACTCAAAGTCAGTACATAATCTTGCATTACTATTACTTTTATTTGGAGAGTCCTATTCTTAACAAGTAATAGCTAATTTGAGATGAGTTATATTGAGCTGGGGGCTTCTTGGCAGTACACACTGCTTCTCAATTGTGTGAGTCCTGTTTAGTATAAAGCCCCACTCCTAGGGGTGTCAAACACTCCTGCTTATTTGTCTTGACATAGAACTCACTTGACATCTGTTGAAAGGCCGAGAGATGAATGAACATGGGAAAAGATGATGATCTCCCTGCTGTAGCAGGTCACTTTACATGATGGGTGTGCTTCTGGACTTTAAATGAGAGACTTTGGGCCAGGCACTGTGGTGGATGAGAGACAGGCAAAAATCTTGCAGGATGTGCATCTCTCCAAGCAGCTGGAATCAGACTTCTGAATTGCCACATTTAGCATAGCAGAAGGACATGTTATTAATTAAGGAAATTTTCTAAAGTGCTGTGAAGGTGAAACTCCCATATATAATTGCCATAAAGGTGATTACACTTTAATTCATGGTTCATCTCTGCTTGAGACAAATCTACAGTAAAAAAAAAAAAGTTTCTATAATTAATCTGTAAGGGATAGATTTTAAAATTAACTATGATTTTCATCTAGGTCTTAAAAAATAAAAAAAAAAAAGTATGACAGCTCTTTTGTTTAAGGTTTGTATTTGCGATACTTACCTAAAAACACAAGAATTTTAAGGATTGTGTCTGTTGCTGAGGCCTCATCTCGTAAAGAGCTTTGCAACAGACTTCAGTGAAATGGGAAGCCCATCCTTGGGAAACAGGCAGTCAGATCTCAGTGTTCAATTCATGATACAGACTACGTTTCCATCTCACTGCAACCACTTTCCTTCAGCTTGTACAGGCACCCATTATTTATATGTGGTTTGAACCTGGTTACAGTTACTGGCTGTATTGGTTCACTCTTTGATTAGCATGAAAAAACACACGTATCTTATTTTGACTGTTTTATGAAATATTTGATATTCAACTGTACCCTTTCTGAGAACTCTAGATGTTGAAGGAGCTTGGAGTGTAGCTATTCCTTTCATCTGCGATGCTATATTCTGCCCTGATTTTACTTACTGCTTCTTTGTTTTGTTATTTTCTTTCCAAAGTGTGACAGATAAAAATGCTGACTTGAAAGTCAGAACCCCAGTGTAAGCACAGGAGCTATAAAACTGAGATTACAATGTCCTTTGTGCCCAGCAATTCCTCTGTTGTCTATGCAATATTGCAGGTTTGGAGAAATCATGTCACTGGAAATGCATGTTCCTATGACACATGCATTCACATCCTTTCTTAGCTGTGAGAACACGGTACTATAGAGCAAATTAAACCCTGAAGGCCACTGTGGGCTTTGATTCTCTCTTACTGGTTCAGGTCAGAACGAGCAACATCTTCATTTTAACGCAATTTCACTAAATATGTTTCCTCGCTGACTCAAGGGCGCAATTTTTACTCTTTTTAATTTTGCTTTTCGAATTACTTTTGATCAGAAATCTAATGAGCTACTTAAGCTCATTAGGAAGGAAGAGACAGCTCTGCCTCTGAAATAGTCATTAATTTGGTAACTTGGGGAGGACTCCAAGCCTGCCTTTGTGATCTTCCATTTTCCCCTGGTGTCTTCCAGAGCACAAACTCAATCCCTGTAAAAAAACCCAACCAGGAAAAAGCGGAACCAGTAGAAGAAACACATGCATTCTTTGTGACGAGATTGTGAGCTTTTCACAATGGTATTTATTTTCCACCTGCTCTTTTACTGTACACCTGTCCCAGGCTGGCACTGCTTTTGGCTGCAGTATGGACGATACTCACTTTCAAAGCCAGATTTGTTCTAAAAATTATTTCCCTGGTACGTAACAATAACTGTTTCCTGTACTTAGCAAAATACAGCTAAATAAAGAGTCCAGGTATGCCATGTTTGCCAGCCTTTCTATAGTGTAATACTAATCTTTGCTCTAAATAAGAAGATTTAACAGACTGTAATAATAACCCTGTGGCTACTGTGCCCCTGGTAATAAACAGAAGATACTCCAGTCCTGTGAACACAGGTTTGACAGTGGATTTACATGAAGTTTGTGGCACAGGTGTCAGTGTAATTGGAATAATGATATATGAGGGGTACCCACAGGGTTCAGCCAGCCTTCAGTCAAATGCTTCTGCTGGAGTGTATAGCAGCTTGACATTAGGCCATAGGAGGGGGTTCAATCAGACCCATGAGGGAGATTGGATTCAGACTGTGTTAAAAAAAAAAATTTAAAAAAGAGGAAAAAAAAACTAAAATAGAAACAATTCTCCCCCCTCTCAAAAAACACCCCAAACAAACAACACCACAAACACTCAAACTAAAACAACAAACAAACCAACCAAAAGAAATGAACCAACCACCCCACTTTTGAACTTTGCAGCTAATGCAGCAAGGGTTGGGGGTTTTCCCATGTTACATCTGTGCATTTGCACTAAACTGATCATTCCAGTATTTCATCTTGCTCTCTGCATATATTTTGATATGTCTGTGTATACATTTATGTATATTCCATTTCATAAAAATATGTGAGTAGTGATTATGAGTTGACTCGTGGTCAATTCATGTTTTAATGAAGAGTTGCAAATCCATATAAATATGGATTTTGAGTATTTTATTGTATGTACTCATACATCTAGACTTCTTAAAATTAGAATGGCTAATACATGCATAACAACTTTAAATACAAGCAGGTACAAATGTGTATCTTTGACAGATGAAAAGAGGCACATCTGGAACGTCTTGGCAGTTGCTGTGTCCTAGTGAAAGTGTAATTCTGCACTAAGCTACTTGTTTAGGGTATGAGCTAGGAAAAGCACTTAGCTACATGATTAACTGCAAGGATGTGGTTACAGCTTTTGTGGGACTAATCATATTACTAGAATGATACTTTTGCATTTTTCTGTGATTGTCATACTCAGTTTGTCTGGGCGTTTACATCCTCTGTAAGTCAAGGATAGTTAGACAGACATTGAAGGAGTGAATCGGCATTTTCCTGCAGCAATTTAGCCAGACAGTGTGACAAAACAGTGTTGTAAGTCAGACTTCAATCTTAATTCATTCCAAATGTTTGCTTCCTAGTTGTTGCAAGATTTTTCATTGTTGTTTGTCTGTAGAATACAGAGACAAATAGGTACTGTATGCCTTGAGTAATCTTTAACTTCTCTAAAGAAAATAGAAATGAAATAATTTTATATTCATCTGAGTAAACACTGCTTTGCTGGAATATGTGCTCTAGCCAATGAACTTCTTGCTAATTATCCTTTGCTTTGTCTTGAATGTGTGACTAAGAGGAAGACCAAGCGCCAGCTCAGATTTGTATTGCTTGCTTTCCAAAAGGCTTAGCTCACTGAAGCTGGTTCTTCATGCTTTTATATGATTTTAAAAATCCAAATATTTCCTAGTCCTTGCTATTAAGTTTGATTTTCAGGAGTCTTTCAAAGAGGTTCTTTTTCTGGACTTATTCCCTCAGCTTGAGCTTGAATAATAAATTTAACTTGCCCATTTTGTCTGGTATATCCTGTATGCTTGCTTCAAATTGTTCTAGCTACTCTGATATACCCATAGCAAAGAATTCATTGCAGGTGGGAATGTTCTCAGTATCATCAACATGTCTTCTGTAAACAATGGAAGTGGAGAAACATCTCAAAGCAGTCTCATCTCTATTATCTTAGAAATGCATTTCATGATGTAATGAGGTTTCCTGTGGAGCAGTGTGACTGCACTCCTGTCTTTAACTCCAGAATTTAGGTGTCCTGCTCTTAACAGTAGTTTAATGCTTAGACATCACCAAAAGCTTGATGAAGTCAGTTTTCTCTGTAGGCACATCTGCTATTTCAAATCTAACCTTTCCTCTTCAGAACCCCACATCAGTCAACATCTGGATTCCTAAAGTGCCTAGGGCATGCTGCTTGGTAAGATGGTGTTATGACCCACCTCTGATGTAGTGTAACAGGTTCCTGTCAATAAATTCCATGGGGTGAATTAGAGTGAAAGGACACTGAATGACCAGCAGATACATGAGGCAGATTTATCTTTGAGCCATTACATGGAAGTGGGCAGAAGGTATGGTCACAGTTGTGATCTGTTGGCTGTGGGAGCCCACAAAACGGAGTTTGTCAGGTTATATGTATTCAAGTTAGCATGAGAATGCCTAGATCCCTCCCCAGGGAGGGAATTCTTTGTGTCTGATGAAACGCTAGGGGGCATCCACAGTCTTCCGATGGAGAGTTCCCAAAAAGAGTCAGGGGGTGCTTTGGGGTCCTTGGTGGTCCAATACCCTCTCTAAGGATATGACCACTGTTCGATCCTGCTTCTTGCAACTGCACAGCTTTGCCTTATGAAAAGGGGAAGTTGGTGTTGAAAAAGCATTACCCCACCTCTGTAAGATCTTCTTCTTACTGGCTGTTCCCCTTGGTTGGTTTGAAACAGCTTGTTTCAGACATCACATTCCCAATTTTTCTGGATGCAATCAATCATGCAGCAACCTGAACAATGGTTAGGTTGCCACAGATGGGTGCTCCCATGAGCTCAGGTGGGGAGCCCCAGAGCTGTTAAGGCCCTGGTTGCTATTGCAGAAACAGTCCTTGGGTGCTCTCCTAGGACCTGCCTCCTCTTTCGAGGTCTGTTTTCCTTTTAATCTCACTCTTTTCCCTCACCCCAGTAGATAATCAATTCCTAATTCACCATCATGTGTCTTATGGAAAAATTGTATTGGTGAAATTGGTAAATTATTACTTACTCAAACTGCCTGGTAAGTACTATAAATTCTCAGTGTATGAATGTGTTTTTCTGGTAGAGACACTGAGAAAAGTCAGCCAATTCTGTAACTGGCTTTACCTAACCTTAGCTCATGCTGGTGAATATCAGTGAGGTCTGTATTATCTCTCCCACTCTTCACAACAATGCTGAATAAATCTGTTCTTTGGAAGCCTTTACAGAACTTTCCACTGTGAGAGGTTTTATATGGCATGACCCTCTTTGTTATCACAGGGCACAAGTGCGTCATTGAGGATGTAGCAGTACAGAAGCAATTAAAAGAACAAACATGGAATAATTGGACAACTTAATTTATGGTCTTAAAAGGCTACAAATGAAACAACTATGATGCACAATCAGAGAACCTCTAAGCATAAACATTCATAAACTATTTCCATGGTTACAGTGTTGTCATGTAGATGCTGGAAAAGTAAATCCCTACCTAAACACAGCATGAAGGAAGAGGTATTTAACTCTTGCTTTTGCTTAGCTCTTGCGTTGTACAGCTTTGTTATGATTGCTCTTCTACTGAATTCCACCATATATGGAATATCTGTTTGATATCCACTTTATGTGAATGGGAGTTTTCTGTTTCTCCAGATCTAGTGGCCTCGCAGAAGATTACAGCCTCACATCTGATACACTTGGCCATGTACATACTCTCAACACCACTCTTGTCATTTGTTATTTTCCCTTTTAATGTTGCAGCCCTCAGGATGCTGAGGATGGTTGCAGATTTCTCCAACACACTTAAGAGGCTGTGAAAGGGAAATACAGCTGTAGCTCATTCATTAAGTACTCAAAGAAAGACCTTTGGCTGTTTTTCAGATGACACTACATGATTACAACCCCATCAGTAAAAAGAGGTCAAATATATCTTTCCATCATACTTTATTATGATGGAAAGACTTTGAAATATCATACATGTGGATTCAACATCCAGTTACTGGTTATCGATGTTACATTTTTCCATAGCAAATCACAGACTGATTCTTTGTATCGTGATCTCTGTTAACACTGGAATTTATATCTCTTTTAGCATTTCTTCTTAGGAAGAGAAGGAGGAAGTATATTCTCTCATTTCTAACTGCACACATCAAGCATGTTGTCAGTTTTTACCACCCCTAAAGATACAAGAGGTACATGCATGGTCATTAATACTTATCTGAGGTTTATTGCAACTGACATCTTATGGTTAAGGTTTTCAAAAGTATTTACTGCTTTTGGAGGATGTGGCTTGTCTCATCGAGTGAGACCAAGTTTCCTAAAAAGCTTGATTTTCAAAATGTCTCATTTCATTTCATTTGAGATGGAGCCAAAATACATTTAAAATGTTCATATTCTCTTTGTTTTCAGGCAAAGGTATTGTTAGTGTAGTTACAACACTCCACTTTTCTTGAAGTACAAACTTACATAAACTTTCTAGAAAATTCAGTGCTAAGAACTCCAAATGGTAGCAGTATTTTATTTCTTATGTGGGCTGTTTTATCATATTATTCTGGAAGTAGTTCCATGGGTGGTGGGGTAGGAGGATGTTTGGAAAGAAAAAGAGCTGAGAGTTTTCACTAACCTATTTATAGTATTCATTAATTGATTTTATTCTTGTGCTTACCCTCCCATTAAAACCCATTTGAAGCTAGAGTGCTCTTGTCTATTAAGGTACTCACTAAGGGTTTTAAATTACTTTGGTAGTTTAAGAGAAAAATTGCACTTATTTCTTAGGGTGTCTTATTGTTATGAAATTTTGCACTTTCTCCTCAGTCTGTAATGCTCTTTCTAGAATTGCCGAGATTCTGAACTAATTCTGAAGAGGACAAGGAGGTTAAAATCAAAATTAGTTCCTGCTATCCATCTCAAGCAGTTTTTGGCACTCTAAACAAACCACCCATGCCTATTTTGTGCCCTTCTCAGTGTACAAGTTCATTATTGTTACATAAAGATGATTGAAAAAAGACATTCGGGTGGAGATGAACAAGCAGTATAAAGTGTACAAACCTGATGCATGCGTGGTGTTAATAAGCCTGTGCTGTCTGCATTCAAGCAGATGGGACACAGAAGTGGCAGGTTATGGTGCCTTGCCCTGTTCTCTCGAGCTACTGTGGCCCTGCTGCTGCACTGCAGAACCCAGCAGCTCTGCTTGCTGGTGGATGGCCCAGCAGAGAAAATGGGATCTCAGCCCTCATGCTGGTGATTCCAGTTAACAGCATGTCATCCTAATGTTGCACTCAATTTAGCTTCAGTTCTGCCTCTTGCCCCTGCTCACAACAAAATTCCTGTCCTACTCTGCAGTTGGAAATTTGAGTTGGAAAAGTATCTTCCATGTCCTTTAATGAAATATCTTTTTATGAAGATATCAAGGGAAAGAAGTAGTTATGAGCACTCTTCATGACTGTATAAATTCACACATTATTCATGCTTCATTGAACCTCATCTGCAAGATCAGCATAAAGCTATCTAGAAGAATGTGTACCTTGAGCATACTGATAATATTCAACAACTAGGTAATAACATCGGTGACATTTGTAATGTCTGACAGACTTGGGCCTCCTTGCATTGACATTAGTAAAAATGAGACATCTCTTTCTTAGGCAGTAGTGGTTCAATGCCCTTTTTCTTATTTCTCAACCTTCTGTTATTTTTGCATGCTCTTTTTGGCCATTGTAAGAAACAGCAAAATTTGCTTTTTCCACTATTTTCTCCTGATTGTCTTAAAATAGTCTTCCCCCTTTAAATGGTTGTCAGAAAGGGCTTCTTCATAGGCTTTTTTTCATGGGTTGATAAACATTTTGAGTTATGGGAAGTTGGTTTCTGATTAGAGCTGACCAAAGGTGTATCAGTGGCATCTGGAAGCAGTGGGATTGTGATGATTATTTATCCCTGCCTTGCAAAATGACACAGCACTACTCGTGGAAGTCAGTAGAACTGGCCTTAGACTTCCCTGCAAACTCTTCCCTTAATCAAGATGTACTCCTATCCACTGCAAAAGGCTATTTATATTTCATTTTTCACTATAAAGGAAGGTAGAAGATTGACAGCGGCGCACTACAGTTTTGTAGTAATTGATCTAAAGCACTTTGGCTTTCTCTGAAGAGCTGTCATGTGGTTCTGTACCTTGTTATTGCTATGGGTACATTTTACTGTTGTTTTCAGAAAGTGGGCATCAAGATATCACGTCTTTTAACCACAGAATTACCTTTATTCTGCATTTATTCCAATACTAGACGTAATATTAATGGAAGTACCCTTCTGGCAGGGTAAGCAATGTTATCAGTAAATGTGTAATTGACTTCTGTATGGAGTCTGAGGGAACAAAGGGAGCTTGGAGATCAAGAGCCCTGTACCTGCCTGCCAGAGCAGCAATGACTGTTCTCAGGCCTCAGCCCATGATCCTTGCTTACACAGGGTAGTACTGTGTGTAGTTATCACTCGAGGGCTAGTACTAGGGATTGTAGTTTGATCAGTGCAAGTGGTAAACAGCAGTGCAATTGTATCTCATGCTGTCCATCAGCCTACCTGCATATCTACTAAAAAAAGGACAAGGAATGGTACTCTAGTACTCAGTATTGTAGATGTGCATAAATGTGAGCCTGAAGGATGGGGAATGGGGAAAAAGAAGCCAATGTTGAAAGTTCAGTACATAGCAACCAGTGTCAGATACTAAAACTGAGGAAGCACTGTGAAATCAAGACTAAATTACATTAAGTTTTGTGTTTAGTAATTTTTATTTATTGAGGGGAAAATGTTTCATGCTGTGAGGAAAAACCGTTTTGTTTCTTTCTCAATTGTGTTTGTAAATCAGATCAAGAGTTTTCTATGTATATAGTGCATCTAAAAGGATATATTTGACACAGGAAGCTCTCAATTGTTTAGGTATTTCAAAGGTTTAAATTACTCAGACCTCATAACATTAAATCCATGTTATGATCTCTCATATGATGAATCAAAAGACAGAAGGGAAAAATACAACTTTTACATAATATCATTCATCATGACAAATGTTCTGTATCAAAGAATATAACATCCTGGCAAAGCTTCAAGATTACCCAGAGGAGAGGCAATGGACAGACTGTCGAGCCAATGTAATTTCAGAAACAATTCCACACCTTATTTATCCCTTGTGTGGAGCAGAAAAACTATAAAATCTTCTAGCACAGTCACTTTGTGCATTTGTTTAACCTACTGACCTTAACCCTCCTGACACTCTCATGTTTCTGAGCGTGAAGGGGGGATTTCTGTGCAATTCAAAATAATCTGGTTTAGAGTTTCTCTGTTAGAGATGACTTCTTTTTCAGCTCTTGAGCAAAGGTACTGCCTACCATGAGTGTGAGCAGGTGGGTGCTGTAACACACTGTCACTGTCTCCCCCAGTGAGTACAGGGATCTGCTGAGATCAGGTGTGAAGGAGGACAGAGCTGTGTTAGAGCCCCAGCGCTCTGCTGGTGGCCACTGCCATAACAAATCCCTGTGACTGATAGATGAGGCTGAGCTCGTTCAGAACAGCTGATGGTCCCATTGCAGAACAGGAACAGGAAATCATTTCTCACCAGTGAAATGGTGACCTCCACACTGGCAGGCTCCAGCATGCCTGTGTCTCTGTCCAGCCAAACTTATTCCAGATACCTTCAATGGATTGCCTTGCAGAATCAGAAGAAAAATATCTCTCTTCATATTAAATGCACCTTTAAACAAGTTTGGGATTATACTGTATCTAAACTTCTGGCTCAAAATTGAGGAAATGAAAACAATTTGTTTTCATGAACTTTAAATTTAAACCTCAGTAAGTGGGGTTTTTTTGTTATTTTTTTAATTTGAACTCATACTTTCATATATTAAATCAATTTATTCAGTATTATTAGCACTAAATTATGCAACTGATCTGCTGTACTACTGAAAACTAGAAATCTTGTTTATGTCAGTGTAGCACAGATAGAATCATCTATGTAATTTATCAAAATTACATATATTTTACTTGTTGGTAACAGAATTTGGCATTGTGCTGAGGGCTGCAAGAGAAATCCTCACATTTTTAGTTACTGCCTGTCCAGGAAACAATCACAGTATCCAAATGAACTAGTGCTGTACTGATTATCAGATGCCAAAAAATGTGTCCTAAATATATTAAAATTAACTCTTTGTTAGAAACACGCAGTCAAGACATGCAAATATGACCAAAAGGGAGAGATCTGGTCTTTAAACAAACAAAAAAATCCCAGCCAGACCCAACAGCACCCCACCCCTGTTAACTCTTATTTTTGACGCCTGAGAATGGGAGCTGTCTTTTGCAATGGAGATTCATGTTTTACTGTATGAGAGGACAACACATTTTAGGTTTTCTTGCAACAAAAAGTCCCTGTAGTTGTTGTGTTAAAAGCAAGCCTAGAGTTAAATTGGGATGTACTCTAAAAGGGCATAGTGGGTAAAGGGAAGGTTTGTGTTGACATCTTTTGTCACATGTTGCTGCTCATCAGTTTGCCTTGGTTTGTTCAAGTTTAGCATCATCTGTTCTAACAAAAGCCAGCTTTAGAAATTGAAACTTTCAGTCACATCTGACAAGTTCACTTGAAGAACAAATTTGCCAGTCCCCGTTCACAGGGGGACTCTGGCTGTTCCAGAATAATTTTAGTGCTACAGTGGTGGTCTGAAATATTTTTCTTTTCTACCTGTCTCCCCTTGTTCTCATGAAAGATCTCTAAGATTTTAGGGAACTTTAGCTATCAAGTTGTCCTTGTGAGATTAAATTACAAATATGTTAAATCCATCAGATAATTGCATAAATATTTTTTTAAGAATCTCTACCGATGGAAGCCCAACCTCTACAGAAAATTGTCCAGGTGATCTTCTGACAGTGGTTAGTTCCTCTTGCTCTTACTGTTTAACCTTGGCATTAGGAATCCAGTGATGAGACTGAATTGCTACTGGTCTTATTTGTTGTGGAAATAGAGAATATATTACTACACTACAGTTGCTGCAGAGACAGAGTTCTCTTGTATTTTTGTTTCTTCACTAAATTAAGCAATCAAGTACTTGCAGATTTTCCTCAACATGAAGAATAGTGACAGCAACTGGAGAACTCGTGTCTGGATTGTCTTCAGTTGTTTTAAAATGTATTATCCAAAACTAGATAGCATTCAAATGAGGCCTCCTCAATCTCTTAATAGGTCCCATAGGTTAGACAGGGACTACTGACCCTTTTCACAATACTGACTTTATTGGCTCATGTTCAGTGAGATATCAGATGGATCCTTTTCTACAGTACCCGGTCAGTTGTTTTCAACTGCATGTTTTTGTAGATGACTATTCCTGTCTCCTTAGAGTAGCACATGTCACTGACCTCTATTGAATCACAGCTTTTTTTTCTTTCCTTTGGAATTTCTTTATCTTCCAGTCCACATGGGACTCCCACTTCTGAATATAATTTGTAATCAAGTAAGCAAACATTCTAATAACTGTGTGTGCATCAGTGTTCCATCTCCCATTTGATTTTTAACCATCTAGAGTATTAGATATGGTTGGGTTTTTTAGAAGTAAAAAATGTGAGTTTTATTTACTTAATTGGGACCAAAGGTTGGCTAATGACATTCCTGTAGATTGAGAATATTCTATGGCAAAATCTAGTTATTTGCACAGGATATGATTCTGACCAGCCTTACTTTCTATAACGGAGGTATTCAGGATATTATTTCTCTGGGTAAAACATTTATATAATTTTGCTTATAGCAAATCTGAGATGGTCCATAACTCTTGAAAATCCCATTCCCTGACACTCAGATATCAACTAATTTTAATATAAAAATAAGCTTAACATCTTTCAGGGAACCATTGTAATTTTTAGGTCATTCTTGATATTTAAAATTTGAGACATGACAGACTTTGTATTTGCATTTCATATTGCATCCTATCATGGGTATTTTTTAAAGTTCACCTTATGACTAAAACCGTAACTTATTTTCTTGTGAAAGATAAAGCCTCTTGAGCTTATTTGTATTTCACTGCAAACTACAGTTCACTCAGTTCATGGAGCTCAAAAGGGGCCCTGTGAGGCCTCATCTTGGTCCAGCTGGCACTGATTTAAGGATGTGACGTGATTATAATGATAATTTCTCAATTAAGTGTTGCTTTGAGATACTGGGCTTGCTCACACATGAAGCTCTTAAGGTCCAAGCCCCATGTGACTAAAATCCAGGAAATGGTTCACCTAACCATTCTTATAACAGTTTCTCAAATTATGCAGTTCCTGTAAAAGTTGAGAAAAGAATAAGAGCAATCTGCTATTGTACTGGGAAAAAATAGTGGGGTTATCCTTCTTTCAGAATGTTTTAATGACAGGTGAATCTATAAAGGTAACATCAAACTGAGAGGAAAATCTGAGATATCTGGGATCTTAGGGGGACAGGGAAGGTTCTGGTTCACCTCTGGGTGCTGCATAGCTGCCTTCCTGGTTTGCATGTTTGTATGTGACAGCCCTGAGCCCTTGAAATGTGTTGTTCAAAGCAGGCAAGGAGATAGCAAAACTTTTAATGATTTTGCCCAAGTCAGTGCAGAAAATTTATTTAAACCCAGATTATACAAGATGTTCCTTGTGTCTTTAGAACAGAAATGTCTTTTCTCTACTTTTCAGCTGTAGATATAAATGGTGTTCTCTGGGAAAAAGAATGGATTGTAATTTCAACAGTCAGCGTAAGAGAAGCTTGGTAAACAAAAAACGTTTCTGGTGGCATTCAAGAGAGGAGACAAGAGGAAAGCCTCATTAAGTCTGATTGTTATGGCACACAGGGATAATGGTCTTGTACATTGGATAATGATTTACTTAGTGTCTCTAGAACACGATAGATAGATTATGTAGGTCTGCGATTTTTTTTTTTTTTTACTGAAAGAACAGCTATAATTATGGCCTGTGAAATAGTTGAGTAAGTCTTTGTGCTGCATAGAGGAAAAAAAGGTAGGAATATTGAAATAATGCAATTTCACCCCAAAGTGAACAATAATTACTGAAGTTGAATGTATGACCTTCACAATATAAAACTTGTAGAGAACTGTATTTTATCTGTCTGTGGTTTTGCAACTACCAACAATGTAAAATGATGGTATTATTTAATGACTCAAGTTTAATTCATCCAACATAGACCTTACAATCCTGAAATAATTTCTTAATAAAATTGTAGGGTTTGAGTTGGAAAGGAGGAATAAGTAAATTGCAGTCATCCTCCAGTTATGTCCCTGAGTTCATTTAGTGAAGGAAGAAGCAAGCAGACTGCTGATCCTAGTCCCCTATGCTTGGTCATCTCTCCAGTCTGTTCTTTCACATCCAGGGCGTGTGCTTTGGTGCCTGTGCTGGCTGTGGTGGTGGTGCTCAGTGTCTGCCTGAGGAGGAAGGAGCTGCTGTGGTCTCTTGTGCCCTGCTCTGCCTGCAAGGATGGGGTGGTAGCTGAATGCCTTGCTCTGCCTGTGTTTTCTGTCTGCAAACTCACTTCAAGCAGAAATATGAACCAAAATGTGGTCAGAAGGGGTGTGTCAGATCTGGGTAGTCTGAGATGAGCTGATGTGGGAGTGTAGGAAAGAACTCATGTCCCTGCCAGGGTTAGATCTACCTTTTCCCTGTAGCAGACTGCAGAGAGCATCCTCCCCAGTCTGCTGCACCGGCCAGGGGGTGAGGGGGAGAGAAGATGACTGGCTTCAGCAACTTAATCCCACGTCCATTTATTTCTCTCTCCAACATCTTTCAGAGCCCTGCAGCTGTCACATTTGCCACTCTTCTCATCCTGCTAAAGGCAATCCCCTCAGTCTTTTGAAACAGCAGCAAATTAAAGCCCTTTTTGAAGGCTGCAGACAAGCTAATATATATTTTATATGTTCTGTATATATACATGCACTAGCATATCCTTCAAAGTTGAAAGGAGACCATTTGAATTTAAGAGAAATTAATATCTTTGCAGATCAAAGGAAAAAATTAAACTTTTGTTTCTGGTTTTAAGGGGGAATTTTAAAAGTAATATCAAAACCTCGAGAGTCTTTAAAGTATTTTCAAAATTGCTAGCAGCTTATCTCTGAAGTCCAGCTCTATGAATTGGATATAAAATTCACTTACTACTCATTATCATTTCATCTGTTTGAAGATGCTGCAATTGTAATGAAACAATTGTTACGAATAGCTGATCTATGATGTTCTATCAACATATTTTCCCTTTTCAGATTTGCTTGTGGATCACACAATCATTTAAATCTGTAAGTGCCAACGAATGTATTTCTCAAACTATTGTTAAGTGCATTGTATGGCTGCAGTTATGAAGATTCCTTTATCAGCCATACCTGCACTAGCCACATTATGGGGTGATAAGAGTCATGCCACAGTGGAGCCATCTCATGCTGATGAGGGTATGCACACTGAAAAGGATGCACATGATACTCAGTTCTCAGTGTGAAGACACTAGACAGGGATTTTCAAAGAAATTCCCCTTATTAGTAGCCATCTGTCCCTGTTGGTTGAACAGGTTTTAATTGACAGTTCCACTGGGCAACTGTTTCTTCTGCTGAGTTGCTTGGTAAAATTTGCTATTTTTATTGAGTTTATTAATAATAGCAGTATCTGCAAGAATCTCAGAAAAATCTATTCCAGCATTTCCATGCAAAGGACTGATCACAATAACACTATTGGCTTAAAAAAAAGGTTCTCTAAGCCTTGGGAGGAAATGCATGCAACTAAGGAAGTATTGGAAAAATAACTCCATTAAAGAGAGAAAATAAAATTAGCACTAGTCTTGAATAAAAATGTTGTGGAGGGTAATCTGCTTTTCTTTTAAGAATGCTGACTTGATGGAGTATGCCCTGATAAATGGCTTATCCACTCTCCAGCAGTGACCACTGTTTAAATGAGCTCAGAATCACTCTTTTTACATCTCCAACATTCGTGAGCAAAGCACTCTCAGGAAGTCTTGTTTAATTTACTGCCAGTTAACACACTTCTGGTCCCTGAACGGGTGCTGAGGAGCAAACACATCAGCCAAGACCTGTCTTCTCCCTTCTCCAGACTCCATGCCAGTGGCAGGCACATGAGCACAGTGTTTGGATTCCAGCATCTCCTCCCTCTCTAGGTGGAGTGACTGTGTAGCTGTTAGTGCAAGGATATTATTATGATAGCAATCAGGTCCTGTGTGTGTACGGCAAGGGCAGACAGCTTTAGGGCACTTCAGGCATTTAATTTTGTTGTGATTCAGAAGATAGACTTGAGGAGCTTAAGTTCACCACATAGTCAATGGAAAGAAATGGTTGTCTCTGGCAGGAGGAAGGGGTGAAACGGCCTGTTGTGATTCAAGACACTTAAAAGTGGATGCATTCAGGTCGTGCATGAAACTTCATGGAATTCTGATGGAGAGTGTATATCCTCTTAAAGGAGTAAATGCTATTTGAAATATAAAAATTAACTCTCATGAATTTGTTACATTTAGGCTTCAAATATATTGAGAAACAAGTTGAAAATTCCATCATATCACAATGATGAAAAATGGGAAGGGGATGTAAGCATCTTCTAACTGCTGGTGGCAGAGTCTGAGCCTGACACTAAAGCTCAGCCTTTGCTATTGGGTTATTATGTAGAGAACATGTGAGGAGATACAGAAGACTTTCCCAAGTTAAAATAGGAATCCAGGAGGAAGAATCAGATTGCACTCCCCTCCTTTTTAGCAGCAGAAAAGAAACAGTGCTGTAAAGGGAAAATCCATAACAGAGCCATAAAATAAAACATAGTGCAAGGAGATAGTGTAAGCTTCCAAGGATCCAGAAGAAAAAAAAAAGGCATTTACACCCGTCTCAGACTGAGAGAATGAATGAAAAGACTGGATTCTTTGCAGTCAGCCTGATATAAAGCTGAGAAACTTAACACCCTGAATGCTATGGTACAGATTTAGGGGGTTTTTTAGGATAATATAGAAACTTTATATTCCAGTGATTGGAAATGGTCTTCCACTTGTGAGGGATTTCCTTGCTACTACTTAAAACAAAAACAAAGAAACAAGCCATAAAACTTGTATCTTTGCTAAGCTTGAGTAGTGTTTTTTCTTCTCAATTATGTAACATGTTAATAATATCTGAAATTTTAATTAAACCTTGCAGTTACCATCACAAAGATCAATACAGAAGAAAATGTGTCCCTTTCATACTCTTTTAGTATGGCATCATGTACGATGGAAGAGTTTGATCTATATCTAGGTGTTCTCAATTTTCCTTTTTTTTTATCTTATGCTAAAAGATGCTAATCAGTAGGATTTTGCATGTGTTGGGATCAAAGAATATTCCTCAACCTTTTTAAATCTTGTAGTTTGTGTGCTATAAGCTGTATTTCTGTGTTCATTGGGAAGGGTTTCAGTGCCATTTATATGCAAACAAAACCTCATTATCAAGTGTAAATTGGTAGTTGAGCGGGTGTGAGCACTGAATTGATGCCAGTACCAGGAATACTGAGGATCGCTTTGGTGTCTGCTGGGGGCTCTGTGCTGTGGGGCGTCCAGCAGGAGGAAGCATTGAGCTGATTCGTGTTGACGTGACAGAGGTGAAATTGGTGCTAACGAGCAAAGACTTACATTGGCTTCTGTAGAACAGGAGCTAATGGCTCATGTGTCTGCACTGCAGAGATTGCCGTGGCATCTCAGATGCCTCTGCACTGCCCTTACCAGTGGTGGGCTTAGTAAGAGGCTTATTTGCAGGTGCCTGGACTGTCCTGGTTTAGCACACTTACACTGCTGCAATTTGGCTGCTAAATCTCTTCAGAGCCCAGAGTACTGAGAGTAGAAAGAGGGAGGCAGAGTAGCTGCAGCAGGACTCGGGATACCCACAGAGAACACATGACCAAGCCTGACAGAGTTCAAGTGTTTGGATGATACTCTCAGGCACATGGTGTGACTCTTGGGGATAGTCCTGTGCAGGGCTAAGAGTTGCACTCTATGGTCCTCGTGGGTCCCTTCCAACTGAGGATATTCTGTGATTCTGTGATGACATGAGAAAGCAGCCCAGCTTCCAGGTGCTGGGTCGATTCATTTGCAGCATCCTCTGAGCTCGACATCTCAGCACAGTGTGGCAAAAGACAAGGTTACATAGAAAACACTACTGTCACCCAAAGGATGGAAGTGTTCTTTACTCATCTCTCCCATGTCAGGGGGTTGTAATAGACATACAAGTACTGAAATCCCTTTTCAGTACTTGGTGTTCATGAAAATAAACCTGAGGGAGAATAAAGAAAGTTACAGCTTAACTCAAGGTTAACTATAATGGGGTGCAAGATCCATGTGAAATTGTTCTCCCCTCCCAAAGCTGACAGGTATCTGTGTGCTCTCACAGAATGGTTTTGTTGGACAACGTACTGAGCAAGAAACACTGTTAAAATAATGTTGAAAGTTCCTTCCAGATGTCACATTTTAGTAAAGATTGAGATGAACTCGTACACAGTCCTGTATGTCCAAAGTATAGGTGTTCCGTCATACTATACTGATTTTCTCAGTTCTTTTTGCTTCTATAAAATAATGTAAACATATATCAAAAATATAGTGAGAATGCACCCACCCCTACTGCATGTTTCCCAGAACCTCACAACCAAGCAGTCTGCTCAGTGTGCCTTTGAAGTAGATGCAGTATCAGTAGATGGTTTAGTTAAAAAAATTAAAAAAACCCAACATTTCTGAGATAATGCTAACTTGGAATGAAGAACCAACACCATTGATGAAAGTAGTAAAACTGAAAAAAAATTGTAACAAAAAGGCATCTGAGTGCAAATCACAGACAGTGGTACTTGTCTCCATGTCGAAGTGATCTGCACATCCTCTGTTCCCCTGGCTGACTGAGATTCTGATTAAGCCCTGATACAAAGCATTGACAAGTTTCAGAAACAGTTTAAGAAGAAATGGAGAGAGCAGAAAGAGTCCTTTGAACTCAGGGGAGGCCTGAATGAAGTTAAAATCTTCAATATTATCCCAGCTGCTAAAAACAGCAAAGGGTTAGAGCAATATAGTAATTGCTCAAACTTACAGCTGCTTTTTCCCACTGGAAAATAATGCCAGCTTTAAGTCATGAATGAAACATGTTGGCCCAAATCTGTTACCTTAAACATCTCCAGTAGGTTTCTACAAACTGGGGACATAATGTATATTTACTTGCTTGATGAAAACTTAATCATCATTGATAAATCCTCACTGCCTAATTAGGATGTCTAACATATTTCAATGCTTGCTATATTTCCTCTTGCATATGCTTAAATGGGTCAAACCTTGAATTGAGTTAAATGAATATAAATGCACAATGAAATGCTTAATTTCATCTGCTTATTCTAATCTATGGCAATGTAGGAAACCAAACAATACAGCTAGAAACTTTATTACTTTTTGTTAACTAAGCAAAATAATATCAGGAAATGTCTCTAGAAAGCTTTCTGAAAGTTTTTAATTATGGTTTCTCTTCTGCCAATAATCTTAAAAATCACACTTCCTTTTTAATATAAGAGTAAATTGAATTCAGCCTTTGTATTGATTATACAGGTATCTGTTTAGATTTTTGATTACTGAAATTCCTACCTAATGTCTGTTCAGCAGTTTTAGAAAATTGACATGATCTGAATTTCACTTCCAGCAATTAAAAAGTCTGCTTGCTACACATTCTTTCTTGATGTTGTAAATGAAATGTCATTACTTGCCCTGCATTCAAATAGATACATTTATACACGCAGATACCTGTGTTTTCAGAGAGTCTATATAAAATGAAGATGGCTATAGGTTGAATCAATGCAAATATTAGAATAAAGATTATGATTCTATTGAATATTACACGTGAATTAGGATGATGGATCTGTTCCTACTTTGCATTTAGTAAACAAAATTTCAAATGTCTGATTTCTGTGAGTCATCACTTTTGAGATATTAATGAATGGTTCATTCTGCCACTGTGTGTCTTACTGAAAAATAGGGAAGTCAAATACTTGGTGATGTATCAGATGCTAAACTGTTGTTAGAGCTCACTTTAAAATCTTTTTTCTCTCCTCACTTGTCCCAATTTTTTCTTCTGTCTTCTAAGACTATTCAAGAGATTTCTTTTGATGCTGATAGTGTTATTTTGAGACAAAGAACCTCTCTGCTAGCGTGTGAGGTGACGGTAACTAAGCTGCCTTCTAGCCCTACCCAGCCAGAATGACCACGCTGTGGGATCTCACCACATGGTACCTCTGGCAGTGGCCAGAGATGGGCCCCAAATTCCTGCCTCAAGAAATGTGCACAATGTATATGGGAACTGGAATGTTCCCAACAAATACAAGTATCTACATGTAGGAAAAGATAATTGTATATATGCCCTACTGGTCCAGTTTGTCATCTGTAACCTGTACATTCAAATTGATGCACTTTGTTTATTATAACTCGCCCATACTAATAATATTAAGATAACACATTAATGGGCAGTTGCAAGTATGTTGTACAGAACTTTAAGACAAAGTGACAATCTTGATGGGATTAAGAAAAAGCATTAAAATTAATGAAATGATTGCATCTCAATCTGCATATGCAAATTAGGATAAATCGTATGCCCTACAATAGTATAAGCGAAAGATTATGATAATAAATTGCGTTATCTGAATTAATGACTGGCTAGCCCTACTTGATAAGGTCATAGTAAGTCCCAGTGCACTTATTACTAAAATTTATCATTCAAGCATGTGTATGCATTTAATTATTACATCCTATTTTAACAAGCATATAAACTTTGAGAGCAGTGGAAAGTTTTCCTGTCTGTAAAAGAAAACGTCTCCTTGTTCAGAACATGTCAAATCATGAGAATGGAAGATATGTAGGAATGCAAATAGATATCTACTCTTGTAATTTGACTTAAGGATTAATAAATAATTTGGTTAACCCTTGCTTCTCACTACTTTATGGGGTACAGGTTTATGGCTTACATGGAGCACACAGAGTCAGAGCTAGAATAGCTATGATGAGAGGAGTCACTAAGTGTGCTCTATATGTACTTGATGATTTCCCAACAGCCCAGTCTACAGACAGGTTTGTTCCAGGCAAAAAATGGGTTTCTAGCTGTGTGCTAGTACAGTGCCTAGTACAATAACTAATAAAATTTAGTATGGGTCTTGGAGTAATATTACATTATAACTAATATTAATATTTAGTATTTTTTATCTAGAGATCTCAAGGTATAAGGAGACTTATTCTGGGGCTGTTTTCTGGAAAAGGTATCATAATCTTGTTTCAGGTGGAAACAAGATTCTTTCCCTCAGTAAAATGAGATTTGACGCTCACTCTCATGAGACTCACAAGTCCCCGTTGTCTGTAGGCATTCACACAGCTGGCAAGCAGCTAATTTGTCATGTGTGGACACTTCAGCAGTATTTACTGAAGATACACTTGTTATGAGTACAAATACATATATGAGACCATGTGCCTTAAAGTCTGCAGGTGGGTTCACAAGCAGGTGAGAGACACTGTAGAGCAGATTAGTTGCTAAAAAAGCTGGATGCAAAGGAGCTCAAACACTTCTGGGAAAAAAACGCTGGTGGACTGCCCCAGCTGCCTGGGCTTGTGAAGCAGTTGTGGAGCACGTTCCTTTTAGTAGCTACTGACTAGATGGAGGCCAGTGCCACCATTTCTCTGAGCCTTTCAGGCAGAAGTGAATATAGAGGAAAGCTCATCCACTGGTTGGGGAGATGCAAAAAGAAAGTAGAAGAAACTTGGCAGACCATTTTAGATACGCCGGGTGTTTCCATCACTTCACGTTCACAGAACTGCTGTGAATCAACAGCCACTGTGCTTACTCAGAGCTCTGGGGAGCAATGGCCCGTGCTGGCCACGAGCTGAATCAACAGGAACCTCGTTACATCCAGAAGATCAAATAACTTCAGGCAACTTTAGCAAGGCAGAAATGTTTTGAGGCTTTAGTACATAAAGTCTGCAGAAGCACAATAGCCAGTCACCAGTGTGATGCCTTGAGTCAGAACTATCAAATTAACTTCAGTAGAAATGCTCTCTAATGAATTAATCATAGGAATACACATTTTACTCCGAGAACAAAACAAAGATGATCCAATTAACCAATTTCTACTAAGGCCTACGATTACTTTATTAGGGCTTTAAAAAATGGCTTCTGCAAAGCAGTGTTTATTCCCAGATTGCTGCAGTTATCAGACAGCACTAAGATCTGCTGTTGAGGCCTCTGCTGTCCCTTATCTCATTAAGTGTGACATAAACACCTTTGATGAAATGAAATGGTAAAGTGCAGCAAATGGAGTAAACTCCTTCTCTACATAGCAGTGCCCTGCTACATGCTTACAATCTGATTTCCTGGCCTCTATTGACAGATGATAACATGTTTTGTGAGCTTGCCAAAGATAGCCATTTAGAGCTTCTAAATAATTAAGTATTGATTAATCAGCCTAGAAGCATATAGAACATTTTTTCCCAAGCTGCTGTCCATTCTTGAAGGTCTTATTATTTCTGCCACAGGAAGCAGGGGAAGCTTCTGTACACCTTCTGTAGCTGTCAGGGGCTTAAAATATTGCAGGTTTGTGCTGCTGTGAGAAAAATAGCACAGTTGACAGACTGCCACAGAACAAGCATACGTGATTCTGCTTTGCCATGCTTACTGTCCACAGGGTCAAACAAAAGAAATACCCACATTCTACAAGTCACAAAGAGATTCGTGAGGGTCTGAAACTCTGTTTTAAGGGTTGGCCAACTTGACTCTAAGGATGGAAGTATGTGGTGGCTTATCTGACTCATGTCTCTTGGCAAAAGTGGATTGAAAAAGCCTTCACTTCATGGGTTTGTGGAAAAGTTTTTCAGGAACAAGTCATTCTGCCTGAAAGCTTTTTGTTTGTTTGTTTGTTTTTTTTTCCCTAATGTTGCAAGTGCATTGCACATGCATGTGAAAAATAAAGCCTACAGGTTATAATAGAGATTCCAGTGAAGATGAGGATGATTGTTAAATTATTCTTGGCATGTAATCTCAATGAGCTACTTGTTTCTTCCCTTCTGGGGAGGATTTCAATAATATTGAGCTAGTTCATTTCTCTGACCCTGAAAACTGCAATTACCCTATAGATGGCAAATAATTTAAATATATTGGTTGATGAGATTCCTCATGTATCACCAATTACCAAAACTACATTTACAGCAGGGAGGTGGGTCTTAACAGTATTATTATTGTGATTACTGAATGCAGGTAGGAGTTTTCATAAGGCATCTACAAGAATTTAGAAGCCCTAACACAGCTTGAATCAAAATTATGATAAAAGCATTGGAAGATGCCTCTTTATTTCCATGCATAGTAAATTTGCCTGATAGCTATGCAGAAGGTATTTGGAGCATGTGTCCTGTCTGTACCATAGTCTGTGTGTTTTCTGCTTTAAGGAATACTCAAAAGCATGCTTCTCTTTGGGCATTATCTGTTTACTGGTGTTAAAACAAATGCAACTTCTTGCCCTTGTGGCACATTGCAACTTGCACTCGAGGACTCGGCATCTTTATGGCGGCTGGTTTATGGTTGTGAGGTGCCTGTGTAATTTGTGCTAGATGTGGAAGAAAAGCCCAAACCCTGGCATTTATGTTTGTATTAAAACACAGTTGAACTTGGAAGCTCGTAAACTGAGTGTGAATGGCTGGTATGTGGTAGCAGTTCCAAGTGCCATGTGGCGTGGCAGACCTCCTTCCCCCCGCCGGCAAAAACAAGCAAGATTGCAGTTCTGCTGGTATGTGGCAAGTCCCTCAGCAAAGTGAAACCCGAGCGTGTCTGTGCTGCTAGCAATAACCAGGCAGTTTTTGTTGACAGGGTTTGTAGCTAACACTTCTGTGAGGCAAGAGCAAAACAATTTTTCTGTGATACTGTGCACAGAGACAGCCTTTTGCTAGCCACAAATGCTAACTGGAAGTATCTCTCTCTTAAAACCACAGGACATCCTGTCTTGAGTTTAAGAGAATAAGGGAAAATGTGCCAGGGTATGAAGCAGCTCTGATAGCAAAATGGCACAATATGCTGAAGCTTTCTGTTGTTTGCGCACAAGAAATTGTAGCAGTATAAGGCTAGATCAAGAGTTTGAATTTTCCCAACATTGTTGGTAGTTAAGGAGAAGAAGACTCTAACATATATAGGATTCTCTGCTACTCTATTTGTTGTCTGTTCTAGTTCAATCTATTTAGTACCAATGTTGGCTAAAAAGTTGTCCAAGTTTTCTGCATACAAGACCAATAGCAGATTTCACAATATCAGAGTAAGTCTTGATAAATCAGGCTTCTGGAGAGCTTCTGGTTGACACAAGAGGAAAAGTTCTTACAATGAGAACATTCAGACATTGGATTAATCTCCCCAAGGAAGTGTTGGGTTCCACAACATTGGACACTTCTAAGATGCTGCTGGATAGGGTCCTGAGCCATCTTGTCTAGACTGCTTTTGCCAAAAAATGTTGGACCACATGATCCTTGAGGTTCTTTCCACCCTGGTATCCTGTGAAATTTATTGATAAACCTGAAATTCAGCCTTGTTGCATGCTGGCTGCTTAGTCAAACTCATATGTACTCAAAAGTCAGAAGTAACTGCCAAATTGTTTTTAAAAGTTTTTACTTATTAATTCCAATAATAAGCCACATGTGAAGAGTTGTTGTGAAAAGTGAGGAAGCAATTGAATGACAAAGTTACTCCAATAAGCTAAGATGGTAATGACCAGTAACAGCTGACAAGGAAATTGGTGGTATGTTAGAAATAAATTGAGATTTGCTCTTATGTGGGTGAAATAGGAAGTATATCAAAAGTTGCTTGTTTTCCCCCAGTTTTGTCATTCCTAAGGAACAGTTTTGACATGTTTTGCTTGGAGGGTCATGTGTTTTAGAGTTATGCTTGATTATGCAGGAAGTTAGGAAGTCTTGTGTCCAAAAGTTGGTTGTTTGGGTTTTTTCCCCCAGATTGTAATATGTTACATGATTTTTATTTTACACATGTTCCACGCTTAGACCATCACAGTAACAAGGAAAAAAACCCCATATCCTATATCTTGAAAAAGATCATAATCTTTATAGGATGAATGACTGAATGGCCTGGAACCTCTAACTAAGGATGTCTGTCTTGTGTCCTTGTCTCCTTGTTCTCCGCTGTGCCTGTAACCTTATCCAGTTATGATCACAAATCAAGTTCTCCCCATAAATCTGAACTATTTCATAGTATCTGTAGCACAAATGCTTCACTACTCTGAACTGGTTTTGACGGTTTAGGCTCTTTTTTTTTTTTTGTCTCTACTGCTGACAGCCCTAGTTTTCATGGATAGTGACTCAATATCTGCTTTAATTTTTCTGCTCATAGTTAATTTTATTTATTCTCCTAATCCTAATCACTCTCACTTACTTCTCTGTCAACACTGGAGTTGTTCGGTGATATTCAAGTTGAAGTTTCCTTGGGAAAAAAGGCAGTAGAACAATTATAGGTTTATAACATTGCACAGGAAGTTTCACCCTACTTAAACAAAGCTGTATTTAAGCAAAACTGTCTCCTGCTCGGTTGTATGATAAAGATCACACTATTCTTGTGGCTGTCATACCTTCTGCACCCTTTACTCATCCTTTGAGGGTAGTGGAGAAGAAGAATGTTAAGTAAACTTGCTGCCATCAAGTTCTATTTTCTCGTACCATAAAGGGAGCTTATGGGATCTATGAGAACTAACCATTTCTGCCTATATATCTGCAAACTGGCAATGGTGCTTGATAAACAGGGAGAATTCAAAAGCCACATTCCTTTCTTTATAACGTGAGGGGAAAGTAAGTATGAGAAAGTAACCCTGTTTAAAATCTCAAACTGATTTGAATTTTGACCAGTGCAAGGATAGTTGAATTGTCTTTTTTGTCCTGAGGTGTGTTTTAGTTTTTAATATCTTATATTAGACTTGTGTAATTTTTATTATTCCTTGATGTTAATAAACTTTGTGGAAGAGGGTTATTGAGGAAGACTGAGTAGGAAAAAGAAGCATCAAGCTTTAGATGAAGACTGAAATGTCTGAAATTACTTTGTCATGAATTTTTTATTCATGCTAAATTTGGGGGAAAAGTCTTTTAGTCTTTGGACACTATTCATTGCAACTTGCATATTAAATTTGCAGTCACTGAAACTTGGGGTGGAAAAGTCAAATTTCTGTGCCAGATGAGAAACCCTTCAAAATCAAGAAAATAAACAACATAAGGAAAGTCGATATATTCACGAGCCATTCACATTTTGGCCAGTAGTGAGAAGAAGAGACCTGTTCTTTAACAGTAATTGCCGACAAATTTTTCCTTCTTTATGCTACCATGAACCGCCCCCCCCACCCTTGTATGATGAGAGGAAGAGTTACATGCAGCTGCATAACCTCTTTTTCCAGCAATATTCTGAAATGGTTGACTGGAAAGGTGCTGTCCTGAGTCCATCTCTAGGCTGGAATTTCCAAAGGCAGTCTGTGCTACGGATGTTGAGCTCAGTGAAAGGGTTTTCATCAATAGAAATGCAGACACAGGGAGCATGACCACTGTGGGATAAATGTTGAGGTATTAATATTTTTCTTAGTGATCACAGGTACTTCATAGAACAGGAAATGTACAGCCTTAAATAAAACTAAAAAAAAGGGAATACCTGCATCCTTGTCTGACAGCTCTTTATACCATTCTTTGCCACAGCATGACTTATTTGTGCTAAACTAAGGAATATGCAATTTTATTTGGTTGTAAAAATGAAGTATGTAGCTTTGATCTGTTACCTGGATATAGATTTCCTTATAATATATTAAAATACTTGATACTCTTTCTCTTTTAAAGTATTTCAGATACAAAACCCAATAACAGCATTATAACTATTGCAAAAAAGAAAATTAATTCAAGATTAATGGAGAAATCCAAAGAAAAAACTGAATAACATAGACATATTAAAAAATAATTATGTATTGATCCTTTTTCAGCCTCGGATTTAAATACACCATCTTGCCACCATAAAGCTTCAGCAGAATTGTGTGCTTGTTTAGTTTGGTTATTTATAAGAAATAATTTTACAACAAATGCTGAAGATATAGATATTTTAGGAAGTGAATTAAAAAAAATCAGCTCACATTTTTCTGCTGAGATTTTTATAAATTTGACATAATGAGGGATGGTAGGGGAGAAACACATAACAAAGAAATAATATTCTACCACTATTTTAAAGGTTTAGAGAGAAGGATAAATATCCTCAGACTACTCTTAGTGGCACTTCCATCTTGCTTAAAATGAGGTTGTGATGAAATTGTTGTTGTGCCTGGCTTTTCATGTCCCTTCCACAATGGGTTCAGTAGTCAAAACTTGGTAACCAAGGCCATTAGAGATGACACACACAGAATTACAAAGAGGCTTGCTCTCATCTCAGCATTGGTTCATCCAGACTAAAAAGATGAAAATCATTGGAAGCTGGCAGTTGTGCATACAGTAAAGAGGATTTGCAAACAAGAAATTGTAACTTCAAAAAGAAAAGTACCCAAGCAGTTAGGTGTGTCTCACAGGATCACATACAGTCAGTCTGCAGCTTTCCTACCCTGCTTTTTGGGGTTTTTTTTTTTGGTTGTTGTGTTTTGAAGTTTGTTTGGATTTTTTTTGCATAGATGCAGGCTATACAATAACAAAGAAAATGTATTTCTGTGACAGTCTTAAAAGGTGATATTTACTTGTGAAGAGATAATACTTTTGGAAATTTTTTGGTCTTACAAACAGGCTCGAGTCATAGAGATGACTTGAATCAATGCTGAGGGCCAAGTCTCTGCTCTCTGATGTTAATTTTGTATCAGTGTGAGAGTATTGATTTCTGGAAAAGCTGGAAGGCTGTGGCACTGTAGCAGTTGGAGAACTATAGGTAATCTTTTAACTTTGGGTTCTGAATTTTATTTTTTCAAATCTGGAATGTAAAAGTTGGTCTTCAACAGATATTCTTGTGCCTGCTCCATCTATAACTTTCTGTATATTTAAAAGAGTGTAAAAGGCATCATCTCTGAAAGATCAAGTGAATCTGTTACCCAAAGTGGTCAGAAAATGTATGCTGGTTGTCAGGGAGCATAGCACTTTCTCTCTGAAAAGCTCTTTTGGTGTGCCTCTTTGCTGCCCTGTGTGATGATTCCATGGCTGTTTCCCCTGTAGGCGGGAGTGTAGTCAGCTGTCCATAAGTCCATGGAGTAGGTCTACAGAGATAGATGATCCACTGTATTTTTTAAATTTAATTTTTTAGTCAGCTGAGGCACACTTGTAGCTAAGGGATGCTTATACAGCTGGGAGGGGGTTGTCTGTGTTTGGGTGAAGGGGAAGATTTTGGTAATACTTCTAACCAGTTGCACAGAATCAGCTTAATTTTCTTCAGCTTCATTTTCTATCTGCTTGGTCTTCACTCCTCTTGACATCCTAGCAGGCATTTCATATTTACAGTCCAACCAAACAACTGAGTTCATTCAAATCTTTCTGCATAGCAGACATAAAATGAAATTATTTTCATCCTTCAGCAGTTCCAGTCTTTCAACAGTGTCATAGCAATAGAAATGGGGCACTTGCACTTTTCCATTCAGTAAAGGCTAACTAAGTGTGCTTGAAGTACTCTAAGGTTGAGTGACCTTCAATGACTTGTGTGTATAGATTATCAAACATCATAGCTGAACTAACAGACCATGAACAGTGTCCGATTCCTTTCAGGCTAAATAGTGCAGATAATCATAATTATTCTGGGAGCCAGGGTCAAAAGAACCGCTCCTCGCTTTTCTGGCTTACTGGAGAATCTTTTAAAGTATTAAATGATACATCATCCCTGTCAGTGTATTATGAAGGAATTAAGTGAAGCAAGTTCTAGAAGATATTTTTGACAGCATATATCTGATATGTCTCTGTCCTTTCATTCATATCTCCTCCATTTTTTTAAATGCAGATTACCAGTCTGTCACTCAGATGCTTTATTTTGTAGTGAGCTAGTTTCCATCTCTAGTGGAATTTTCTCCATTAATCTACACAGACAGTTTAAGAAGCAGTTAATTAATGCATGAGGTCTGTTCTCTGGAGGTGAACAACACTGCACCATTTTCAAGTGTACGGAATAAAATGGACACAATATTTTTTATGTCAGATTCTAGTTTGTAAAAGTATTATGAAGCACCTGATGTCAGGAGAGTTCCTTACCTACAGCCTGCTTTGAATGCTATTTCAAACTAGCTTACAGTAACAAAGAGAAATTAATATAATATGTGATGAAAAATTATGCAGGCATTTTCTGGAGGATTAGAATTAGTTGGAGTACACAAGGAAAATAATACCTTCTAAGTTCTTATTTTTTGTATCTAACATCTATCATGTTACCAAGATTATTCAAAGGAATGTTTAAATAGTTTTATATATACATATGTGCATATGGAGCTATATGTAGACTGTCAGACCCTGTTTATGAAGGAATTAACATTTTTAAGACCCTTCTAAGGTTAATACAGTAAGTTTAGAATGGAGTCCTTAATTAAATGTATTACAACAATAGTTTGGTAGAAGAGGGATGGTTATAAAACAAAAGAAAGAAGAATGAAGTCTAGAGCAGCAGTAAAATGTTACACTTGTGCCAAATGAACGTTGGAAAGCACGGGTGAAATCACAAACTGACTGACCAATTCTTTTCATGTGTATATTTTCTGCCTCCTTCGTTGTGGCACGAGTACAATGGAATAAAGGTATGCAAAAGTAAGCAACAACTTCTCTAGCAAACCTAAACCAAACATTTAAATCAACATTTAGGTGAATGTACATGTACGTAAATTTGTAGAACTGAGAACATTGAATTTGTGAGAAACAAAAGTATAAAAGGAACAATCATGAGTCTAAAGGTGAAAGCAGAGCAGAGGATAACAGTTCTGTGTACAGAGGAATCATTAGGTATTTTGCTTGCACATCTGGATAACACATGCTGCAACCCTTGACAAACTGACTGCGAAAGATTGTTGTTCTTCAGAATGAATACAAACATGCTATGTTTACAGTTCTATTTTTAAGAAACTAACAAGCCACCAGTTTGGTTGGTGCAGTGCTCAAATGTTCTGATGGCATGAAGCGTACCCTGTGTAAACTGTGAACTCTATTTGAAAATAAAGTTTATAATTAAAACTGGCACTTGTGGGCCTCCAGCTGGTGAATGCTGTTTTGCTGACGTGTGGCTCCTGACACCCACAGTATGGTAGCTCATTGTCAGACGCTCTGCCAGGTCCTCGCTATTCCAAAGCCTCAGATGTTGCCATCTCCACAAAATGGTGCCCGGCAGCAGGAGGCTTGCAAAGGCTTTATTTCACTGTTTATGCGGAAAAGGCTTTTCCTTGCTCTGAGACTAACCTTTTTATTTTATTAGGCGATGATCTTGACTTTCAGTCCTGTGCAGAAATTAGCCGGTCTCCTGTAGCAACAGTGGTAGTTGCTTTCCTAGGAGGAGCAGCGTGTCAGCACAGGGGCAGTGATCAGGCACTGCAGCATAACGATGCTGCACTAGAGTTGTCCATAAGTGACACAATATTAATGACAGCGGGTTGGGTTCTCTTGTTCTCTGACTTACTGGTGGCTCCACATTGTCATAAAGGGGCCAGATCATTTTGGCCAGATGAGTGTTGGATGCAGGCAGGGAAATGCTGTAAACAGGAGAGAATTTGGTTTTGCATATGTGTTTGGCCACTAGTGGACACATGAAGAGTTTATTACAACGAGAGCCAAAAATGAGACAAAGCTTCCCAAGCACTATGAAATTCCATTTTTACTCAGCCCTAAATGGAAGAAAAACATTTCTTTTTAAATGCTGTGTTTTTGTAATTTCAGATTACTTTATGTTGTGACGTCAGCTTTGCTTAAACAAGATTTCAGAACAAAGAGGGTTCTATTTCAAACACTATTAACAACAGCATTAGGCTTATTTGTTCAGTGTGTGACAGTGGTACAGCCCCTCCTTATTTCCCAAGTAAACTGTCAAGAAGTAAGATAGTTTGTGCATCACAGTTCTCACACTGTAAGTTGTTCTTGACCAGCCGTGGACACAAAGGGTCATCTTGTTCATTACAAAATAACTTTACATTAATTTTTTCTAGCTTATATCGACAAATATTAAGTAAAAATGTGAAATGGCAAACTTGGAATAATTATAATGCTGCTGTTAAAATAGTGTGTCCACACCCTTAGTGAACTCCCCTGGATATGGAGTTTTTCACCTTCATAAAGCTGTCCTTGATGCAGGTAACAACAAAATTACCCTCTCACCCACACTGTAATATTAAATGACAATATAAGTATAAAAAAAAAAAAAGTCATGGAAAAGACCACTTATTGCATATTCTTTTATTGCCTTCAGTGGTGCCCTGATACAAATATAGAGAATGAGATAATTACACTAGCTTGGAGGCTCCCAGTGTAAATAAATCTGTGTAATGATTAGCTGGGTTCTCAGAGATAGAAAGAACAATGACAAAAACTATTTTATAAGCTATTATTTTTAAACTAACTTATTTATGTAAAGCAAGCACACATCAGACATCAATTCTGGTACATTAACTGTTTGAAAATATTGTGTTATGGTGGTGGGGAGAGGAAAAGGAAAATTAATTTGAGGAATCAAAAATTTTCAGTGAAAACCTATGAAACATCTCTAGCAGCTTGCAGGCAGCACACATACCTGAAGATAGTCAGATCACTGGGTACCCAGGCTAATTTTGTACAGTTTGCTGCTTAACTCTGCCAGCTTACAAACACAGAAGGGGCTTAGCAAGTGCCCCTTACACCTGTTCAAGTAAAGACCCAAGGGGAAAAAATAATAATAATAAAAAAAACCCAAAAACAACCAACCAAAAAAAAAAAAAAAAAAAAACCAAAAAAAAAAAAAACAGTTCCCTGAGTCTTTCCCCTATCTGTACAAAATGACTGTGTTGGCCCATAGAGAGTTATATATGCATCTATACTGCAGAGTTAAATCATGGGACTAAAGTCTAGTAGAAATTAATAGAACACCAACAGAGCAGAAGGGAGAGAGAACAAAGGCCTGAAGAGAAGATAAGTGTGTTTTTTGGAACACCCTATGTGCTTAATGTTTATGGCTGCCAGTCATAGCTCCTGATGCTTTAGGGGTGTTGAGGAGTTTCCTCAGGTCCTCTGGTGAATCCCGAAGCCTGGTACAGTAGGAAAGATTTACTACTTCAGTAAGCATTAGGAGCAACTGGGCTTCACTGATTAGATATATGGGTTAACATCTCAGGCAAATTGAATCAGATCAGTGTGATGTCTTCCTTGCTCTTTGCTTCTGGTAGGCAGCATCTTCTTCGTCAAAATAACTAGTGTTTCTGAAAGAAAATTACTTTTATTTTAAACAAACTCTATTGAAGTTCAGAAACTTTTTGCTGAAGTTCTTTGCTGGACAAAAGAATATTTTTTCCAAACAAACCTTTAAGTTTTTCCCGGTTCCTTCCCCTTCCCATCTTCAAATCAAACTGTATTACAGTCAGAATACATTGGAAAAAGTGAAGCATTTCCCAGAACAACAAAAAACGAACCAGCATATATTTATCTTTATTTTTTTAAAAAAATAATTAAACAAATAAAAATTCTTGTTCTGCTACTTCTCTGGGGCATTTAATCTCAATACTATTGACATAAGCCTTTTGTATTTGAAATGAAAATTAGTGACCCCATTAGAATCCAAACTGCTATATTCATTAAAAGTTGCTTGAGTCAAAAAAAAATTGAAGCTTTCTATCTGGACTGTTGTTTGTTTTCCACAGCTATAAACAAAGGCATAAGCCCCTCTGTCCTTTGTTGATTTTTTGAAAAACTTACCCTAGTGACTATAATCATTAATTAAACTCCTATAAAAGGTGCTTAAATTGTTTTAAAGAAGAAGTTGCACTTTGTTGACTTCAATTAAGCTTACATAAACTAGTACACTTTGGGACTTGCAAAAGAAAACTGAACTTGTTAATCTGGAAATTTTTCTTCAAATTCACATTGCACTAATCCAAATGACTTTGACTTGCTCAGATTAACATCTGACACCTGAAACTTCCTTACTTGAAACCTGACAGTCTTTCAACTACTAGTCCGGCCAGCAAAAGTAATGTTCATTTTCTAGAACCTGATGCAGGATACAGTAATGCCTGCTGGACATTGCACATCAGTCTTGTGTCTTGAATCTGCTTTCCGCTTTTTTATTTCAGCTTTCTTGCTCCATATTCCAGGTACTGTTGCGTGCTTGAAATCAGTACAGCTGCAGTGTAGCTGAATTTCATTCTTTCCTGAAATGAAGAAAACCAGGGAACAGAAACTTAAAATGTAAAACTTCTTGCAGAAAAGAAAACTATATGAAAGAGTTTCCAACCTAAAGACCCTATATTGTTTCCCTTTCATGTCATACCAAAAGGCTGATTTTGAAATTATAGGTAGAGGACTTTTGCTACTACAGTAAGCACTTGTAGTTGTGCACAGCAGAGAGTTATTGTAACAGAGACTGAACTAGAAGAAATGGCAGTGTAGAGCAGGCTAAAAAAGCCTTCCTGTTCTCTTGCTAGCCAGGCCAGAAAATCTCCTGTAAATACATCTCTGAAATACCTATTCCATAACCCAGGATGCAGAAATATTCCTTTGGTTGCTGCACAGTAAACTGAGAGCACTGGAAAATGTGGGAAGAAGTCATCTCAGAAAGGCATAGAGTGAATTTGCTGGCATTGCTTGGTTTGCATAGAGAAAGATGGCTTGGAAGAAGTACAGAGCATAAATAATGCAGGTAAGAAGCTGGCTTCTCTTGAGCTCAAGGAGAACTCGAAGAGCTGGTAAAGTATTCTTGAAACTCATGAGCTTTCTATAAGCCCACAACCTTTCAGAACACTTGAACCTTTTGAACAACCTTTCAAAAAACCCTTTCTCTTGCACGAAAGACCAAAGGTGCTACAAGCAGATTCTTGTTTCAGCTAAAAGTGCTTCATCTTGTTTAGTTGCTGGCATGGCACAGCATTAGAAACAATCTTCTCTTGGCATCTAATCAGCATATAATTTCAGTTGTCTGTCTGCTCCTCTTCCGCTCAGCTCTGCGTGACAGTGTTTTATGCTGGGGAGTTTGGGTTATCAGGACAGAGCAGGGAGCTTCTGCAGGACAAATCCAGGCCAATTCCAGGAGTTTACCTTGGGGAAGTTCAAAGGTTCCAATGTGCTGTGTTTGTTTAGATGAGAAACTCGCAGCGAATACACTGCTAGTGCCCCGGAGGTGCCTTTCCCATTTTCCAATCAAAGCTGATGAAATTAGAATTGA